>NC_135827.1:10041046-10344465 GCF_964213995.1 Mustelus asterias | reverse complement strand
ATCCCTATAATCCCATATATTTACCAGGTTAATCCCGCTGTCACTCAGGGGCAATTTGGCATGGCCTGCATACCTTTGTACTATGGAAGGAAACCAGAGCTGCCAGAGGAAACTCTCGGTTTGTGAGCAATGTTGGCAGGCGCCACATATTATTGCCTGTACCTTATTGCCTGAAGGTGGCAGTGGTACACCCTCATCCTTAATCGACTGCGGTAATTGTAGTGCTGATACCGCCACAATGGTATTAGGTTGGAAATTCCAGGAAAGTGGCCATGAAATGATTCAGCAGACACGGGGAGAACATGCAAACTCCACACAGACAGTCACCCCAGGCCGGAATTGAACCCGGGTCCCTGGCGCTGTGAGGCAACAGTGCTGCCCATGGTGACAGAAAATCCAATCGTTTATCAGTGCTTGAGTTATGACTTTATTATGTGTTCTAATTTTTAAAAAATGGATAGATAATAATATAATCAGTGGGTTGTAACTTCTGGGAGGGAAACAATTTCAACCCTTTTTTCATCTCATCCTTACTCTTGCGAAGGATTGAACTCCCCATTGGAATTACAATTTCATATGAATACTTGCAGATCCTGCTGTCTCTTGATGAATACCTGTTGTGTGAAACCTGGACAATAGACCTCTAATCAGGGCTGGTATCCTTGATTGTATCTCAAATCCTGCCATGGGGAAGCTAATTCTAGCTCAACCCACGTTGCCATCTTGGCAGAGACTGACCAACTTCAGAAGGCCTGGGCATGAACAGTAAGACCCTCCCTGGTTGCTGTGGCTTTTCATTACACTGCATTGATTGACCAAGCTGGAGCTCAAACAGCATGAGAGTTTAATGTTCTTTTTTAATTGACTAATTCTGAGCCTTTAAATCTCTTACGTTGGTTTTCCTTTGATCTTTCATCTGTCTGCAAAGAAAGAGCATCAGGCTCAACGTGGTGCAAAGGAGTGGAACAGAACTTCTAATGTAGGTCCCCCTGTGGACTGGCACAGGCCCAGATTGTTAGCTGTGCCCAGACAAATGAAAATTGATTCCATTCCTGCTGAACTCCCGTAACCTACAACAAAAATAACACTGCGTGTGGAGTCCAAAGCACAGTAGTGTTATTCCTTAAATAATCCAGGTTTTTACAGCAACATGGAAGAATATTTTTCAAAATTGGTAAAAAGAGGTGACAGGGATTGTTTTGTCTGTGAGTGTAGTCGGAAGATTGATCTGTTCTCCCTTGCTTCAGGAGTTTGAATCAATGGAGATTTAATTTTCAGCCTAATTAGATTACCTGAGAATGTAAATGAAGAAGCAAACTCCAACTGAGTAAGGAAAGATTTTCCACCCCCTACTACGCCCTGAGTAAATGAACAGAAAGGAAACTGGATTGTCAGTGTCTCCTCCAGCAACAGCACCTCAAACCAGCTTGAAAATATACATGCAGCTCCATAAAATGGCTGAACTAACAGCCTTCCACCATCATAATATCAACACAAGGTAGCATACTGTCAATGTACCGGCATAGCTGTTCCTCTTCACTCTTCCTCTATTTTTATGTGACTTCCCAGAAGGAAAAATTAGACTAGTTTTCTGATTTCCCTGTTTAACTGGTGTTCTATTTAAAAATATACAAGACCAGTATTCATATTTCCTCGTTTTACTTGAGCTCCATTTTAAACTATACAAAACCAGTTTGGACCAGTGTTCTTGTTTCCCCATTTTATTGTCATTCCTTCTGGGCTGGTCCAGAAGTCGCGAACCCTCAAAAGCAGATTCTCTTCAACCATACTGCATCTCTGCGGTATCAGCCCCTGGCTTTGAACTCCTGTCACTGCCGTCCTTCGGGAATGTTTCAATCTTCTCTGGCTACCTAATTCTCCACTGTTGCAGCGATTCCTTCATTGGCACCCATGCAGACATGGTCACGCACCATCTTTGGCCTTCCACGATTACAATTCAAAATTTCACGTCTTCAGGGATTTAACAAGACACATTCGGCTCAACGCTCCAGACATGACAGAAACTTCGGGCGGGATTTTCCGGCCGCATTCGCCCTGAAACCGGAAAATCCCGCCCGAGGTCAACAGACCTTTCCATGGTCGGCTCCCTTGCCCACTATGATTCTCATGGCGGGCAGAACAGGAAAATTCACCCCTTAGTATTTTTTTCAAAACTTTCTCACCACATCAGCCATTTCACCTCTGACTTGAAATTTGCCCCACGTATTAATCCAGGATCAAATTCTTCTCCTGACCCACCTCCCATTTTGTTCTTCCCAGCTAATCGCCAGCCAGTATATTAAAGCTGCAACACTATCATATGCAGTGATTGCACTAAAGTCTTGTTGGGAGTTTGGCAGGGTAGGTGCTGAGAGAATGTTTCTCCACGTGGAATCTAGAACTTGGGGCACATTTTCCAAATAACGACTCTCCTGTTTAAGATGGAGATGAAGAGGAATTTCTTCACTCAAACAGTTTTTGGAATTCTCTCTCAGGGAGGAATGGAGGCGGGGTCACTGAGCATGTTGAATGGTGCGTTAGACATATCTTTGACCTCTAAGGGAGCCCAGGGTAGGCCGCAGAATGGAGGAGTCAAGGTCACAAGCAGATCCATCATGACCTTATTGGATGGCAGAGCAGACTTGAAGAACCAAATTACCTGCTCCTCCTATTTCGTATGTTCCTATGTTCTATCTGGAGCAATATCTGTTTGTTTTTTATTCAGAGATAACCACTTGAGATTGAAACCATTTGGATGGGTTTTGTGATGGGAGTATTTTTCACTATCAAGTGTGTATGATTGAGAGCTGTATTAGATTGTTAGATGCTTATTTTCCCATTTCCACGTGGCTTCTGAGATATGTCTTGGTGAATACTGTGTGAGTGGTAATGGAGGTGGCATAGAAGGTACTAAGAGACCATGAGGAGTGGTGGGGGAGATGGGGGAGCATGAGTTGGCATTGAATTGTCATGGAGGGCATGAGGTGCCATGGTGAGTGGATGTGGGTGAGGGGGTGCAAGACCTAGAGGGCCTAACAGGCCTCTATTCTGAAATAACTGGGACAAAGCCTTCTAACCAGCCCTCCTCAGCACCCACCTTCTACCCTGCGACTGCCAATGCTCTGCCTCTGGGGTCAATGGTATGACTCCTTCCCGTATCTGCTCCCTCCCACCCAATTGTGTGATTCGGGGTACTTCTTACTGAGATGCAGCTGGTGAGTCAGGAAGTTTCCTGACTCAAGCTAATGTTATAATTCGGTTCAGAGACTTCAAAGTGTTTTATGAATCTGCCTGGATCATAAGTTTTGCAATTTGAATTTGTCTAGGGTGAACATGATATGTTCCACTTCAGGCATGATTCAACTGACCCACTAGGGAGCTTTAATCAAACAAAGTTTAGTTAAGAATATAGTTAACATGTGGCAATAACTTTTACCAATTACAAATAAAAAAGAAAAACAATCATGATATTGTATAACCCTTAATAAATATATGAAATGTTCCAATCAAACTTCCTGATACAAAACCATTGCTAGAGGTTTAGCACAGAAAATACAAATGCTCACGTGATGGTGGAACTTCGTCCCTTGGTTGGATAACTGGAATTCTGACTTCTCAGCCTTGTAACTTCCAGCAGCCCTCTTGATGTACTCACAAACAAACCTGAAGTCAGAACAACTTCCCAAAACACCAGGGAGAGAGAGCAAGACACGAGGTAGCAAGCCACCAACAACAGAAGTTTCACTCCAGGAAGGCCATGAGACCTGCTTCCAGCTAGCCAGCAGAGTCTATAATTCCAGGGAGAGAGGGAGAAGAAAACCACCTGCCACTTGACAACCAGGGCATCTTCTGACTCTAAAACCAAAACTCAAAGTGAGTCCTTGGATTCTTCTGGTGCGGAACCACCTGACTCTGACTTGTCAATCAATCTTGCCCCTCACAATGCAAGATCATGAAAGATCGCAGAAAGTACCTGAGGGCCAGAGTAAAAATAAACAAAACCTCACTTAAACCATTGAAGCAGCAATAAAAGGACTTCTGGCAGACAGCCCGGCAACAATGAACAAAAAAAACAAAGCTGCTTATAGCTGCAGAGAACATGATTTGAAAAAAAATTCTTAAAGGTACACTAGCATTACGCTACTCAAAAGCAAGCGTCCAGCCCAAGTCATTTTAACTTTATAAATATTCTACATACAGTTCGTTGAACGATTTCTGGAATATTGTGTAGCAACAAACCTGAAGCATTTTCATTATGAGAAAGAAGTCAACAAAAGAAAATGACTGGAAGACTAATAGGATGCAGTGAATAACAAAAGGCACACGGTGATAGCTGGTTAATGTAATGTTAAAATATGGCCAATCCCCAAAGCATTGAAAAGGTGATTGAAAGAATTACAACTCCAGCTGCAAGATCAGCTGACTCTGTAGGGTTTGTGCTCTATTCAACATATCCAATTGGAAAGAAAGCATGTGCTGATGTGTCTATAAGCAAACTGTAAATGGAGGTGATAAAGCCTTGCTCTGTAATAAATTGAATCTCTGTCAAGTTAACAGAGTGGATGCTGTGAAAGGTTTTGCAATTGGGAGCCATTATCATTAGCATAATGCCATAACTGTAAGGTAGCTAAAAAAAATCATTAAATAAAATTATACATTTTAAATTCAATTATGAAACATTGGAATAACATATCAGGCATAATTTGATATTAAACTATTAGCTCAAAAACAATACTTCAGGAATTAAATAATAGGTGACTTGTGCATAGTTTGTGTTCAGTTCATTGGCGGGAATAGAAAATCAAAGTTTATTTTATAACAAGAATGGAAAGTTCATCATTTCTGAGAAGTAGAGTGAAATATAGATCATGGAGATGCTTCATTTAATGCATCTATCAAATCAAATCACGGTACTGTCAATGTTACAAGGAAATCAATGCACAAACACAAGGAACAGAAGGGAATGTAGACCATATGGCTTGTCAAGCCTGTTCTGCCATTCAACACGATCATGACGGATCCATTTTCTCTGAGAGACCAAAAATCTGTCTATCCGGGTCTTAAATGCATTCAGTGGAAGATTCACTTTGAGTGAAGTACCCTCTCTTTAACTCAATCCTAAATGAGCGGCTCCTCATCCTCAGACTGTGCCGCTGTGTTTTGGACTCTCCGACCAGCAGCAACAATCTTTCAACGTCCACGCTCTCCAGCCCCCTCAGAATTCTGTAGGTTTCAATGATATTGATCTCAATGGCTCATCCAGGCTATTGACCGGTGCGGCGAGCTGGGAAATTTCCGTGTGGCTAAAAGTCCAATTCATGCGGCACGGTGGCACAGTGGTTAGCACTGCTGCTTCACAGCTCCAGGGTCCCGGGTTCGATTCCCGGCTCGGGTCACTGTCTGTGTGGAGTTTGCACATTCTCCTCGTGTCTGCGTGGGTTTCCTCCGGGTGCTCCGGTTTCCTCCCACAGTCCAAAGATGTGCGGGTTAGGTTGATTGGCCAGGTTAAAAAATTGCCCCTTAGAGTCCTGGGATGTGTAGGTTAGAGGGATTAGTGGGTAAAATATGTGGGGGTAGGGCCTGGGTGGGATTGTGGTCGGTGCAGACTCGATGGGCCGAATGGCCTCCTTCTGCACTGTAGGGTTTCTATGATTTCTATGATTTCTATGCCAGGCACGAACCAGTTTGGTACCTGCCGGCAATGTTTTGCCGACAAGAGCAACTTCGTGCCCAGAAAAGGTGTGAAGCCTATTAACATAGAGATGCCTTCAATTAAATGGCATTCGCACATTCAGCACATTCAGCACAACTGCTTCCGGCCTCACAGCTACTTCCCTCCTCTCTGGCGAGAATCACTACTCTGTGGTAGCGGGACCAGGTGCCATGGTCATGGTGGGGGGATCGGAGGCCGATGAAGCCCCCAAGTGGTCAGGGACATGGCCAGACAGTGCCCATCCACAGTGTCAGCCTGGCAGTGCCCATCTGGCACCCTGGCAGTGCCCAATTGGGCACCATAACTTTGCCAAGAGGGTGGGGTCTAAGTGTGGGGTGGGCATGTGTGGGGTGGGACCTGAGTAGGGGTGAGGCTATGCACGTGAGGATATGCATGTGACAGTGAAGCCTATGCGGGGCTGCTATCTAAGGGAGGGTGGTATACAAGGAAGGCTATGCATGAGGGGCATCAAGGGGGGGAATACAGAGGCAAGGGGGGTCATGCAGGGGAGCTATGCATGGTTGGGGGCGCACAGAGGAGGGGGCTTGTTGGGGATCCATCGGGGACTCATTGCGAAGGTCCTGATGCCCCAGTGACAGTGACCCATGTTGATGTGTGTGTGGGAGGAGGGGGGGGGGGTGGGGGGGGGGGTTGATTGAGGGGTTGATTCTGCTGCTGACAATGGCAGGTGGTCTCCCAGTTCACAGGGAGATCGGGCATCTTGCACAATGGCGCCCTAGCACTCTGAAGCTGACTTCCCCGACGTGCTTAGGCTCCTCCCCTCAATCGAGCGAAGCTAGGATCAGCAACACACCAGAATCAGGGCCGACAGGCCAAAGATACTCACATCAATCTTATACATTGAAAAAAAGCAAACTACTCTTATCTCAAGGCACACCAGAGGTGCCACTTATGCCCCACCACCGACGGGATTCCATCCATTTCCCCTCATCAAGGAAACCCAAACAACAGTATATGTCCACTGTAAATTTCATAAGCCAAGTTATCAAGTAACCATTGTCACTACCCACACAGCCAAGTAAATATAGAAGACCAACCCAAGTAAAGCCAGATAGCCAAGGATTAGTTGACCACACCCGGTGTGCACCAGTGGTAAATCTATGGAATTCATTACCACAGAAGGCTGTGGAGGCCAGCTCATTGTGTATTTGAGACCAAAATAGATAGGTTCTTGGTTGATAGAGGGATCAAAGGAAAAGGTGGGAGAATGGGGTGGAGAAACTCATCAGTCATGATTGAATGGTGGAGTAGACTCAATGGGCCGAATGGCCTAATTCTGTTCCGATATCTTATGGTCTTATGATTTCGCTCTGATGTAGTGCCCTCACCAAGCGTCCCCTCACTCCGTAAAAATGTTTTCTTTTTCCTGAAAATATAAATTACGGAAAACAACTTGCGCACCATTAAACATTTATACATTTTATTGCCCCCTTTATCTTATAAAAACATTTAGAACGTTTCCATTAAAAAAAACTTCTCACATCAGAGGGACGGAAAATAATTGGCAAGTCAACCATTCTACATTTATGAACTGATGCCTAATTATACGGCATCTACCTCATTGACCTCACAGCTGGTTTGATGGGGTCCATGATGAACTTAAAAATCAAGTGGCTGAAATAAAAATTTAACCAAGGTTAAAAAAACAACAGACAAGCAATTTGCTCTCACTGTGTACTTGATTTCGTCTGAGCTGCATGCCGCTGTGGTATGAAGAGCCCCAGAATATAGCAGAGCTGTCCGTTTTTGCAATGCATTCTATGTATCACAGTGGACAGAGACTTGTTTCAGAAATCATGATGGATTGTCATGCTAAATTGTTCTAGTCATCCATTTTATGAATAACACCATAGGATTTTGATTCAGAAAACAGCAAATGAATCTTAAGTATAACTGTTAATGCTATGTTAATTGTAATACCTTGGTTAAGGATACCATGGTTCAGGTGATTGATTCATTAAGTACCTTAAAGCACAAAGAAGGGAAGACTTCTGGGATGCTAGGTGTTTGTAGGGTGGAAGCAGGTATGAATAATGCAGCATTCTGTAAGTAAACCTATTATCAAGAAGATGATTTGTGTTTAGATTCATATTTTATCATCGAGCTTCAGATCCTTTTAACAGTAATTACTTAGATTAGGGTGGCCTATGTGTCAAAGTAAATTAAAGTCACCATTAGTCCCAGTTGACTGTAGGCTGCTTCCCCATTGAGGCGGAGAGCTGACTGGTGGTGATTTAAACTGAGGATCGCCACACCTCAGGCAAGGGGCAAGGTTGAGAAGGTGGGACCTTCGTGAATAACCTCAGTTGCTATGGGAATTGAGCCCACATTGCTGGCATCGCTCTGCATCACTAACCAGCTGTCCAGCTAACTGAACTAATACTGATGAGGCTTTGAAGTAGGCAGGAACTTTGGTTAATGAGCACCTATCTTAACCATTTAGAATCATAGAATCCCTGCAGTGCAGAAGGAGGCCAATCGGCCCATCAAATCTAGACCAACCACAATCCACCCAGGCCCTATCCCCATAACCCCAAGTGTGTACCCTGCGAGTCTCCCTGGCACTATGGGACAATTTACCATGGCCTATCAACTCCCTGACACTAGGGTTAATTTAATCTAACCTGCATATCTTTGGAGTGTGGGAGGAAACCGGAGCACCCGAAGAAACCCACGCAGACACGGGGAGAATGTGCAAACTCCACACAGACAGTCACCCGATGCCGGAATTGAACCCGGGTCCCTGGCGCTGTGAGGCAGCAGTGTAGACCACTGTGCCACCGTACAGGCCATTTGTTTAAGCTTACTATATGTAAGTTACTTGTTGTATTCCATGTTTTGTGTCTGACACCATTGGTGACCCTTAGGTGTGGGAGTGTGCATTTTTCCTTCAGTAGATGCTGCACAGTATGAGCTGTTTTAATATAATACCAGGGTGTATTATCTCTCTGCATTGGCACCAAGCAGAATGGGAGTTAAATCAAAGCCATGCCCTGAAGGCTAATTTCCTTCTCCACCCATGTTAACTACTGTTTTCTTGTGTGGTTTGGGTGGGTGCCCAACAAGTAAATGAACCTGAGTGTCTGACGCTGTTCAGACTGCGATATGATTTTAACTGCTCACTGGTAGCCACATGGCTCAGTAAAACCTTGAAGAGATGCTGCCAGGAAAATTTAATCTTGACTTTGTCGGAGTGGGTGAAAGAGGAGTGCTCCTTCACAACCCACAAATAGATTTTGAGCCACTTGTCGATGCAGGTCCTCCCTCCTTCCTTGTAAAACCATCATGTTCTCCCTCTCCATCTCCTCCCCCGCACACATTGTACAATTATCTAACTGCGAGCCTCATAAAATCCACAAGAGATTTATCCTGAATTCCCCGATTTATTGTTCTTCAGTGACTAATATTTCTGACTGCAATGGGTGTTGGGGCTCACCCATCACTGGAAACATCTTTGCTCCACCTACCCTATCAAATCCTTTCATAATGTTAAAAGACCTGTGTTCAGCTACCCTTCTGTCATGGGGTGGCATGGTGGTTGGCACTGCTGGCAGGGACCCGGGTTCAATTCTGGCCTTTGGTGACTGTGTGGAGTTTGCACGTTCTTCCCGTGTGTGCATGGGTTTCCTCCCACAGTCCAAAGATGTATGGGTTAGGTTAATTGGCCAAGCTAAATTGCCCCTTAGTGTCAGGGGGATTAGCAGGGTAAATACGTGGGGTTACTGGGTGGGATTGATGTTGGTGCAGGCTCGATGGGCCGAATGACCCCCTTCTGCGCTGTAGGGTTTCTATGATCTGTTTGCAGGAGGAAAGGGTCCCAGCCATTTTAGTTTCTTTTTATTCCGCATTATTCTAACATCTGCTTCAGAAGCAGTGTTGTGGAAATCAGGCACTTCTTTATGAAGCTAAAAGACAAGATTTCCTGTCTTGAAATTGAATACTAAGGTACAGAGAAACTTGTCACAGGATGGTGTGTTTTAGAAAGGCAATCCTGAGTGTACGGTTTTGCACAATTTAAATTTTTATTGCATTTTCCAGAAGATATATAATGCAGAGCCAACAGGACAGAAGTGCAAGCAATATATCATGGGATCACGGTGAGGAGGTTTATAAGCTAGCAATGAAATGAAGGTTGATAGGGATAGCTATATAATCAACATTTCCTAGCAGTCTGCTTGTAGCAGGAAATTGGATTTTTTGATGGTTACAAATTAGCAGCAAAGATCATGCAACAAACCAAGCCAATGGAAATGTCAGCTTATTTCTTGTTGATCATAGAATCCCTACAGTGCAGAACCATTCGGCTCATTTGGGAGGGGGGGAGGGCACTAATATACTTGGTGAAAGGGAGACGGAGAAAATAGATGGGTCCAGTGTGAGGAAAAGCTATAATCCCTGATATTTTCCAATCTTGTCTTGTTCCTGTGGATATTAGAAATCATCTATTCTATCAACTGGAGTTGTCCAGAGCAGAGTAAGATTGCAAATCTGTTTCAAAGGGCTATCATAGGAATGATAGGCTGAATGGTCTCCTTCTACACTATACGATTCTTGTGAGTTGAAATTAAGTTTCAGGAATCACATAGAATTTTAAAGAATATACTCGCACTAAAACAGACCATTTGACCCAACAGTCCATGTTGGTTTTAATGCTTCACTGCAGACTCCCCACTACACTCCCCATCTAACTCTATCAGCAACACATTCAAAACCCTGTCTCCTCATTCACACATTCTCTCTTTTCTTTCCTTCAAGTGTATCTCGACCATTTGCCTCAACTGCTTCCTGTGGTAGCAAGATCCACATTCTGACCACTGAGTAGATGCTTCTTCTTGAATTCCCTTTATGATGTCTTGCATTGATTACCTCTAGTTTTGCTCTATATTAAAAGTGTAAACACTATCAAAATCTTTCATATTTTGTAAACTTCTATTGGATCAGCGCTCTGTCTTCTCCTTTCAAAAGGAACAAGATCCAAGCACTGTTCAGCCGTTCCTGATGGGTATAACCTCACAGCTCTGGTATCATACTTGTAAATCTTTTTGTTCCCCCTCCAATGCCTCTGCGTGGCAGCCTTCCATCTCATATGGTAATGGTTTGCACCTTGATGGAGGGCTCTGTGTTCAGCATCGTCTGGTTGGCTCAGGAGTCCCACTTTGGGATGACAGTCTCTTCTCCTTGTGCTGCAGAGGAAGACAGTGGACTGGGAAACTGTACCATTTATTGGCCTCTGCATTCTCCGGCTCCTCTTCTTGGCCACCTGAGCTTTTCATTTCTGCCCCCCTCTCTTCAAATGTCCTTCCAAAGAATCAGCCTCCAGAGGTCATAGCTCTCAGCAACTGTCTCCCAGTTGTCAGGGTCAATGTTTGCTATTTTCACATCTCACTTGCAGGTGTCATTGTAGCAGCAATATAGACACCCAGGAGGTCGTGACCCGGTGACCGATTCAACAGAATGTCTTTGACTATTATCCAGCCGATGGATGTGGCTGAGTCAGCACTGATTGGCTGAGCACTGAGTGTGTACTGATGGAATTAGCACACTTCAGGATCTCTGAATTGGTGAGCTTGTCCTGTCAAGAGATGTGTCTGAGAGAGTGAAGATAGAAATGGTTCAGCCTTTTAGCATACATTGTCCAAATATTACCATGGTCAAGGAGCATTCTGAGGACACTGGCTTGTCGACTTACAGTTTGGTGTTCCTGGTCAAGTTTCAACACTTGTGTTCCACACTCTCTTCCTCAGTTTATACATATTAGCTGCAGGTTTTGCAATGTATGTTTTGATTTCAGCATCAAGTGACAGATTGTTGGTGCTTACGGAACCTAGATATGTGAAACCGTGAACATTCTCCAGTGTCACATTGTCAATGCTGTTAGATGGTCACCTGACAATATCCTGGACCATGACATTTGTCTTCCTGATGCTGATGATCAAATCAAGCTCTTGCATATTTAATCAGAGCAGACATAGGCCATTCAGCCCCTTGAATGCTACCCTCTGATAAGGTCATGGCTAAACTGTTTGTGTTTCGACTTTCACGTTCTCATCTACCCCCAATAACCTTTGTCTCCCTGGCCTAACAAGAAATATTCAATGATCCCTCCTTCTCCGCCACTGCCTTCTGAGGCAGAGAGTTCCAAAGTCACACAGCCCTCATGAAAAAAAACCTCAAGAAAAACCATTAATTTTAAAAGAGTGACCCCCTAGTTCTGGACTCGCCCACAAGAGGAAACATCCTTTCCATGTCCACCTTGTCAATACCACTCAGCATCTTATATATTTCAGTAAAGCTACCCTTCACACCTCTAAATTCCAGTGGAAACAAGCCCAGTCTGTCTAACCTATCCTCATAAGACAACCCACTTATTCCGGATATCAATCTTGTAAATCTCCTCTGAACCACCTCCAATGCATTTACATCCTTCCTTAAACAAGGAGACCAAAATGCACACACAATTCAAGATGTAATCTCACCATTGATCTGTATAACTGATACACAACATCCTTACTTTTTTTCTCAATTCCTCTCATAATGACGGATAGCATTCCATTGGCCTTCTCAATTACTTGCTGTACCTGCATGCTAACTTTTTGTGACTCATACACAAGGACGCCTAGACCACTCTGCACCACAGAATTCTGTAGCTGAACTCTGTTTGAGTAATATTCTGCATTTTTATTCTTCCTCCCAAAGTGGACAGCTTCATTTTCCCACTAAAGTAAAGGCAAAATACTGCAGATGCTGGAATCTGAAACAAAAACAGAAAATGCTGGAAAATCTCAGCAGGCCTGACAGCATCTGTGGAGAGAGAATAGAGCCAACGTTTTGAGTCAGGATGACCCTTTGTCATTTTCCCACATTCTCTATCTGCCAGATTTTTGCCCACCCACTCAACCTATCTGTATCCATCTTAAGCCTCCTTATGTTCACTTCACAACATACATTCCTACCTATCTTTGCATCATCTCTTTACAGGTGCGAGAGAGTCTGTTCATTTGTTGCTGAAGGTTTTTCTCAGTATGGAATGCCGGTGAGACATTGTCAGTGTAGAACAACTCTCTGATGCAGTATCCCTCTATCCTTTTTATAATATGCCAATCAGAACTTAATATGACACTCAAGAGTATCACTTTCAAGAACAGCTTCTTCCCTGCAGCCACCAGACTTTTGAATGGACCTAACTCGCATTAAGTTGATCTTTCTCTACACCCTAGCTGTGACTGTAACACTATATTCCGCACTCTCTCATTTCTTTCTCTACAAATGGTATGCTTTGTCTGTATAGCGTACAAGAAACAATAATTTTCACTGTATACTAATACGTGTGACAATAATAAATCAAATTTTAAAAAGGAGTGATCTAAGTATGTTTCAATATAAGTTTACCATAACTGCTCAACTTTCAGATTTATTACTGTAGAAATAGTCCTTGCTGCTTGGCTTGCTTTTGTGATCGTCCTATTGACCTGTGTCACAGCTTTCAGTGATTTGTACTCCCAGAATCCTTTGCTCCTGTAACTTATTTTGGTTCTAATTTTCCAAGTAATATGTGACCTCCTTATTTTGAAGACGTTCTGTCATAATCGTAAATAATCTGTTGTGTTTGGTCTGTAAGGTTGTTTGAAGCTCTCAAAAAAGGGCAGACACTACCTAATTTCTATTTTGTGCAGAATAAATTACTGTTGAAGCCTATTACTTGTGATGTGATGCCCCACTGGAAATAAAATGATCCCATTTATCAGTTCTCTCCATGACACAACCCTCATCAGGTCCGGGTTAATGTATTAGGAATCAGTTGTTGTCTGTGACGATGTCCTCTATAGAATAATGTTTTCATTTGCTGATTCCATTGTCATGGTTATAGGAGTAGATGGGTAGTCTGCTTATATGTCTTTAATTGCTGAAAAAATCAAGTTTCAGTTTGATGAATTGCAATGAATTTTCTATAAGGACCAAAAGTACCTTAAAAACTAAATATCAGGGCTATCAACTGGTTTAGTGTTTGTGGTAACATTTGAATCATTTGA
This sequence comes from Mustelus asterias, assembly GCF_964213995.1. Lineage (NCBI taxonomy): Eukaryota > Metazoa > Chordata > Chondrichthyes > Carcharhiniformes > Triakidae > Mustelus > Mustelus asterias. The sequence continues at coordinate 10,330,701 of NC_135827.1, read as the reverse complement.
ATGGTAACATCAGTTATCAAGTCTCTTAAGAAACTTAAAATTGTCACCAATAAGTCTAATGGGGCATATTCAGGACTTTACCAAGAGAAATTAATGTTTAAAGGTGTATTTATTCATGTCACAAGTAGGCTTACATTAACACTGCAATGAAGTTACTGTGAAAATCCCCAAATCGCCACACTCCAGCGCCTGTTCAGGTCCACCGAGGGAGAATTTAGCATGGCCAATGCACCTAACTAGCACATCTTTCAGTCTGTGGGAGGAAACCGGAGCACCCAGAGGAAACCCACGCAGACATGGGGAGAAAGTGCAGGCTCACAGACAGTGACCCAAGCTGAGACTCAAACCCAGGTCCCTGGGGCTGTGAGGTAACGGTGGTCGGAATGTGGAGTTCACCAGCACAAGGACTAGGTGAAGCAAATAGCAAGTGTGTGTTTAAAGAGAAGCATGATGAAAAGGAGGGAGAAATAAATGAAAGGAGATGCTGATAGGGTTAGCTGAAGATGGATGGGAGAAGGCACATGGATCATAAATATCAATGTCGACCAACATGGTTGATTGGCCTGTTTGTGAGCTATAACTTCTATTGAATGCTAAGTAATGAGAGATCGATACGTTGAGTCTCCCTTTCTTTGAAATAAACAATCCCAGACTCTCAGGATCTTTTCTGCTTCTGGTGTCTTTGAGCTGTCCATCAATATCCCAAATCTCCCCTTTGTGTTGCGCTGCAGACTCAATTGACCTAATTTACACCAGTTGTATTCAAGATAAACCATGTTTTTATTTGCTTTGGAGTCTTTTCCATTGCAATTTAATGAAGACTATTCAAAGGCTTACATGTTTAACTTTATAGTTCTGCATATAAAGTGTGACTTTCTTGCTTCCCACCCTTTGGTTAAAAGCCCTTTTAAAAATTTTATTCTGGAGTGGGATGTGGCCCTTGCTGGCAAGTCCAGCATTTGTCACTGATGCGCGATTAAATCATTCGGGAGGCTGGATCGTACCTGGGAAATAAAGGCTTTTATTAGTAACAAGAATGGAGCATACTATATAACAATACAATCCCAGACTAAAGGGTCACCAGGCAGTGCAGTGACCTTTATACTCTTACAGGTAGGCGGAGCCAACCGGAGTGTACCACAGAACAATACCAACAGGTAGAACACCCCAACCCTAACCCCAACAGTGACAACAGTAACATATGTGCAAGTACCCATAGTGCTAACCATCTATGGTTCAGTACCCATAGTGGTAACCATCTATTGTTCACCACAGTCACCCATCCCAAAATAACATTGAGCAGGTGGTGGTGAGCCACCTTCTTGAACTGTCATAGTCTATTTTCCTGAATATCAAAAAGAACTTGGATGCCTTCTGTGAGATGGTAACTTGGCAACGCATCTCACAAGGACCAAAAGTAAAGGTCAAACTATTTTAAAAAATGAGGAGATTGGCAATCATAGAATCCATACAGAGCAGAAGGAGGCCATTTGGCCTATTGAGCCTACACCAACAACAATCCCACTCAGGCCCTATCCCCGTAACCTCACGTATTTAACCTGCTAGTCCCCTGACATTAAGGAGCAATTTAGCATGGCCAATCTACTTAACCAGCACATCTTTGGGCTGTGGGAGGAAACTGGAGCGCTCAGAGGAAACCACGCAGCCAGGGAGAGAACGTGCAAACAGACAGTGACCCGACGCCAGAATTGAACCCGGGTGCGTGCCACTGTGAGGCAGCAGTGCTAACCGCTGTGCCGTCTCAACCACTATCCCATACTTGTGTTGATGCATTCCGGTTCGATTTTGCAAGTTGTCGACAGTGAAAATTGTCATAAAATGAGGTATCCCACTATGATGGGTGACAAATGCTGGACACAACTCTTCCCCCGTCACATCCTCATTGAGAGGTTAACTGAATCTTACCATTATAAATGTTCCTTAATGAGCTAATCTTCAGAGCTGAAGAAAATGTCGGAGCCAAGCCAAGAACAATGTAATTGTGCAGCAGGGTGTTGTGTTGCGATTGCTCACTCTCAGTCGCTGTTGGTCCTTCAAGTCAGGTGACCGTCTTCTGCTTTACCATCTTAAAAAGACAGTCGTCACATACACTGCACAGAGTATTAAGGAACTGATATTAATGTCATGTCACTTTAAGGGATTCTGCAGTACTATTAGATCTTTGTAAAGAAAACACAAAATGCTCATAATGATGAGTTGTGTTGTGGTTAAAGGTTCAAGATGGTGACTCCAGACTTTAGATATCAATGTCTTTATCCAAAGGTTGTATGTTCTTTGATGCTAATGCCTCATGGGATGTAGGTGGGGTAGAAGGAACAAAGTTTCATAGCAACCTGGAAGGCCAGAACAACTTTAAACTGTCCTATGAAAACAGTCTAATTGCTTTTTATCAGTGGAATGATGGTTGGTCCAGGGAAAGATGAGGAGAGCTACATATACAGAGACATGGCCTGCATTAACATGAGGACATGCCAAATCTCAAGTTGTCAGTTGGTGTCGCAATTACTGACCTGAAAAGTTGCTTCTAAGCAGAAAGAATTTTCTCCCCCTTCTGAGACCTTAGTTTTCTTACTTGAACTATGTTCAAATGTTGTCCAATTGTTAAGATTCAGAAAGTGTTCGGCAACAATAATGCAGTAGGTATGTGTCTAAGAACGCCTGTGTGATGCATAATATCGCCTGTAGGCATTGTAAAGGTAACCTGTCATGAATAATTTATTGAACTATGATAGGAACTGGTGTGATGTTAGACTGGAAGAAGAACAATAGTCGATGACTGACTGCAGGGATTTCAGATCAGTGAAATATTGGACTGTGCTAAAGATTATGTCTAATGATTCACTCAATTGAAGATGTCACTTGCAGAATGGATCAGTAACTGCTTGGTCCAGGTTGAGGCTTCATCCCACTGGAATATTGGAATTAACATTAGATCTCGAGTAGGGTAAGGGGTGGGGAGGAAACTGAGGAAATGCAAGTTTATCAACTTCCATTCTAATGTTACAAAAAATCAGACAGAAGAAAACAATGCACAGAAAAACTGATTTTAGCGCTGCAAGAAAAACTTCTTTCTCTTGCATCAAATGCAGTTTCCAATTTTGTTCAAGTATGCTCCAGAAAGCAGAATTAATAAGCCTTTTTGTAATAGTTTGATTTTGTAGTTAGCACAATTACTAACTTGAAACCTTTTGTGCATTCGTCAAGTGGGTAAATAGTATAATCCTCAGCCATAGCGGATTCCTAGCTTGATTTCAAACTTTTTCTGATCATAATGTCAGGATTACAGTTTTGGGGATTGTACGGCTAAGGATGGGAAACATTGAATGTGGCCCTGCTTTAGATTGACATCACTGTGAGTGGTACGGTGGCACAATGGTTAGCACTGCTGCCTCACAGCACCAGGGATCCAGGTTCAATTCATGCCTTGGGTGACTGTCTGTGTGGAGTTTGCATATTCTCCCCATGTCTGCGTGGGTTTCCTCTGGGTGCTCCAGTTTCCCCTCTCAGTCCAAAGATGTGCGGGTTAGGTGGATTGGCCATCCTAAATTGCCCGTTAGTGTCAGGGGGATTAGCAAGGTAAATATGTGGGGTTATGGGGATAGGACATGGGGTGGGATTGTTGTCGGTGCAGGCTTGATGAGCCGAATGGTCTTCTTCTGCACTGTAGGATTCTATTCTTACTACTGAATGCATGTGAAGTGAGCTGACTTTGTTTCTCTCTAACTCTACCTTTCACTTATTTTCTCCCACTTTTAATAAATCTGATCTCTCCATCATTTTCACTCAAATATCTGTTACAATCTCTCTGTTCCTTTATTGATTCATTCTATTCTGAGCTGAGCCTGGGAACAAAGAGACTGCCAGCCGGGTAAATGTTTCAGATGGGAGCAGAGAGGGACCAAAGCTGGAATTGGGAGGAAATGGGGCTTGAAATTGGATTGGGGAGGGCGCTGTCCCTAAGTTTGGAGAAGGGGGAGTCTGAGATAAGAGTGGAATCAAGTGAAACTCATGTCTGAGACAACAGAGTTGTTGATGGTGACACGGTGAGTTTGGTAATTGTGTTTCATTGACTGCCGATAAGAATGTAACTGATCCATAAATTGTATGTATCAGAATGAGAAATCTCCTGATCAGGCACCACCTATTCTTTTCAATTTAAAGATAACTGATTTGAGTAATATTTTTGACTTTCAGTTGTTAACTTGTCAACATAATTGTGACATCTGAACTGATGTTCTTTTATATTGCGATAGTGCAGGGTCCAGACAAGGCAAAGACTTTATCCTACCAGTATACTGACAGGGATACTGAGAGAGAGATTGTTCAACGAACAAAGTTTGCTTTGTATATTTGTACACTTTACAATTATACTTGTAATTCAGGTACCTCATTTCTCACATGACCACAAATGGAACTAGACAATTTATTCCATTCTTAAATGTACAAAACCAATGCTTAGAATTGACCAGGCAAACCCAAATCCATTCCTTGCCTTCTCCAAAAAACAAATTCAAATTCCAATTGAATCCAATTAATCATCCCCACAAGAGAGACAAACAAAATCCAAGCTTCCAGGATAAGACATTGCACCCCATCTTGAGCTTGATCTGACACTTGATCTTGGCCAAGAAGCAGAGACAATTGCAATATTGATTTTTTTTTGTGCGTACCGTTTGGTACTTTATTCCCAATCAAAAATCCAATTCAAAACAGATGCAAGCTGACAAGTCAGGCCATACCTCCAATCTTGGGCTCGATCAAACAAGATCCAAGCTGACAGGATGAGGCATTACACCCCCTCCCAGGTTTGATCTGAGTTTCATCTTAGCCAAAAGACCCAGATGGCTTTTAAAAAATTGCTTCAGGTGAAGCCTCAGTATAACCTCACTGGCCAAGACTAGATGCAAGACCAAAAATTACGCTGGATCTTAGCCAAAAGGCCAAGAAGCGATACAATTACAGTATTGATTTTTTACTTATTTATTTCCAATCAAAAAACCAAATTGGTCCAATCAATGTCTCTACAAGAGAGGCATTACAGATCCAAGCTAACAAGGTAGGCCCTACGTTTCCTGTCTTGGGCTCGATCAACAAGATCCAAGCTGACAAGATGAGGCATTACACCCCCTCCTGGGCTTGATCTTAGCTAAAAGGCCTAGGTAGTGTTTTTAAAAATTGCTGCAAGTGAAGCTTCAGTGTAACCTCATTGACTTCTATCAAGTACAGGATGCAAACTACACTTTATTTTTGTTTTTTGTTTATATCCAATTCAATCCAATTCAAGTCCAATTCAAAGTCTCAACAAGTGAGACATTCCCGATCCAAGCTGACAAGACAGGGCTCTCACCTCCTGGGCTTGATCTATATGATCCAAGCTGATTGGAGCAGGCATTGCACCTCCTCCAAGGCTCGATCTAATTTGCATCTTAGCCAAAAGGCTGAGATGCCACTTTTAAAAATTGCTTCAAATGAAGCTAAAATGTAACCTAATGACTTCAACCAAGTACAGCATGTCGATACTACACTTGATCTTAGCCAGAAGACTAGATTAATCTCCACCTGAAGTAGATGCTTCCTTTTGTAAAGCTAATCAAGCTTTTGTCGCACCCATATTACAGTGATTATGTCCCTTGTAAATGCAGTAAGAAGTCTAACAACACCAGGGTGGGAATCAGGTAGGTTTCGGATCAGGTCTGGAGTTAGGCTGGGCTGCCCTCTCTCCTCCGTCCTTTTTGTGTGTTGCATTGAACCCTTTGCCGAGGCCCTCAGAAGCGACCCAGGCATCAAAGGGATTACAATCCCAGGCAGCGGAGGCACACAGGTCAAAGCCTCCCTGTACATGGATGACGTGGCTGTCTTCTGCTCAGACCCCTCACCTGTTTGTAGGCTCCTCCAAGTCTGTGAGCAGTCCGAGCTGGCCTCGGGAGCCAAAGTCAACCGGGGTAAGAGTGAGGCCGTGTTCTTTGGGAACTGGGCTGACAGATCCTTTGTCCCCTTCACCGTCAGGGCAGACTACCTTAAGGTGCTGGGGATATGGTTTGGAGTGGCAGGGGCATGCGCCAAAAACTGGGAAGAGCGCATGGCCAAAGCCATGTAAAAATTGGGCTTGTGGGATCAACGCTCCCTCTCTATCACCGGAAAAAACCTGGTCATCTGGTGTGAGGTACTGTCCGTGTTGTTGTACGTGGCGCAGGTCTGGCCGATCCCCAAATCCTGCGCAGCAGCAGTGACCCAGGCCATCTTCAAATTTATCTGGAGATCAAAGATGGATCACATCCGGAGGGAAGCGATGCACAAATCTCCAGAGAATGGAGGGAAAAACATTCCCAACGCCGCCCTCATCCTGATGGCCACCTTTGTGTGCGGCTGCATCAAGCTGTGTGTAGATCCTCGGTACGCTAACAGCAAATGCCACTACCTTTTGAGGTTCTACCTGTCCCAAGTGTTGCGGAGGATGGGTCTGGCCACACTGCCACGGAATGCTCCAAGTAGTTGGACCGTACCGCTGCACCTGTCCTTCGTGGAGAATTTTTCCGCAAACACACCCTTGACCACATAGCGATCAAGCAGTGGTCAGCACATAATGTCCTTGAGGCTCTGAGAGAAAAGGAGATAGCGGATCCTGTCGGATGGTTCCCTGAGCAGACTGTCAGTGTCATCTGGCAGAATGCCTCATCACCAGAACTCACAAACAAACACCAAGACCTGGCTTGGCTGATGGTCAGAAGGGCACTCCCCATCAGATCCTTTATGCACGCTCGAGGTCTCAACATCACCACACGCTGCCCTCGAAGCGGCTGCGAGGGTGATGAGATGGTCACACACCTCCTTGTGGAATGTGCCTTTGCAAAGAAGGTCTGGAGTGAGATGCAGTGGTATTTGTCGAGATTCGTCCCGAGCAGTTTGGTGACGCAGGACTCTGTGCTCTACGGGCTGTTTCCGGGGACGCACACCGAGACAAATATCAACTGCTGCTGGAGGGTCATCAACTCGGTGAAGGACGCACTTTGGTCCGCCCGAAACGTGCTGATCTTCCAGTTGAAAGATTTGTTCTCGACCGAGTGTTGCAGACTGGCACATTCCAGGGTCCAGGACTACGTGCTGAGGGACATGCTCAAGCTTGGGACAGCCGCCGCAAAGGCACAATGGGGAAAGGCCACCGTGTAAAGCCTTTCAACCAAGGCAGACCAAGGGTCTGGTAACTGCAGAACACCCTCGGCCTGCGTATCTGTGTGCTTAACTGAAAAATAACAGCACACAGTAAAATCTGATGTATGTATATAGTTTAAGTACTGAAATGTAATTAATGTAATGTCATGTAAATAAGCATGGTATTGTACTGTAAAAATTATTATTTTTTTGCACTGTTTGTAATTCTTGGATCTGTCGTTTTGCAATGGTTTATTTGAGAGTTTTTTTTAATGAATAAAGTATATTTTTGAAATAAATAAAAAAGTCTAACAACACCAGGTTAAAGTCCAACACCGGACTATACAGGTTAAAGTCTGTTGGACTTTAACCTGGCGTTGTTAGACTTCTTACTGTGTTTACCCCAGTCCAACGCCGGCATCTCCACATCTTGTAAATGCAAACAGGGTTCCCATTCACAGCAATCGTTCGTCTGTAAAACTAAACAAGTTTCTACTTTACATGCATTGTCTCTTTGTGTAGCAAAACTGCTCAAGGCTCCTGTCTGGGAATGAGCAGATTCTGAATTAAGTATGCATTGAACCCTTGAATGCCTCACCATTACACTAAGCTCCTACCTGCTGTGTACCTATATACACTTCTGCATATCTATCTGGTTGCCCAATTACTTTTTGTACTTGTGTACCTCTACAAATATACTCAGAGTCATTGATACATTGGGGACTGGACTCAAATCTAGCCAAGTTAAGTAGAGATGGTAAGCTCCCTTTCCGGATGGACATTATTGAATGAATTGGATTTTTGTAACAATTTGGTTCTCGCATACACTTAGTAGATTGATTGAATTCAGTTCCACATGGCATGGTAGGATTTAAACTCAGAGGCTCTGTGATGATCTCTGGGATTATGAACACAAGTTTACCAAAGGTACTTCCGAATAAAATTATTGTTGAAAATTTCAAAATACTGATGTACAGGATTGTTGCATAGGTCAGCTTTGATGGCATCAACAAATGAGAGATAAGGATTACAATCAATAAAAAATAACCTTGTATAGCATAAAATGCAGGTAGGGGATATTAAGCCATTTACCTTATCTTTCTTTATAATCCTACAATCCTCCATCACTTTATCTAGGTGACATATGTCAAACTATGTTAAATCTTTATCCCAGCGTAATCATTTGTCCCAAAGGAGTAACCATGGTGGCACAGTGGTTAGCGTTGTTGCCTCACAGTGCCAGGGATCCGGGTTCGATTCCCAACTAGGGTCACTGTGCAGAATCTGCACGTTCTCTCTCTGTCGGCGTGGATTTCCTCCAGGTGCTCTGGTTTCTTCCCACAGTTTGATCGTTGTGCTGGTTAGGTGCATTGACCATGCTAAATTCTCCCTCCGTGTACCCGAACAGGCGCCAAAGTGTGGCGACTAGGGGATTTTCACAGTAACTTCATTGCAGTGTGAATATAAGCCTATTTGTGACACTAATAAATAAACTTTAATGAGTGAGGTCTGAAAGGCCTCTTCAGTGTTGCTCCTTAAAGTGCATTCACTGATGTGTCCGCATTGTGTTTGGATTCTATTTGTTTTATCCTTTCTATCCTGCTAACTTTCTTCTGCTGAAGGATAGATGTGGACTATTTTGCATCTTTACCATTACTTGGCATCTGATTTGTCATATTTTAATTGATGACTTCTTGAACCCGTTAGAAATTTGCAATAATTATACAGAATAGAGGCATGGACTATTTTCTAAACGGTGACAAAATTCATAATGCTAAAGTGCAAAGGGACTTGGGAGTCCTAGTCCAGGATTCTCTAAAGGTAAACTTGCAGGTTGAGTCCGTAATTAAGAAAGCAAATGTAATGTTGTCATTTATCTCAAGAGGCTTGGAATACAAAAGCAGGGATGTACTTCTGAGGCTTTATAAAGCACTGGTTAGGCCCCATTTGGAGTACTGTGAGCAATTTTGGGCCCCACACCTCAGGAAGGACATACTGGCACTGGAGCGGGTCCAGCGGAGATTCACACGGATGATCCCAGGAATGGTAGGCCTGACATACGATGAACGTCTGAGGATCGTGGGATTATATTCATTGGAGTTTAGGAGGTTGAGGGGAGATCTGATAGAAACTTACAAGATAATGAACGGCTTAGATAGGATGGACGTAGGGAAGTTGTTTCCATTAACAGGGGAGACTAGGACGCGGGGGCACAGCCTTAGAATAAAAGGGAGTCACTTTAGAACAGAGATGAGGAGAAATTTCTTCAGCCAGAGAGTGGTGGGTCTGTGGAATTCATTGCCACAGAGGGCTGTGGAGGCCGAGACGTTGAGCGTCTTCAAGACAGAAATTGATAAATTCTTGATTTCTCGAGGAATTAAGGGCTATGGGGAGAGAGCGGGTAAATGGAGTTGAAATCAACCATGATTGAATGGTGGAGTGGACTCGATGGGCCGAATGGCCTTACTTCCGCTCCTATGTCTTATGGTCTTATGGTCTTAAGGTTGCGCAGTTTCAAAGACATTCTATCCAACTTTCAGAAAACAAGGTTCTGTTTGTTAATAATCTCAGGAAGAAGTCTCACAACACCAGGTTAAAGCCCAACAGGTTTATTTGGTAGCACAAGCCACAAGCTTTCAGGAGCGCTGATGACGGAGCAGCGCTTTGAAAGCTTTGTGGCTTGTGCTACCAAATAAACCTGTTGGACTTTAACCTGGTGTTGTGAGACTTCTTACTGTGCTTACCCCAGTCCAACGCCGGCATCTCCACATCATGTTAATAATCTGTCATGCAAACACTGAAGAGTGAATGTTCCTGTGTCCTTCCCAATTAAAAGGAAAGTGGCATGATCCATTGCTGATTCTGACACACAATCAAAACACAAGATATATTGGCCTGGATTATTTTGTGGTAATGATGGCAAAACTGTCAGCATTCACTGACATTACTGCACTGAAACTGACAGTAATTTCTGGAGTTTCCACATGCGCAGGATGACATGAGTTCTGGAAGTTTCTCCAGAGTGTGTGCTGCTGTGGCAACCCTAGATTTCAGTCAATGGGAAATCTATTAAGTGACAACAGCTTGCACTTGAATGATGTTAGCCTTGTTGCAAAATCCCTTGAAAAAGTTACAGGTTATTAAATGAAATGTAACTTGATTTTTAACGGCATACTAACTTCACAATTACAGCCAAACACCCTCACTAGCCATAAGCAGCTAATTTCATACACTACATCTGGATTAGTCCCTTCTTTATTCAGAATGCATACAGATTCTGCCATGAATTTTAGTCATTATCCTGTAGAACATTGAAATTAAAGTAGACATTTCAGCCCTTAGAGCCTGATCACACAACATTCAATTAGATCATGATTGATGTGAATCTTACCTTCTGTAATCCTTAATGCCCATGCCTAACTAAAATCTATCGATCTTAGTTGACCCCTAGTGTCAATGACATTTTAAGAGGAGAGAGTTCACATTTTTATGGCTGAAGAAATTCTTAACTGACATCAGGCCTGAATGATGAGCCCAACTTCTGGACTTGCCCACCATAGTTCCTATTCAATGAACGATATCAACTCCTTGAATCATCTTAACCACCTCCAATGAGATCACCCTTTAGTCTCCGATATTCAAGTGGAAGAAGATATATTAGAAATCTATGGGCAACCTATTCTCATAATTCAATCGTTCTAGCCCCAATATCATTCTGCCACATTTGCACTGTGCACCATTCTTTCTGAGACGCTGTGCAGAGTGAAAGAAAATTAAGGAAAATAAACTCTTGCAAACAAATAAATGTTTCTACTGTTTTAGAGTAGAATTAAATGCATTTTTAAAGAAAGGAAAAGGGAAGGGAAAGTTTACTCTTTTAGGCTGGACACTTTGGTAGGAATATTTTTGACCTTGGAATGAACAGGTCAGACAGATAAATCCCTTTCCTCATTTTAAACCACTCAACTATGATGCACACGAGCTTAGCATAAGCCATTATAAATTGATAGGATGTGACTTTGTAGTGAATGCTCTGTGACCATATAGAAATGAATAGCCTCATTTAATCTACTCATTATTCCCACAGCGTAACTGAAAAATATTAATAATTATTAACATCCATCTGCGCTCAAAACTGGAAAATAGATATTTAGGGACGGTACTTGATCATCATCAGAATGGTTAAAACCATATTGGCTCACTGGCTTGGGAATTCTCACTGAGATTATTAAGAGATTTGTAGCATCATAAATTCATATAACAACTTGTTAATTTTGATTTAGCCAAGTCGTACAGGATAAATGGGCACCGTAAGGGGGGAAAAGTGAATATTTTCATTAAATGGTAGACTTACATTGACACAGAGGGTTTGCTAATGTCTGGCATTACCATATGCCGTACTGAAATGGCATGTTTTACAGCACAGGTGGACACTAAGATTCAGCGAATGGGTTTGACTGGATGCTATGGTCAGCTACCTCTGAACGGCACGATTTCAGCTAAATTAAGCAGGGCCTTCATTTCAGCAAGTTTAATTGAAGGTTGAAAAGAAAATAACTGCTCTTGCATGTGCGTGATGAGGTACTGAGCCTAACCAAGGATAAATAGACCATGTTCACTTGATTATAATAAACTGTTTGATTATAATCACTGTTATCCCATAAGTCAGGTAAATGGCGCAATGTGTGAATAATAATTAAAATGGAGTTAAAAACACTTTTCTCATGGGTTACATAAAATCCTACATTAGGCAGGAATGAATAGAAAGATCTGACCGTGGGAAATCCAAATGAAGGATCCTAATTGAAAGGTTATTGCGTCTTTCTCAACCTAATGTAGGCTTTGTGCTATGTATTTAATCTGAACTGTGAGTTTAAAAAAAGTGGAGTAGTTTTATAAAGGAATTAAAAATGCCACTCCTAGTAACCTAACCAGTTATGTGAACGCAAGTTTCCAGAATTTATGGGTCACATTTTTGCTGACTCAGGAGACTTTAAAAAACGCATGGTAGAACCTGGATGCGGAAGTCCCCAGCCGGAATTCTCCAGCTACTCCAGCCGACAGCACACCCCCACCTCTAGGTTTCCTGCCGGCGTGGAGTGACCTCAGTGGGAATTTCCATTGACAGCAGCGGGACCAGAGAATCCCGCCAGGAGCAAACAACACGCCACCGCCCGCCGGCAGGAAACACGTGGCTGGTAGGCCAGAGAAGCTCGCCACCCCCCCCCATTTCTAACAGGGACCGTTTTATCAACATGGGGAAAGGGACGGTATGTGAATCACATAAGTGGGGAAACATAAATCAGCAGGGCCATTTGAACTTTGAACCGGACACATTCTCTTTCACTATCTTCTTTCGGGCAAAAGATGCACAAGTCTAACGTTGCATACCAATCGACTCAAGGACAGCTTCTTCCCTGTTGCCATCAGACTTTTGTGTGGTCCTATAATATATTAAGCTGATATTTCTCACACCCTATTTGTGACTGTAATACTGTATTCTTCACTCCCTCCTTTCCATCTCCCATATGTTCTTTGTGAACAGTGTGTTTTGTCTGTATATCGCACCAGAAACAATACTTTTCCCAATACATGTGACAATAACAAATCAAGTCAAAACCTTTGCGCTGAGTTTAAGCAGAGAACATTTAGTCGCCCCAAGAGCTTTAACTCAGTGTGGGAGCCACAAATTGGTGAAATAAACATAAAGGGAGGAGTTTTCTCATCCCGCTCATCATGGGAGTTGTAGCAGGCAGGACACGGACCATTCAAAGGCCCCTTGATGTCGGATGGGATTATCCGGTCTTGGGGCGAGCACGGCTGGAAAATCCCGCCCAAACATTCTGAAAGGACAGGCAAGGTTTAAGTAGCAATCAAGGTCCCATGTTGTTTAAAATGAATAAAATGCTTTTATCCTGTCCCCATCACCTCGGAGTGAAAATTGGTGAGCCTACAAAAGGTCATGAATGTAGCCCAATCCATCACGCAAACCAGCCTCCCATCCATTGACTCTGTCTACACTTCCCACTGCCTCGACAGAGTAGCCAGCATAATTAAGGAACCCACGCACCCTGGACATTCTATCTTCCACCTTCTTCCTTTGGGAAAAAGATATAGAAGTCTGAGGTCACGTGCCAACTAACTCAAGAACAGCTTCTTCCCTGCTGTTGTCAGACTTTTGAATGGACTTACCTTGCATTAAGTTGATCTGTCTCTACACACTAACTATGACTGTAACAGTACTTTCTGCACTCTCTCGTTTCCTTCTCTATGAACAGTATGTTTTGTCTGTATCGCGCACAAGAAACAATACTTTTCACTGTATGTTAATACATGTGACAATAATAAATCAAAACAAATCAAGCCATGTTGTGAAATTCCCTGGCATGAGCTATCTGCCTCAGTAACAATAATTCTTCATGACTCTGTGACTGAAATCTGAGTAAGGAGTCTAACTAAGGTTAAAGTCCAACAGGTTTATTTGGTAGCAAATGCCACTAGCTTTCGGAGCGCTGCTCCTTCGTCAGGTGAGTGGGAGTTCTGTTCACAAACAGAGCATATAAAGACACAAACTCAATTTACAGAATAATGAATAATGATTGGAATGCGAGTCTTTACAGCTAATCAAGTCTTAAAGGTACAGACAATGTGAGTGGAGAGAGCATTAGCACAGATTAAAGAGATGTGTATTGTCTCCAGACAGGACAGCCAGTGAGACTTTACAAGTCCAGGCAAGTTGTGAGATTTACAGATAGTGTGACATGAACCCAAGATCCCGGTTGAGGCCATCCTCATGTGTGCGGAACCTGGCTATCAGTCTCTGCTCAGCGACTCTGCGCTGTCGTGTGTTGTGAAGGCCGCCTTGGAGAATGCTTACCCGAATATCAGAGGCCGAATGCCCATGACCGCTGAAGTGCTCCCCAACAGGAAGAGAACAGCCTTGCCTGGTGATTGTCGAGCGGTGTTCATTCATCCGTTATCGTAGCGTCTGCATGGTTTCCCCAATGTACCATGCCTCGCGACATCCTTTCCTGCAGCGTATCAGGTAGACAATGTTGGCCGAGTTGCAAGAGTATGTACCGTGTACTTGGTAGATGGTGTTCTCACATGAGATGATGGCATCCGTGTCGATGATCCGGCACGTCTTGCAGAGGTTGCTGTGGCAGGGTTGTGTGGTGTCATGGTCACTGTTCTCCTGATCTCCACATCATGACTGAAATCTGACACACTGTTTCTTTTACAAATACTTTATAGACCTTGTTTTATGCGATGCCTTTTCCTAATTTGGGATTGTTTATCTTCATCCACAGCACCAAAAATTGGAAATGAAATACTCAAATTATATTTGCCAGACTTTAGTTGCATAATTTCCCCCAACAGTCTGTTTTTATTCACAAAAATATTTCATATTTGGAGCGCAAGTGCCAAACATGATTTCACCCAAATCCCCACAGTGATTAAGAACTGTTGGGGTAGAGGGAAGACTGATAGGACTTCTGAGATGTTAACTGCAGAATATCACTTTTTATTAAATCCAATTAATTAAATGTGCCTCATGATCAGAAACGCAGCAAGCTGTTAAAGGTTGAATTGCTCATAGTTGCATAAACATTCTCAATTAATTAATGAAAAGACCTTAATATTTTTAAAGATGTGGATGCTTTGGAGAGGATACAGAAGAGGTTTACCAGCATGTTGCCTGGTCTGGAGGGTATTAGCTATGAGGAGAGTTGTATAAACTCGGTTTGTTCTCACTGGAACGATGGAGGTTGAGGGGGGTGACCTGATAGAGGTTTACAAGATTATGAGTGGCATTGACAGAGTATATAGTCAGATGCTCTTCCTTAGGGTAGAAAAGGCAAGTACTAGGGTACATAGGTTTAAGGTGCATTGGGAAAAGTTTAGAGGAGATGTGCAAGGCAAGCTTTTTACACAGAGGGTGGTGAATGTCTGGAATGCGCTGCCCAGGGAGGTGGTGGGAGCAGGTGTGATAGCACTATTTAAGGGGCAACTAAACAAATACATGAAAAGGATGAGAATGGAAGGACATGGACTCCGTAAGTGCATACGGTTTTAGTTTAGGCAGGCATCATGATTGGCGCAGGCTTGGAGGGCTGAAGGGCCTGTTCCTGTGCTGTATTTTTCTTTGTTCTTTGTTCTTTGCTTATTGTATTCCTGTGGAGCTTTCATTGCGTGCTCTGAAAATGGGAGTGCAGCATTTACTAAAAGCTTACGAGGACTTTTTTGTCAGTGTGGTAAATATTTAGAGTATTGAACTTAAAATAGATCATTCCTTTCACGTGGGTCATGATGCCTGAAGAAAAATAGTGAACATGGGTCTGTTGACCTTTGTCTCAAAGGCCTCATTGGCTCAACTTCTCTTGATTTAAGAATAGGCTGAACATATTGAGAATGAAAGAAAAACCACATACGCTGCAATTCAGAAAATAATTCAGATGTTGGAATCATACAGAATGGAAAGAGGCCACTTTGTAGATCATGATTGGAAAAGAGCTTTAAAATTCATCCCCTTCCCCTCTTTGTCCCCAAAGCCCTGCATTTTTTTTCCTTTCCAAGTATGCATCCAAATCCCTTCTGAAAGTAATTATTGAATCTGCTTTCAGGCAGTGCATTCCAGATCATCATAGATCACTGCGTAAAACAATTTCCGCTTCTCTCCACCCTGGTGTGCTTGTCACCAATTCTCTAGCCAGTAAAAATAGTTTCTCCTTAGTTAATCCATCAAAACCCAGTTGTAGCTATATTTTTCAATAAAATAACAACTCGGAAAATGGATTGCATGAAGCCAAACTTTGCAAAGTACGTAGGCATGAAATAGGAGATGGTCGATAACTGATATCAACAAATCCATCTTGTTGGAATCTCATGTCATGAATATTAACAAGCTTCTAGTATCTCTCATAGGAGCCGCTTCTTCCAATTTGAGCTTGGAGAATGAGTTTCAGCAAGCTATTTGTCTTTCCAGATTGTTAGAGCAAATTGCCATCCTATTCACATTCACCCATTGCATCAGCATGCCTTCCAGTATGAGTCATGGGATAGAAACCAAAAGCAGAAACCTAATTGTTCTTCCTGCCCTCCATTTGCCATGATGAATCTGAGGCAACACCCTAACAGCTGCTCTTGTAGAGGTCAACTCGCATCTGCAGCATTGTCGCACAGTGGTTAGCACTGTTTCCTCACAGCGCCTGGGACCTGGGTTCGATTCCAGCCTTAGGTAAATGTTGGTGTGGAGTTTGCAGGTTCTCCCCATGTCTATATGGGTTTTCTGCAGGTGCTCCGGTTCCCTCCCACCGTCCAAAGATGTGCAGGTTATGTGGACTGGCCATGCTAAATTGCCCTTTTAGCGTCCCAAGATGTGTAAGGTAGATGGATTAGCCATGGGGAATGTGTGTGGGGATAGGGCAGGGGAGAGGACCCTGGGTAGGATGCTGTGTCAGAGAATCGGTGCAGACTCGATGGGCTGAATGGCCTCTCCTGCACTGTAGGGACTCTATATCTGAAATCTTCTGAGCTCTACATTAGTTAGTTCCAATTAAAGCACTTGGAGACCTGATTTATTGTGTGTGCTTCACTTGGTCTGAAATAGCTGCCTACATATTCAGTTATTGGACTACAGGGACAGGACTGGTCCTTTTAGTCCCACAATCCTGTCATGTCATTGAATGAGATTATGTCTGGTCTTTTTTCTGCAGACTAGTTAAGCAATTACAGCTGGAATCAAACAAGGCAGAAACATCATAACTTCTCATGGCTTTGACTTAGTTACCACTGAATTGAGCAAACTGAAGTCTATAAAAGAGGACAAACAATGGCTGTAAAAAAAAAATGGCGCCAGAGCGAGGTGACTTCTTGCAAGCCGTCCCCAGCATACCCCCTACTTTCATTGTTTATGACCATTACCTCTAACTGCAATGCTATATTCTACACCCTATCCTTTTCCCCTATGTACTTTACAAATAGAACGTAAAACATTACAGCGCAGTACAGGCCCTTCGGCCCTCGATGTTGCGCCGACCAGTGGAACCAATCTAAAGCCCCTCTCATCTACACTATTCCAATATCATCCATATGTTTATCCAATAACCATTTGAATGCTCTTACTGTTGACGAGTCCACTACTGCTGCAGGCAGGGAATTCCATGCCCTTACTACTCTCTGAGTAAAGAACCTACCTCTAACATCTGTCCTATATCTCTCACCCCTCAATTTAAAGCTATGTCCCCTCGTGCTAGCCATCACCATTCGAGGAAAAAGGCTCTCACTATCCACCCTATCTAATCCTCTGATCATCTTGTATGCCTCTATTAAGTCACCTCTTAACCACCTTCTCTCTAACGAAAACAACCTCAAGCCCCTCAGCCCTTCCTCATACGATTTTCCCACCATACCAGGCAACATCCTGGTAAATCTCCTCTGCACCCTTTCCAACACTTCCACATCTTTCCTATAATACGGTGACCAGAACTGTACGCAATGCTCCAAATGTGGCCGCACCAGAGTTTTGTACAGTTGCAGCATGACCTCCTGGCTCCGAAACTCAACCCCTCTCCCAATAAAAGCTAACACACCGTACGCCTTCTTAACAACCCTATCAACCTGGGTGCCAACTTTCAGGGATCTATGCACGTGGACACCCAGATCCCTCTGTTCATCCACACTACCAAGTATCTTACCATGAGACCAGTACTCTGTATTCCTGTTACTCCTTCCAAAGTGAATCACCTCACACTTTTCCGCATTAAACTCCATTTGCCACCTCTCAGCCCAGCTCTGCAGCTTATCTATGTCCCTCTATAACCTGCCACTTCCCTCCGCACTGTCTACAACTCCACCGACTTTAGTGTCATCCGCAAATTTACGAATCCATCCTTCCACACCCTCATCCAGGTCATTAATAAAAATGACAAACAGCAGCGGCCCCAAAACAGAATAATGGTATGCTTTGTTGTATAGCGTGTAAGAAACAATATTTTGTCACATGTACTGGGATACAGTGAAAATGTAAAGTTTATTTATTAGTCACAAGTAAACCTTACATTAACGCTGCAATGAAGTTACTGTGAAATTCCCCTAGTCACCACACTCCGGTGCCTATTTGGGTCAATGCACTTAACCAACACCTCTTTCAGACTGTGGGAGGAAACCAGAGCACCCGGAGGAAACCCACACAGACATAAGGGGAACGTGCAAACTCCACACAGACAGTGACCCAAACTGGGAATCGAACCCGGGTCCCTGGCCCTGTGAGGCAGCAGTGCTAACCACCATGAAATGAATCAAATCAAAGAGAGAACCAAGGGAGAGAACATTTTTAAAGCAAAATACTGGCTGTGTACTTGCACAATCAAACAAAATTGTCCCTCTATGGTTTTGCTTAGCTACTTGCTGAAGCTTAACATTGACATTCACATGTGAAGAGAGATACTTGATCAAAGGACATGCTTGATGATCTGTGAGCACCTGTTCAGATCTCCCTTCACACCTTGCATGAAGCTATTACTGAAATGTTTCTTTCAAACATCAGATTCAGAAGCAGACTCATGCATTCTGCAGCTCTCTGCCTCTCACTTTTGGGACTTGTATGAATACACACTGTACCCAATTTTATTCCTAATCCTGTATATAAGGCTGTAATACAGCAGCATGCTAGATAATGAGACGAGCGAGCAGTAAATTGAAATGTAATCCCTGTACAGCATTACCCATTAAATTGGAGTAATCATGGATGTAAGGCTTGGAGGCTTCGCTTGTCTCTTTCTGGTGCATTTACTGGGGGACCAGTAGGCACAAAATGGCCAATGTGACGGCAATTGCAATTTGAAACAGTTTATTAGCTATCAGTAGTTCATCACCAGACAGATTCCAGTGACAGTGGGGCTCAGCAGACAACAGATGGCAAAGGTGAGTCCTGGCCCCTCACAAACATTAGCATAGTTTGCAGTTTTATTGCTGAATGCAAGCAGATGTGTTGCACATTAGTAAAATCCTCAAAGCGCTCCTGTTAAACAGCATCATCACTCAGTAATCCTGCTGTATTCTTACATGTTTTCCCAGGGAGCAAATACTTTCCAAAATCAAGCTTGGGAATGATAGATAATTCTATTGCTTTTATCCTCACCTCTTCTCCTTGGCACAGCTCCTGGTTCCTCAATGTCTTTTTTGGCCAGGATTCCTGTTAACATAAAATGCAGAAGTAATGGACTGGGATCTTGACGTGCACTACTTGTATAGAGCTAGCAGGAACTGAAGTCTGCATCACAGTTGAAACTGGCTTGAAAGGCAGTGCGGCATACTAAGTTCCGTTCCAACTGTGGTGCATTTAAAGGTTAGTTCACTTGTTGCCATGGTGCGCCAATAATAAGATGACAGTTCCTTTTACAGATCCCAAGTGGCCATTCTTCATCTGTGAGACTGAGTCTCCCAAAACTATTACTAGTCTATATCAATGAAGGGAGTGTCCCTGTTTCCACCACCACTCCAAACCCGCTTTTTTTCCAAACCACAGGTAAAGGTTGTTTAAAATGACGAATGGTTCGGTTAAGTAAATAAAGAGAAATGGTTTCCAGTGGGAGAGGGATTGATTAGTTTTATTATTGTCACATATATTGGGATATGGTGAAAAGTATTGTTTCTTGTGAACTATACAGACAAAACATATCATTCATAGAGTACATAGGGGAGAAGGAAAGGAGACGTTGCAGGACATAGTGTTGCAGATACCAAAAGGGTGAAGAGAAAGATCAGCTAAATATGAGATAGGATAATTCAAAATTCTAATGTCAGCAGAGAAGAAGCTGTTCTCGAGTCCGTTGGTCTGTGTTTTCAGGCTTTTGTATCATTTACCTGGTGGAAGAGAGTATGTCCGGGGTGTGTGGGGTCCTTGATTGTGCTGGCTGCTTTCCCGAGGCAGCAGGAAGTGTAGACGGAGTCAATGGATGGAAGGCTGGTTTGCTTGATGGACTGGACTACGTTCATAGAATCGAATCCCTACAGTGCAGAAAGAGGCCATTCGGCCCATCGAGTCTGCACCGACCACACTCCCACCCAGGCCCTATTCCTGTATCCCTACACATTTACCCGCTAATCCCTCTAACCTACACATCACAGGACGCTAAGGGGCAATTTTAGCATGGCCAATCAACCTAACCAGCACATCTTTGGACTGTGGGAGGAAACCGGAGCACCCGGAGGAAACCCACATCACTCAGTAATCCTGCTGTATTCTTACATGTTTTCCCAGGGAGCAAATACTTTCCAAAATCAAGCTTGGGAATGATAGATAATTCTATTGCTTTTATCCTCACCTCTTCTCCTTGGCACAGCTCCAACTCTTCACAACTCTTTGTAGTTTTTTGCCGTCTTGGTCAGAGCAAGATCCATACCAAGCGATGAAGCATCTGGAAATCCAAGGGCAGCATGTTGGCACAGTGTTTAGCACTGCTGCCTCACAACGCCAGAGACCCGGGTTCAATTCCCGTCTCGGGTGACTGTGTGAAGTTTACATGTTTTCCCCGTGTCTGTGTGGGTTTCCTCCAGTTTCCTCCCACAATCCAAAGATATGCAGGTTAGGTGGATTGATCATGCTAAATAGCCCCTGAGTGTCAGGGGGACTAGCAAGGGTAAATAGGTAGGGTGCAGGGATAGGGCCTAGGTAGGATTGTTGTCAATACGGGCTCAATGGGCTGAAAGGCCTCCTTCTGCACTGTAGGGATTCTATGAACATGTTTACCCGATCCCTTATGAGTGACTGGTGTCTCCAAAAAAATCCCTCTTTCCTGAGCTTGTGTGCCAGCTCATCAATTACTGTTTATTGTCCAAATGTTGCATTTGAGGTGAGGAGATTTTTGAGGTGAGGAGATTGCCCACCAGGGAATCCAAATGCTGCCCATCCGTTTGAGCACAATACATCACGTTTTTTGGTGACATTCTCAAAAGGAGGCCATTTAAAAGAGAAAGAGCAAGCTTCCCTGAGCTGTAAGGAGATTGAGTCGAGTGTACACACAATGCTAATTCGTGCCACAGGCTACATCTTAAAGGTGAAGAAAATGATGAGTGTGAGACGAGTGGGGAAGACGGTGAAATGGAGAGTTCAGCTGGCAGGCTGGCTATTGTTAGCAGGTTGATTGGTTTTAAATCTAAAATGATTCACAGGCAGAACAAATGAAGTGGATGCCTGTGCAAATTTAGGGACATTTTGCTTCTGTGCGACAACAGCTCAACTCGGCAAAGCCAACATTACAATGACTTGCTCAGCAGTTTCCTGGAATAGTGGAGTGCAGAAAGTGGGCATTTCCCCACTCAAGCTTATAACTTCATTCAAGTTGGAGACTTTGGTTAATTGGCCCTGATGGACTCAAGTTTCTCGAAGCATTATCCAAATGTCAATGTTCATCCTGTATTAATGAACCATGGCTATTCACCATATAATAGAACAATTCTCTTTGATTTGATTTGATTGGATTTATTATTGTCACATGTATTAGTATACAGTGAGAAGTACTGTTTCTTGCGCGCGATACAGACAAAACATACCATTCATAGAGAAGGGAACGAGAGAAAGCAGAAAGTACTGTTACAGTCATAGCCAGGGTGTAGAAAAAGATCAACTTAATGCAAGGTAAGTCCATTCAAAAGCCTGACAGCAGCAGGGAAGAAGCTGTTCTTGAATCGGTTGGTACGTGACCTCAGATTTTTGTATCTTTTTCCTGAAGGAAGAAGGCGGAAGAGAGAATTTCCGGGGTGCGTGGGGTCCTTAATTATGCTGGTTGCTTTGCCGAGGCAGCGGGAAGTGTAGACAGAGTCAATGGATGGGAGGCTGGTTTGCGTGATGGATTAGGCTACATTCACAACTTTTTGTAGCTCCTTGCAGTCAGTCTTGGGCAGAGCAGGAGCCATACCAAGATGTGATACAACCAGAAAGAATGCTTTCTATGGTGCATTTGTAAAAGTTGGTGAAAGTCATAGCTGACATGCCAAATTTCCTTTGTCTTCTGAGAAAGTAGAGGCATTGGTGGGCTTTCTTAACTATAGTGTCAGCATGGGGGACCAAGACAGGTTGTTGGTGATCTGGACTCCTAAATACTTAAAGCTCTCGACCCTTTCTACTTCGTCCCCATTGATGTAGACAGGGGCATGTTCTCCTTTACGCTTCCTGAAGTCGATGACAATCTGTTTTGTTGACATTGAGGGAGAGGTTATTGTTGCCGTGCCAGTTCACCAGATTCTCTATCTCATTCCTGTACTCTGTCTCGTCATTGTTTGAGATCCGATCCTCTATGGTGGCGTCATCAGCAAACTTGAAAATCGAATTGGAGGGGAATTTGGCTGCACAGTCATGGGTTTATAAGGAGTATGGTAGGGGCTGGGAACACAGCCTTGTGGGGTACCGGTGTTGAGGATGATCATGGAGGAGGTGTTATAGAGTCATAGAGTCATATAGGTTTACAGCATGGAAACAGGCCCTTCGGCCCAACTTGTCCATGCTGCCCTTTTTTTTAAAACTCCCAAGCTAACCCTAATTGCCCGCATTTGGCCCATATCCCTCTGTACCCATCGTATCCAAGTAACTATCTAAATGCTTTTTAAAAGATAAAATTGTACCCGTCTCTACTACTACCTTTGGCAGCTTGTTCCAGGCACTCACCACCCTCTGTGTGAAAAAATTGCCCCTTTGGACACTTTTGTATCTCTCCCCTCTCACCTTAAACCTATGCCCTCTAGTTTTAGACTCCCCTACCTTTGGGAAAAGATATTGACTATCTACCTTGTCTCTGCCCCTCATTGTTTTATAGACCTCTATAATGTCACCCCTCAGCCTCCTACGCTCCAGAGAGAAAAGTCCCAGTCTATCCAGCCTCTCCTTATAACTCAATCCATCAAGTCCCAGTAACATCCTAGTAAATCTTTTCTGCACTCTTTCTAGTTTAATAATATCCTTTCTATAATAGGGTGACCAGAATTGCACACAGTATTCCAAGTGTGGCCTTACCAATGTCTTGTACAACTTCAGCAAGACGTCCCAACTCCTGTATTCAATGTTCTGACCAATGAAACCAAGCATGCCAAATGCCTTCTTCACCAATCTGTCCACCTGTGACTCCACTTTCAAGGAGCTATGAACATGTACCCCTAGATCTCTTTGTTCTGTAACTCTCCCCAACGCCCTACCATTAACTGAGTAAGTCCTGCCCTGGTTCAATCTACCAAAATGCATCACCTCGCATTTGTCTAAATTAAACTCCATCTGACATTCGTCAGCCCACTGGCCCAATTGATCAAGATCTCGTTGCAATTGGAAATAACGTTCTTCACTGTCCACTATGCCACCAATCCTGGTGTCATCTGCAAACTTACTAAACATGCCCCCTATATTCTCATCCAAATCATTAATATAAATGACAAATAACAGTCAAAGAGAGGGGGAGTGGGCCTGGGTAAGATGCTCTTTTGGAGAGCTGGTGTAGATTTGATGGGCTGAAAGATCTCCTGCACTATAGGAGTTCTATGATTTTTGCAAACACTTCATTGCTGTGTTAATGTAAGCTTACTTGTGACTAATAAAATAAACTTCAACCTCATCACAATTTGTCATCAACAAATTTTGATGTGGACTATTTTCAATTCAGGTCATTTTTGTATATAGCAGCGGCTCTAACACAGAGCTCCACCTACATTCTCTCTTTGTCCTCACTCCCTACTCATCAGCCATCACCCTATTCATGCAAAAGTTTATCTCATTTCTATCTGTCATTCTCATTCTCATCAATCTTTTATCTGATGTCTTCCCAGATTTTTCTTTCAATGAAAATCCTTAAAAATCATATCTATTTCCTTTACCAGTACTCTCTCTCATTTCTGCTAAGATTTCTATAAAGCTGGTCCAAAATGATCCAAAATGATTTGGAAATCTATACTAGCTGGCTTTTGATTAACCGGGGCTTCTCCAGGTGTTTAGTAATTTCATTGCATACTGGAGATTGCAGAGGACAGATGTTCTGCTTTGCTAGAGGCGAAAGTCATAGCCCACTCATCACACAAACTGGATATCATGGCGTTGTTACTCATGACTTTCCATTCCTTAAATTAATGGGCATGAAATCGTGGACAGTGAGCCCATGACTGTCTTGGCCTTGGCTCCATAGGTAGAATCTTTTCCCATTAGACCATAAGACATAAGAGCAGAATTAGGCCACTCGGCCCATCGAGTCTGCTTCGCCATTCAATCATGGCTGATATTTTTCTCATCCCCATTCTCCTGTCCTTTCCCCATAACCCCTGATCCTCTTATTAATCAAGAACCTATCTTTCTCTGTCTTAAAGACAGTCAATGACCTGGCCTCCACAGCCTTCTGCGGCACAGATTCACCACTCTCTGGCTGAAGAAATTCCTCCTCATCTCTGTTTTAAAGGATTGTCCCTTTAGCCTGAGGTTGTGCCCTCTGATTCTAGTTTTTCCTACTAGTGGAAACATCCTCTCCACATCCACTCTATCCATTGTGGAAAATAGGTCTTCAGTTGTAAACCAACAAAAATCAGGATCATTAAAGAAAATGTAAGAGGAAAACTAATGGGATTGGAGGCTGACCTGATGGCTTGAGTCTTGCCTGCAGAGATCATGGTTGCAATCTTCCAAAATGTCCCTATTTCTGGGAAAGTGCCAGTAGATTAAAAAAAACACAAATGTAAAACCTCTATTAGAAAAGGGGGAGACAGCAATTAGGAAATTGTAAGTTAGTTAGTTAGGCCAATATCAGTCATTGCAGAAGATGTTAGAATCCATTAATTAAAAGGCAGTAAGAGGACATTTGGTGAATCACAATATAAACAATCAGTGCCACCGTGGTTTTGCAAGATGACCAAGGGTGGGACCTGAATATTGAAGGGTATTTAACATTTTCAAAAGGCAGGAAGCTATGAAAAGGTTCCTCTGTTAATTGAAAAGATCATAAGTACAGTAGTGAGAGATTACCTTAGCATGAGAAGACAGGATGCAGAATCAGTTTTGAGGAGGTAAGAAATAGGAAAGTAAGAGGTCACTTGTGGGATAAAACAGGAAAAAAAACTGGATAATCTCAACAAGCATGGCAGCATACATGAAGAAAAAACAGAGTTAATGCTTTGAGTCCTTATGACTCCTCTTCATTTGTGAACATAGTTAAAAAGGCAGGAAACAGTGGTTACACGTCAGGTCAGAGTATAAAGAAATAAATAACTGTGGCATGTTGAAAAGTTACTGTAATAATTTAATGTGCACACGTGCTGGACAAATCGAATTAGCAAAGGTCGTTGCAGAATGAGTTGATAACAGTGTATTTAGGACAACTTCTTGGAGCAGTGCATGCAAGGGTCAACCAGGGAGCAGAATTATTCTAGAGCTGGTAATGTGCAATGAGATTAATCAATAACCTGGTGGTAAAGGAATCTCACAGTGACAGCAATCATAACATGACAGACTATCACTTTTACTTTGAAGAGGAAAAATGTGGGTCTAAGCATAGTACTTTAACCCAAGTAAAGGTCTGTATCAGGGTCTGAACACAGTAAGAAGTTTAACAACACCAGGTTAAAGTCCAACAGGTTTATTTGGTAGCAAAAGCCACACAAGCTTTCGGAGCCCCACGCCCCTTCTTCAAGTGAGTGGGAATTCTGTTCACAAACAGGGCATATAAAGTCACAGACTCAATTTACATGAATAATGGTTGGAATGCGAATACTTACAGCTAATCAAGTCTTTAAGATACAAACAACGTGAGTGGAGAGAGCATCAAGACAGGCTAAAACTGTTTGTGAATGGAATTCCCACTCACCTGAAGAAGGGGCTTGGAGCTCCGAAAGCTTGTGTGGCTTTTGCTACCAAATAAACCTGTTGGACTTTAACCTGGTGTTGTTAAACTTCTTACTGTGTTTACCCCAGTCCAACGCCGGCATCTCCACATCAGGGTCTGAAGGCAGAGCTAGCTGAAGTGAACCAGGAAATTAGATTAAAAGGTAGGACAGTCGAGATTCATTGGCAGACTTTTAAAGCGAGCGTTATTAGCTCTCAGCAAAGATTTATTCTGGTGAGGAGGAAGCGTCATCTGTGGCTAAATAAGAAAGTTTAGAATTGAGTGTTTCCTCTGGGTGCTCCGGTTTCCTCTCACAGTCCAAAGATGTGCAGGTTAGGTGGATTGGCCATGCTAAATTGCCTCTTCGTGTCCCAAGATGTGTAGTTTAGGGGGAAATACGTGAGGTTTAGGGTACAAGGCCTGGGTGGGATGCTCTGTCAGAGAGTCAGTGTAGACTCGATGGGCTGAATGGCCTCCTTCTGCACTGTGGTGATTCTATGAAAGAAAACACTGCACAAAACTGCAAAGGTTAGCCGTAGGCATGGAGATAGGTCAGATTTTAATAAATAACAAAGAATTACAAAAGGAAAGAAGAAAGTAGAGTATGAGAGAAAGCTATCTAGTAACATAAAAGTAGATGCTAGGCATTTAAAAAAGCTTATTTATGAGTCACAAATAAGGCTTACATTAACATTGCAATGAAGTTACTGTGAAATTCCCCCAGTGGCCACATTCCGGCACCTGTTCGGGTCAATACACCTTACCAAGTTCTACAAGTATTTAAATAGGAGATGACGAACTAAAGCTAGTGTTAATCCTCTAGAAATTGAGTGTGGGGAATTGATCATGGAAAACAAGGAAATGGCAGAGATGTTGAACAATTATTTTCTTTCTGTCTTCACTGTGGAAACAACCTAGGCCAGTTCCCAAGGATACTTGAAAATCCAGGTGTTAGAAAGAGGGAGGGAAGTTGAACAGTTGCCAGCACCTGGGAAAATATGCTGGAAAAATCATTTGACCTAAAGAAAGTTCCCAGGACCAGATGGTGTGCATCCCAGGATCTTAAAAGAAGTGGTTGAAGAGATAGCAGAGGCCTTGGTCATAATGCTCCAATTTTTATTAGATTTTGGAAGGGTCCCAGCAGATTGAAAGATAGCAAATTTGTCATCTTTATTCGAGAAAGAGGGAGACAAAAAGCAGGAACCTTTCGGCCAGTTAGCCTAACATCTGTCATCGGGAAATTGCTAGACTGCAGTATTAATGAGGTTATATGGTGGCACGTGCAGCACGGTGGCACAATGATTAGCACTGCAGCCCCACAGCTCTAGGGACCCGGGTTCGATTCCCGGTTTGGATCACTGTCTGTGTGGAGTTTGTACATTCTCCCCATGTCTGCATGGGTTTCAAGAACAAACAAAGAACAATACAGCACAGGAACAGGCCCATCAGCCCTCCAAGCCCGCGCTGCTCCCCGGTCCAGGATTGAATCCTGAATCCAGGATCCCCGCCCAATTTTTCAGCCTATCTACATACTAATATCCTATCCCCGAGCTGTCCCTCACAGCTATGATGCTTTGTTCATCACAACCTATTAACTCACCCCTACCCCCCCATTCCAGACCATGTGATCTCCAGGGAGAGGCGAAAACCCAGAGTGAAAACCCCAGGGCCAATATGGGGAAAAGAAAAATCTGGGAAATTCCTCTCCGACCCCCTGAGGCGATCGAAACGAGTCCAGGAGATCACACTGGCCCTGATCGGAAAATGCTTCCCAACCCTATTCATTTCCACTTCCACGAACACCATATGAATTCCCTGCCCCCGAGACAGGTTCCCAACTATCCGCAGTCTCGCTCTGTACTGGCACCAGCAAGATGATCATAGAATGAAGCCTTGAAACGAGAAACAAAGAACAATTAGCCCGCGCCGCTCCCTGGTCCAAACTAGACCACTCTTTTGTATCCCTCCATTCCCACTCCGTTCATATAGCTGTCTAGATAAGTCTTAAACGTTCCCAGTGTGTCCGCCTCCACCACCTTGCCCGGCAACACATTCCAGGCCCCCACGACCCTCTGTGTAAAATATGTCCTTCTGATATCTGTGTTAAACCTCCCCCCCTTCACCTTGAACCTATGACCCCTCGTGAACGTCACCACCGACCCGGGGAAAAGCTTCCCACCGTTCACCCTATCTATGCCTTTCATAATTTTATACACCTCTATTAAGTCTCCCCTCATCCTCCATCTTTCCAAGGAGAACAACCCCAGTTTCCCCAATCTCTCCTCATAACCAAGCCCCCCCATACCAGGCAACATCCTGGTAAACCTCCTCTGTACTCTCTCCAAAGCCCCCACGTCCTTCTGGTAGTGTGGCGACCAGAACTGGACGCAGTATTCCAAATGCGGCCGATTCCTTCAGATGCTCCGGTTTCCTCCTCGAGTCCAAAGTGTGGGTGAGGTGGATTTGCCATGCTAAATTACCCCTTAGTATCAGGAGGACTAGCTAGGGATTATAGGGATAGGGCCTGGGTGGGATTGTGGTCGGTGCAGACTTGATGGGCTGAATGGCCTCCTTCTGCACTGTAGGATTTTATGATAATAAGGATTCTTAGAAAGTCATAATAGGATCAGGCAGCGTCAATATTGTTCTGTGAAAGGGAAATTGATTTGATGCAATTCATTAGAGTTCTTTGAAGAAGGAAGAAGCAAGGTGGATAAAAGGAAAGCTGTGGATGTGGTGTACTTAGATTTCCAAAAGGCATTTAATAAGTGCTACATCAAAGGTTACCACATAAGAAGAGAACATGGCGATTGGGTATCATGTTAGCATGAATAAAGGATTGGTTAGCTAGCAGGGAGCAATGAATCAGGGTTAATAGAGTTTTTTCTGGGTTGACAAACTGGAACTATTGAGTGCCTCCAGGATCAGATCTGGGGCCTTGATTATTTACAATCCACATAAATGTCTTGGCTGAAGGCACCAAATGCATAGTGGCTAAACTTGGGGATGACACCGAGATCGGTAGGGAAGCAAATTGTTAAGAGGAGTTTCAGTACCTACAAAGGGGTAGAGATAGGTTAAATGAGTGGACAAACATTTGGCAGATGGAGCATAGTTTGGGAAAATATCAGCTTTGGCAGGAAGAATAGAAAAACAGTATATTATTTAAATAGTGAGAGATTTCAGAACACAGTGGTACAAGTTGACCTGAGCATCCTGGTACATGAATCAGATAAAGTTGACATGCAGGCGCAGCAGTAATTAAGAAGACAAATGGAATGTTGGTGTTTATTGCAAGAGGAATGGAATATAACATTGGGGAAATTGTCACACAGGTTCCTGGTGAGACACATCTGGAGTGCCCAGATTTTTTTGGTCTCCCCTCTTTTTTTGAAAAAGGATATAATTGCATTAGAAGAGTTCAGAGAAGGTTCACTCAACTCATTCCTAGGACGAAGGGCTTATTTTATGAAGTCAGGTTGAGCTAGTCCCTATTGGTGTTCAGTAAAATGAGAGGTGATGCCATTGAAATATATAAGATCCCAAAGGGGGCTTGATCAGGCGGATACTGTTTCTTGTACTGGATACTGTTTCCTGGTATGGGGAAGATTAGATTTAGGAGATGCGGTTTAAGATTAAAGGCTTTCCTTTTAAGATGGAGATGAGAATTTCTTTCTCTGCCAGAGGGTTGCCACTCTGTGGAATTCTCTTTGCCCAGAAGCAGTGCAAGCTGAGTTATTGAATTTATTCAAGACAAGAGTTGGGTAGATTTTTGATAGACACGCGAGTTGCCGATTAAGGGGAGCAGACCAGAAAATGGAGTTCAGACAACAAACAGATTAGCCATGATCTTATCAAATGGTGGAGCAGGCTTTAAAGGTCTTGCGCCTAAGTCCTATGTTCCATCTTGAAAGGAAAATCTTGTTTGACAAATTTATTCAGGTTCTTTGAGGATGATACAAATAAGTTGTTTAAAGGATATTGTGCACTTGGCTTCTCAAAAGGCACTTGACAAGGTTGCACATAGAAGTTGTCTGCACAAGGTGAGAGCTCATGGTGTTGGGGGTGATAGAGGATTGACGAACAAACGGGAAACAGAGAATAAGGATAGCGGGGTCATTTTCAAGTTGGAAAACAATTTAGTGGAGTGGCGCATGAATCGGTGTTGGGGGTCTCAATTATTTACAATCTCGTCTATATTAATGACTTTTATGAATGGACAGAGTGTATTGTCGCTAAATGTTCTGATGATACAATGTTGGGAGGAGGATACTTGAGTCTGCAAAGGGATACACATAGGTTAAACGGGTGGGCAAAAAATTGGCAGGATGTTGCAAAATGTGGGACAATGTGAAGTTGTCCATTTTGGCAGAAAAGAATAGAAAGAAAGGTATTATTTAAACTGCACTGGGGCTATCCAAACTTAGTTCACTCCTTTGTGAGTTTCTGAGTAAACACTTTAAACCCCTGTAATCTACACTGGATTTAAACTGAAGTTCTGGAACTGCAAGTGTGTATGCTTCAATTCATCTCCTCACTCTCTCTTTAGTAAAAGATTGGTGGTAAAGTTTACTTTGAATGCATTCTTTTTAGGTTGGATAATTTGTTCATCTAGTGCAAACTAAAAGGATAAACACATTTAATAGGAAATGCAATTCTGTGAATTTTTAATACAGTCAACTGAAAACCTAATCCAACCATAACATTTGAAATAGAAACAGACTTCACAGATTGATTTTCAGCTTTGTGAAGTATATCATGGCATTAAAATGATATGTGATTTGTCCTTGTTTATCAGAGTCTGAGAACATACTGGTGTAACCAATGAGTTAACACCCACGGCCTCAATATTTTACATAATTATGACATTATGGGAAGTGAATTTTTAAAAAAATCAACGTGTTTGTTTTATTTCTAATAAAGATAGCATGTTCCCTTTTGGATATTGTTGAAGTCTGATGTTTTTAATAAATATATGTTTGAGTGTCCTTATCTGAGGAAGGATGTCCTTACCATAGAAGGAGTACAGCGAAGTTTTACCAGGCTGATTCCTGGGATGGCAGGTCTGCCATATGAGGATAGATTAAGTGAGTTAGAATCATAGAAGCTACAGTGCAGAAGGAGGCCTTTGGCCCATCGAGCCTGCATCAACAAAAACTCACCCAGGTCCCGTCCCCACAAGCCCACATATTTGCCGTCCTAACTCCCCTGACACTAAGGGGCAATTTATCATGGCCAATCAAGCTAACCTGCACACCTTTGGACTGTGGAAGGAGACCAGAGCTCCTGGAGGAAACTCATGCAGACACAAAGAGAATGTACAAACTCCACTCAGACAGTGACCCAAGGGCGGAATTGAACCCGGGTCCCTCGCGCTGTGAGGCAACAGTGCTAACTACTGTGCCACCGTGCCGCCCTTACGATAGGATTGTATTGGTTGGAGTTTAGAAGAGTGAGGGGATCTCATAGAAACTTATAAAATTCTACGAGGGTAGACAAGATAGATTCAGAAAGAATGTTCCCGATGGTGGGGGAGTCCAGAACTAGGGCAAAACCTTTTAGAACTGAGGTGAGGAGAAATTTTTTCACCCAGGGAGTGGTGAATCACTACCACAGAAAGTAGTGCAGACTAAAACGTCGTGTGATTTCAAGAAGAAATTAAATATTGCTCTTGGGGCTAAAGGGATCAAGGGATATGTGGGTTAGTGGGGGGATCAGGATATTGACTTTGAGGATCAGCCATGATCATTTTCTATTTTCTATTTTTCTAATTTGAATCATGGTGCACTGAAAAGACATATTCAATGACAGCCAGTTAAAATAGGATTTGCATGTTGCTGTTCCAGTTATGTCCTGGATATTTAGCATACGGGACAGAAAATGGACTGAAATTCTGTTCAAATTGAAGGCCTGTTATGCCCCCAGCGTGAAGACATATTCCACATTATTTTACTCTTTCAGTTAATGTGAATCTAACTGCCAATGCTTCAGAGGGGGCATGATGGGCAAAAACCAAGCCTCCTGCATCTCATTTTTAGATACTGGTGTTTTCATTCAGAGTTTGGAAGCTGGAGAAAGTTGGAGAAGGCAGTATAATGAGGAGATCAGTGTGGAAGTTGGGTGCATTTGGATAATGAGAAAAGTCTAATTGTTTTCCATGCCAAAGGTAATCTAATAGAGTTCTTACCCTTTAAAACAAAAGCTATAATTAAGAAGTTGGGAAAGGAAACTGTGCAGAGGTGAGAAGTGGTTTGAATAAAATGTCTCAGCATTATAATTACATGACAATGAAATTGTAATTACAATTACCTGACAATGAAATTGTATTTAAACAAGGTCTAACTTGTTCGGACTCCATCTGATTTCCTTCATCAGGACACTAATGAATTTTAAAGCATTAATAGTCGAGATTTTCATTGCTGGTTTAATTACATAAGGCCTTGAATACTTCAATATTCTCTTCACTGGTCTCCCCAGTTCCACCAGTTTTAAATTTATTTATTAGTGTCACAAGTAGGCTTACATTAACACTGCAGTGAAGTTACTGTGAAAATCCCATAGTCGCCACACTCCGATGCCTGTTCGGGTACACTGAGGGAGAACTTAGCATTGCCAGTGGACCTAACCAGCATGTCTTTTGGACTGTGGGAGGAAACCGGAGCATCCAGAGGAAACCCACACAGACACGGGAGCAACGTGCAGACTCTGCACAGATGGTGACCCAAGCTGAGAACCAAATCTGGATCCCTGGTGTTGTGAGGCAGCAGTGCTAACCATTGTGCCACCATGCTGCCCCATGATTAAACTCCAATTCTGCCACTCGTATCCTGTCACCGATTTATTCCGCTGCATCCATCACTGCAGTTCTTGCTAAATTCTATTTATGTCAGCCATGAATCAATGGTCCAGCTCCTGCCTCTAAGGTGAAAATCGCACTCCAGCCACTTGAACATATACGAGAGAAGGTGAGGACCTAGTGGTATTATTGCTAGACTATTAATCCAGAAACTCAACTAATATTCTAGGGACTCGGGTTTGAATCCTGCCATGGCAGATGGTGGAATTTTAATTCAATAAAAATATCTGGAATTAAGAATCTACTGATGACCTTCGATTGTTGGAAAAACCCATCTGGTTCTCTAATGTCCTTTAAGGAAGGAAATCTGCCGTACTTGCCTGGTCTGACCTACATGTGACTCCAGAGCCACAGCAATGTGGTTGACTTTCAACTGCCCTCTGAAATGGCCTGCAAGTCACGCAGTTGTATTCAAGAAGCCAGCTCACCACTGCCTTCTTAAGGGCAACTAGGGATGGGCAATAAATGCTAACCCATCAGTGACGCCCATGCCCAATGAATAATTTTTTTAAAAAGAAAGGCAATTGCCCTCCTATGCAGTACTTCAGTGACATTTGTCTTCGACTGCCTGATTAAAACTTAATTCTTCAATCACCTTCTGTAAGTTCCTCACCATTTATGGCAGTTTTCCAGTTACCTATAAAACATCTCCAGACATTGTGTCCATGAAGGATGGCAGGAAAGTTTTGAGTTGTTGAAGGTATAGTTGAAACGTTATGTAGCACAGACCACTTGGGGCCTGTTATGAAGTTTTACATGTCAGTTTTTGTCCCACATGATGAATGTGAAGAGAGATAAATTGAGGAGAAATAAGCACTTTTGTCTTGTGACGCACACTTAGCAAAGTGGATCTTCTCTCAGTTTTTGTATTTGAACAGGCTGCATAATTGATTCAGATTCTTTGCAAAAACAGCCAAGCGTCCATCAAGCCTCAAGTTGCTTTCCGATCCTGTTCATGTTTGTGGCAAATTCAATGGGAATAAAGTGGCTGGCTTCTGTTTCTGGACACTGGTTTGCACCTCATGATTGCGTTCTCGGCTTGCTAATGTCGGTCCTTAAATAGTCTGATATTGGCAGATGGGTAATCTTTGGGGGAGCAAACAGAACTTCGCACCACCTGAGTTCAGATTTTTTTTTTAATAAGTCGTGTGAAACTCACATTTTCTTCTGGGACCACCTGATTTCATCAGCTCAGATATCTCTGGGAATTAAAGGTGAACAACTTGCTGAATTAAGCACAAGTGGGAATGTCAGCGGATGGCACTTGTTGTCATCTGCCATCTGCACAATATCTCCTGACAACGGGATGGCTTTGATTGCAATTTAACCAAGCAGGTTATGAGCATGTGGTCCATCACTCCGTGGTATTCCAGCAACAAAGGTCACAGCACCAAGTGTCTTTCCATATCACCATTTTTAAAAAATCATTCATGGTCTGTGGGCGTCGCTGTCTGGCCAGCATTTATTGCCCATCCCTAATTGCCTTTGAGAACGTGGTGGTGAACTCCCTTCTTGAACCAATTTCTAATCAACGGGTTTGCAAATTGTGTATTGATGTGGCAGTATGCGCTATTTTGAGTTGCTTCGTGCCATGAGGAGTTTTTCTTTAAACAAGGAATCATTTTGAGGTAATTTGTTGAGCCCTGGCAATAGATTTACACAAATTATGCAAGCTATTGCGCTTGATAAAAGAATTTAGCCATAATCCACAATCTCCTGTATCTGGAGATGTTTATATATCAGAGAATCATAGAATCCCTACAGTGCAGAAGGGGGCCATTTGGCCCATCAAGTCTGCATAGACTATCGAACACCCAACGCTTTCCCCTGCTCCATCCTCATAACCCCACACATTTACCATGGCCAATCACCCTAACCTACACATCTTGGGACACTAACGGGCAACTTAGCATGGCCGATGCACCTAACTTGCACATCTTTGGACTGGGAGAGGAGCCCGGAACACCCGGAGGAAACCCACACAGAAATGGGAAGAACGTGCAAACTGCACACAGTCACCCAAGGCCAGAATTGAACCCGGGTCTCTGGCGCTGTGAGGCAGCAGTGCTAACCACTGTGCCACCCAATGTAGTCAAAATAAAATGAAGGAAAAGGAGTTGGGGATGGAGAGTGAACTACTGATGAAGAGATTTTTAAAAAAAGAACTGAGAGACATTGGAGTAGAGCAAATAAGAGAAAAAGAGCAGAGTGGTAGAGCCAACATATTGAAGATGTCTCAGCCAGAACTAATTAAACTCAGGAGCACCACATGGCTGGATGTTGCATGTTCCTGTCCAGCATGTCTGCAAGCTCATCCCCATAATGTGGGCATATTTAAATAAATAATCAAGTGTCAAGAACAAAGAAAATTACAGCTCAGGAACAGGCCCTTCTGCCCTCCAAGCCTGCACCAATCTTGCTGCCCGACTGAACTAAAACCCCCTACCCTTCAGGGACCATATCCCTCCATTCCCATCCTATTCATGTATACATCAAGACGCCCCTTAAAAGTCACTGTCGTATCTGCTTCCACTACCTCCCCGGCCGCGAGTTCCAGGCACCCACCACCCTCTGTGTAAAAAACTTGCCTAGTTTTGGTAACACACTGACAATATAATATAACCATAATATGGGGGTTGTCATGGTCAGTCAAGGTGTGGAAGGCCATTTTGTTTAAAAAGATTTTCAAAGGCAGGAATAAAGGGTGAGGAGGGGGTAACTATTTTCAGGGTGTGCCCTTTGCGCAACTGGGGCAATCGCCCCAAACTAGTACTGCCCCTTCCTTCCTATCGATCTGTTCACCACTCCCTAAACTAGTACTGCCCCTTCCTTCCTATCGACCTGTTCACCACTCCCTAAACTGGCTGAAACCTCCTTCCCAATACCCCGGATTTGCCACACTCTGGGATCCACTGGACCTTCTTCTTGGGACTGGTTGAGGCCCAGCAGTACCCCATGAATGAGATCTTGGTGCTGCTGGAGCTGCCAGCCAAATGGATAGGCCAACAGCTCTCGAGGGCTGGTGAAAGTCAATGTAGCCCACCCGCAGTGCCTTACATCTGCAAGTCAGGCTGGTGTGGAGCCAACTTTGATTCGTGGCGGGGAGGGCAAACCATCTACTTCCTGAAGTGAAGAGAGAAACTGGTTTGAAGGGAGAGGGAAACAAATGATACCTCAAGTTCTTCATCTTGATGCTTTGAGTAATTCTGGTGACCTGACTCCATATTAATCATGATGTGGAGTTGCCGGCGTTGGACTGGGGTAAGCACAGTAAGAAGTCTCACAACACCAGGTTAAAGTCCAACAGGTTTATTTGGTAGCAAATACCATAAGCTTTCGGAGCGCTGCCCCTTCGTCAGATGGAGTGGATATCTGTTGGAGTGCACTGTTGGAGAACAGATATCCACTCCATCTGACGAAGGAGCTGTGCTCCGAAAGCTTTTGGTATTTGCTACCAAATAAACCTGTTGGACTTTAACCTGGTGTTGTGAGACTTCTTACTG
The DNA here is from genome assembly GCF_964213995.1 of Mustelus asterias. Lineage (NCBI taxonomy): Eukaryota > Metazoa > Chordata > Chondrichthyes > Carcharhiniformes > Triakidae > Mustelus > Mustelus asterias. Next base: position 10,294,324 of record NC_135827.1, on the reverse strand, counting down.
TCCATATTAATAAACAATGTGGTGCCATCCTGCTTCCTCTTCTCTCTGAAATGTTAATATTTTCTTGAAACACGTTTTTAATAATTAGAGATTGCAGGGCATTTGTGTTAAAATGGAGCACGGGTAAATTTATGGAGACGGTTAATCTTATTCTCCCACAATGCCTCAAGATAACTGATTGGCAGCTCCTTGCACACCTTGAAAGCAATTAAAATACCTGCCCTTGAAGATTTGTCACCTTCTGTTAGTCAGGAAGGCCAGTTGCTAGTTTTGCTTGGGGCAGTAGGAAAGTTCACTGTGTCTGGACAGAGTCAGCAATTAGACTGTCTGCAGTCTGACACTTTCTTCCTCAAAGGTCAGTGATACCCATCGCAACCTTGGCCGACCCTGCCAGTAAGGTAGGCGAGATGGAAGATGGTTAGTTAAGACTGTGCTGCACTAAAATGTCACCTTGCTTTTATTCTGCCAGTCAGACTCTGCTGAAGTCTCCAGGCAGTGAGTCAGAATGCCTCAGGGGGGATCTGCACATCTGACTGCGGTGGGAAAAATGTCAGAAATGCAATTAATCAAAATCATGCACAAGTCACAGTGCGCAAGGAACCTCCCTCTGAAATCGCGACTAAACCACATTTTTCTAATTGTCCCCATCATACGCCTGCAAAGGTCAATTTTCATTGGTTGTACTATTCTCATCCTACCATTTTTAACTGAGCCTTATCCATTGAGAAATACATTGTCACTGGACACGTTTGTTGTTTCTAAACTCCGGCAAGTCAATCCATCTCACATGTTCGTCCCTGTCAAGGAAATGATGGAAGAGATTCATACCACTCAACATCTCAGAACTCTTTAAGAGCTCTGAGAAAGTTTAGATGTAACAAAATGAAATGGACCCCTGAAGGTATCGCGATAAATTGTATATGTCTGTGCAACATGCCCCGTAAATCCAGGTGACATCGAATTGCTCCTTAAAACCTCTTGACTTCTTCAACATCTCAGCAATCTCTTACGGCTCCCTTCTCTCTGCTCTGTTCTTGCTCCATCTTAAGTATACCTTCCACTTTCTCCAACTGTACTACACTCTGATATTACCTGTATAACCGGTAACCTTTTTTATATCCAGTTTTTCAAGCATCTCTCTTGTGATCAATAACTTCGAGACGATATCAAAGAGGCAGATCATCATTTACTGTTTTTTTTCTTTCATTTTTGCTATACAATCTGTTTCTCCGTGATGACCTTTATCTTTTCAATTCCACAACAAGGGAATGGAACATTTTCTACTTGACTATATGCACTCATGGAGAATTTGATTCCCAGATGTGAAACTTTCTGTTGGTTGTTAGCTTTTTTTGAGTCATTGGGAACAAATTGGTGCTGGCTTAATAAGAGATGGAGCATAATGGTCATGCCACCTGGCTAGCAATCCAGAGACCTGGGCTAATTCTCTGGGGATGTGGGTTCCACAGAATCCCTACAGTGCAGAAGGAGACCATTCGGCCCATTGGGTCTGCACCGATTCTCCGAAAGTGCATCTTATCCAGATCCACACTTCCCCCTTCCCCAATATCCCCATAATCCTGCACATTTACTATGGCTAATCCACCTAACCTATGCTTCTTTGGACACTAAAGGGCAGTTTAGCTTGGCCAAACTGCCTAACCTGCACATCGCTGGACATGAAGGGGCAATTTAGCATGGGCAAACCACCTAACCTGCAAATCTTTGGTTTGTGGGAGGAAACCAGAGCACCCAGTGGGAACCCACACAGACACGGGGAGAATGTGTAAACAGACAGTCACCCAGGCTGGAATCGTACCTGGGTCCCAAGCGCTGTGAGCAGCAGTGCTAACCTCTGTGCAAATGTGTCATGGTTCGAATCCCACTATGGAAAGTGGTTCAAATTAATTCAAATTAATAACAATCTGGAATTGGAAACTGAAATAATTCTTGATTGTTGAACATCTGGGATGCTAATGCCCTTCAGGAAGGAAATCTGCCAGTCTGACCCACATGGGCCTCCAGACTCACAACAACGTGGTTGCCTCTTAACTGCCCTCTGAAATGGCCAAGCAGGGTCAAGAGTTTATCCATGAATGTGGGTTGGTGAGTTTGCAATGGTGGGAGAAATATAATGAGGGAAAGAGGGCAGGAAGAGAGAGAGCACAATGAGTTGAGATGGAGGTTGAAATAACCAAGGATGCTAAGCTGCTCAGAGCAGAGGCTAAGCAGAGAAAGCACTGAAGATATCTCAGTGAAAAAAAAAATATCGTACTTCAGAGAGCGGCAGAGAGCAATGATTTTTGAACGGAAGGTGAGATAAGTCGGAAAAGGTGAGGTCGTGAGGCAATTTTCTTTGAAAGTGAGACTATGTGTGATGACTTCAGCCAGGCTAATGAGGTTGGCTTGCTAGAGTATAAACTCTTAATTGATGGTTAAATCAGGGAGCCTCATGCTCCCTATTTAAAGCAGGTGTGTCAGACTCCCAGCCTGCATTCAGCAGGGAGCAACTGGAGAGCTGGCTGTGAACAGACGTAAAGCGTAAATAAAGTAACTTGGTGACGGGACTTTTGCCTCCATGGAGTTATTACTTATGTAACGTTTACAAAAGTCCACATCAGATTTTGCAATTTATTCTGGCCTCCATTGGTGTAGCCTGAATGTACATTCAGATATCAGAAGCCAGTTTGCCTTTCGCAGTTTTACATGAATGGCCTTTCTGTAAGGGAGCAGGAAACCATTAACAAGTCCATGGAGGTGTAGATGTCAGATCACAAGCGATGATTTGATATTAAAGTTCCAATGTGGCATGTTGGTCTTTCTGCAGTCTGAGTTGTTGCCCGACACTGTTAGCAGATGCTGCTCGTTTCAGTTTAGTGAGCTGTGAAAATGTAATCACTGCCACGGAGCAGTAAATAAAGAGAATTGTTTCAGCTGCACGTTTAGTTACTCAGTGCCTGGCTAAAAGGAGATACATTTGAATTCCACAATCTCATCTTCTGTCCAATGCGGAAAATGTATTTACTATTGAAAAGGATAATTTAATTATTGTTCTGTCTCCCAATTTTATCAAAATATTTTAATTTTTTTCCTGTTTCCTGCACGCCCACCTTCCAGCTAGTGCAACATTTCCTCGTGATTTTGTTTTAAATTGGGGCCATTTGGGGTTCAAAATTGGAGGTGCATAATAGAATCCCTCCAGTACAAAAGGAGACCATTTGGCCCATCAATTCTGCACCGACTCTCCAACTGAACATCCTACCCAGGCCCTATCCCTGTAACCTGATGTGTTTACCTCGCTAATTCCCCTAACCTACACATCTTGGGACACTAAGGGGCTATTTAGCATGGCCAATCCACCTAACCTGCACATATTTGGACTGTGGGAGGAAACTCAAGCACCCTAGGGAAACCCACGCAGACACAGGGAGATGTGCAAACTCCTCAAAGCAGTGACCTAAGGCTGGAATTGAACCCAGGTCTCTGGCGCTATGCGGCAGCAGTGCTAACCACTGTGCCACCATGTCCATCTAGTCATCTGTGCACTATCATGGCGTGCATGATTATTTGAAGCTACTGCTTGTCTGTAGGACAATTCTCCCAATTTTGTCTGAAGTCGCCAGATGCCAATGAGAAGATATTCAGGGTCAACAGGACAGCATGTCATTTCTGCTGTACTGGTCGATGCTCGTGGATCCGTTGTTATATTCCTTGCAACTCTTCTGAAGCATTTATTGTTACAACTGAGTGGCTTGCTAGACCATTGCAAGGAGCAACCAAGAGGCAGCCACATTACAATGGGTCAGAGGTTACATGTGGACCAAATTTGGTTAGGGCATTAGAGTCAGAGAGATTTACAGCATGGAAACAGAACCTGGGGCCCAACTTATCCATGCCACCCTTTTTTTTAACCACTAAACTAGTCCCAATTGCCCGTGTTTGGCCCATATCCCTCTATAACCATCTTACCCATGTAACTGTTCAAATGCTTTTTAAAAGACAAGAAGTGAAGCAGATGTATTTTTTTCTGACAATACATTGGTGTCACGGAGAGGAATTTAATGACGGTGATGGGAGTTTCGCAGGTCAGTTGGAGTGCGAGAGAGATAGATGTATTTCATAGATAGATGCAGGGTTAATTAAAAGCATATCATTACCATCTGCAATATTCATTCATACCCTCTTAACTTGGATTTGATCTTTTTTATCACGAAAATATTTTCGGCTGTTACACTGATATGTAAAATAATCAACCACATCAAACTACAAATGTAAAACCAAATGGGCTCAAATTAACATTTGAAAGGAATAAAATGCTTGGGCTGAGACTCCCAGTCATAATATATTTCAACTCTGATCAACGACTTGTGTCCTTTGGGCTTACTGCATTCTGAGCTTTCAAGACTTTGAGATCTAATTTCCAAAACAAAATTGCTTTCAATGTCCTGTTCAGGATCATTGTACCTCAAGAAAACAACAACAGGGAGGAAGACTAGATGGCCAACAACATTGCCTGGACTGTTGATTGATCATTATTGCTTATTTTTTTGAACATCGCTGAGTATTTCTTCAAAACGTTTGATTTAGTCAATGTTTCAAAAGCATCGCCGGGTCATTGTATGTGTTGTATTGTAAGAAAGGATATGTCCTCGCAATGCTGCCAAGCACTGGGAATAGCAAATTAAATGATTTTTCACCGTCCCTTCCACTGCTCCTGGCAAAGGCATTGCACATATCTTTACGTGTAACTTGAAGATAATCAGTCAATTGCATTATTAATAAGGATTCCTTGCAGATTTATTCCAGTTATTTTTAAAAGTGCTATTGGCATGCAATCAAATCTGACAAAGTTTCAAGAGTCAGCAATCCCACGACCTTTATCTTTCACCACAGCCAACTGTCAAAGTTGGCGACTGACATTGCCACTGTTGACATCAGTCAGAGAACCTTAAACGTCTGTGAACAACAACTGTCGATGGAAATTCATGCACCCTATGGGTTTTTGGTTGGGTTGCAGTTTCTGACATATTTTCAAAAAATGATATTGTGACATTTGCCGCAGTATGGATACTTTAGGAGGTCTTGTGGCACAGTGGGTAACAACCTTGCCTTTGAGCCAGAAGCTCTGGGTTTGAGTCCCACCCCAAGACATGTTGGCCAAGGAACGTGCGTCGCGGTCAAACAGGTTGAGTGTCAACCTGCAAATCCTTCCCAATATCCGGCAGTAAGAGCAAGAGAGATTCCTGGTCAGCCACTCTTGATGTGGAGTTGCACACCTCAAGCTTTAAACCCTTGATGACAGACTAGCACCTGTTCTGGGAATTAGTAGCTATGGAAACAGACAAAAGTGTGCCTTGGTGCGGGAAGAGAATTTGAATTAGGGAGAATTGATACTTTGCTGTTGCATTATGTGTTATGTTGTGCAGACGGATTTATTGGAGCAGGTTGAATTTTGGTGAAGTCTTTTGACAAGAGCACTGACTTGCTCTTCAAGGGGGACTCTGTGTGCACACCAAGAATTAATGCCTTGAACAAGGCCGAAGGCATCAATGCAATGTGCACAGCTGAAGAAAGCCAAAAATAAGAGCAGAAGATAGATATTTATCACCTAAGATGATACTGTATAGGACAGTGTTCCCTCTTCCTCAAATAAGGCAAATATTGGGAAGATTGAAGTCCTTTTTTTTGGTCCCCGCTCCAAACTTAATTCCAAAGAGGCTGACTCCATCCCCTTCCCTGGCAGCATACTGTGATTAAAACTAATTTGTTCGCAACCATATTTGACTGTGGATTGAACTTTCGACCACATAGAGTCATAGAGGTTTACAGCATGGAAACAGGCCCTTCGGCTCAACTTGTCCATGCCGCACAGTTTTAACATTAAGCTAGTCGCATTTGCACTGTCACAAAAGGTGTCCATTTCCACTTGTGTAACATTGCCTGACTTCACTCCATTTCATCTTAGCTGCTGCTGAAACCCTCATTCATATCCTCATTACATCTAGACTTGACTCTTCCAAAGCAATCCCAGCTGGTCTCCCAAGTTTTACCCTCCAGAAAGTTAAGGCCATCCAAAACCCTGTTTCCAGTGTCTCAAATTGTAACAAGTTCCATTCCCCTATTAACCTTCTGCTCACTGACTTACATTGGATCCAGGTAAGGCCTTGATTTGAAAATTTTCATCCTTATTTTCAATTCCGCTATCCTTCCATCACTCTATATTCTCCTCCAGCCCTACAACTCTTCCAAAAGGAAATAATACAGTACCACTTCGAAATGGCTGGCACTGGTCCAAACTGGAGTTACATTTTAAGCTATACAAGACCAGTTCAGACCAGAACCAGATATTTCCCAAGTTTTAATTGGTTTTTATTCTGGATTCAGATATCTGCACTCATCAAAGTAGAAAGGGTCAAGAGCTTCAAGGTTTTAGGTGTCCAGATCACCAACAACCTGTCCTGGTCCCCCCATGCTGACACTATAGTTAAGAAAGCCCACCAACGACTCTACTTTCCCAGAAGACTAAGGAACTTTGGCATGTCAGCTACGACTCTCACCAACTTTTACATATGCACCACAGAAAGCATTCTTTCTGGTTGTATCAGAGTTTGGTATGGCTCCTGCTCTGCCCAAGGCCACAAAGAACTACAAAAGGTCGTGAATGTAGCCCAATCCATCACGCAAACCAGCCTCTGTCTACCCTTCCTGCTGCCTCGGCAAAGCAGCCAGCATAATTAAGAACCCCATGCATCCCGGACATTCTCTCTTCCACCTTCTTCCATTGGGAAAAAGATACAAAAGTCTCAGGTCACTTACCAACTGACTCAAGAACAGCTTCTTCCCTGCTGCTGTCAGACTTTTGAATGGACTTACCTTGCATTAAGTTGATCTTTCTCTACACCCTAGCTATGACTGTAACACTACATTCTGCACTCTCTAGTTTCCTTCTCTGTGAACGGTATGTTTTGTCTGTATAGCGCAAGAAACAATACTTTTCACTGTATGTTAATACGTGTGACAATAATAAATCAAATCAAATCAAAATCTAATTATGACTCCTTGAGTAATCCCAATGTTAATCTTTCATTTGCCAAGACCTTAAGTTATGAAATTCCTTCCTGACACCTTGCTGACTCACTCAACTCAATCTCCTCTTTTAAGATCTACCTGTTTGACCAAGCTTTTGATCCTCTGACTTAATATCTCCTTAATGGATTAGTGTCATATTTTGTATGATAATACTTCTATGAAAGCTCCATGGGACACTGATTTACACAAAAAACACAAGATTAATATAATTTATTGTTGTCAAGTTGCAATTGAATTAAATTAAAACCTTCCCAAATTACAAATTAGATCGGGAAATCCAATTCTAAAATGATACATTTTGAGGACACTCTTTAATTAATATTTCATTCACAATAAAAAAAATTCTAAAATTTTGAAATTGGAAAATGACCTTTCAAAACAGCTTAAATTATGTCTGTGTATGACCTTCGAACAATAGGAGCTAATCTGGCATTATCTGGGAAATATGCACCTTGTTAGTGCTGAAGAGACCCTAAAGATCCTTGTGGACTGCAGAGACTAAATTCAAAGGGAATTGTACCAAGGACATTGTCATTTTAGAACCCATGCTGGCCAACCTGTGTCTACTTGTCTGCTAGAATAAAGGGCCCTGCAACATTCCTTTCAGATTCTTAATAGTTGAAGCATTAACAATCTCAAGAACTCAGACAAAGGGTGAACCAGATGAAAGCCAAAATGGACATGTGGGAGTCATGTGACATGACCCTTCTAGCTGGTGGAACTTAAAATTTTGCCTTGTGGAATTGCAAAGCTTAATCTGTCATTTCTCATTGTGGAAGTCATGGTGACACAGTTATGGGCAGCATGGTGGCACAGTGCCTAGCACTGCTGCCTCACAATGCCAGGTACCTGGGTTCGATTCCCGGCTTGGGTCACTGTCTGTGCGGAGTCTGCAGGTTCTCCCCGTGTCTGTGTGGGTTTCCTCCGGGTGCTCTGGTTTCCTCCCACAGTCCAAAAATGTGTGGGTTAGGTGGATTGGCCATGCTAAATTGCTCATTAGTGTCAGGGGAACTAGCTAGGGTTATGGGTGTAGGGCCTGGGTGGGATTGTGGTCGGTGTGGACTCGATGGGCCAAATGGCCTCCTTCTGCACTATAGGATTCTATGATTCTAAGTCAACTCGACGGGAAAAGTGAATTATTCAGCCTGCAAAACTCTGAGAAGGAAGACACCACTGGACGAATGAATCCGGACCCTCGGCGCTCATGAAACAATAATTATTTTCACTGTGGTCTTTGCCCTGTAAATGTTTCTTTCTCTATCCCTCTTTTATGAGTATGAGTGCACAAGAGGCAATGTTGCCACCCTCCTCTCATATTTGAGTGTGCGCAAATAAACTAATCCAGAGTTCGTCCTATCTCAAGTTTGCTGTCGGATTATTAGTAGAAATTGGATCACACCAAAATGGAGGGGTCTGAAAATACTCCATCGCTCATAAAGGGGGAAATCAAAATTTGAACATCTTTCTGTTTATGGACAAATGGTAGGAGGAGAAAGCAGTGTGGTTTAAGTTAAGCACCTGTTCATAACAACAGATATTTTGAAGTTTTAGTGTTTTATTTATACGTTGCTTTTCATTTCTCCTGCACACAAAAAATTATGTCTTTGTGCTGGAGTCTACGATGCTTTTGTGGCTTTCTCTATAATCAATCCTAAAAAGCAATCTTAAATAGTTTTTAGTTATGTAATACCTTATCACATCTATCAGCAGCATTTTAAAGGACTTTACATACTGTTAGTTCATTTCTTTTGGATTGCCACGATTATAACTGATGCGGCAATCTTTCATGCCCAACAAATTCTACAAATCATGAAATGAGTGAATGAATAGCTAGTTAATCTGAATTGCTGTTGATTGAAGGAATAATATTGGCCTGGGCCCCAATAATTCTTTGGATCCCTTCAAGTCACGCCGTCTGATATTCAATAGTCACTTGAGTGAGCTGGCGAGACCATAACTTAAAGTTTCATTTCCACAAAATGGGGATGATTCTCTTGTCCCTTTAGCCTCAGACACAAATCTTGCTGGGCTGGTGAATTTGCGAGAGACTTGAAACGGGATTTGCACCAGCCGTTAACCAGTTTCGATGCTCCCGGCCCATTCCCAGAAAGGGCAAGGACACCACCCAGATATTAAAGTGCAAGGGTTCCTCAATGAGAGCCTTCTCGCAGCCACTGGTGAATTTTCTGGATAGACTTGATGACCACGCTATTGTAGCCTCCAGGGAGAGCTTCGGGGACATGGCTGGACAGGGCCCTGGCATTGCATACACTTCCAGGATGGCACTGTCAAGGGGCAGGGCCTGAAGAGGATGTGTGAAGGGGGCAAGGCCTCTGGTGGCCTGATGTCACCCATTTGGAGGTAGAGGGTACTGGTACTGGCAATGGGGGGGTACTCGATGCTGATGAGTTGACGGAGGGGAGGGGGGCGGGGTTGCTGGCAAGAAGTGTAGTCTGTTGCATTATTCTGAGATTGGGGTGCCCATTATACGGCATAAATCACCCCAAGTTCAAAAAAATGTCTAAGTGTGGGTGGATTGCAACTGGGATCATGTCACCACACTTGATGGGAATTGCTCTGCATTTCCTGCTGGAGGCCACACTTAGGCCGGAATGTTATGGCCATTCACACCGGCAGCATTTTCTCATCCCACTGCAGTGCACGGATACTTAGCTGGGCGCCAAATTCTCCGCTGCAGCGGGAGTGTGCCATGAACGGCTGGTAAGATCACGCCCTTTGAAATTCTTTGGGAGAATTGTGCCCAATGACTCCGTCCATACGACAATCCATCGCTATGCGCACAAATCCCGAATGGAGGATTGAACTCCGATCTTCTTAATGAGGAAAGACCACTATCAACTGAGCCAAGAAAAAAAAAGCAAAACTAAGTTTGAATGAAATATTTTTCCTTGCTTTCTATGTTGGTGTGTCATGTCAGTTTTGTATTTAGCGATCAGGCAAAGCATCTCTAGCTGTAACAAGGAGAACAAGGACATGAAGTCATCACCGAAATGTGACAAATTCAATGTGTTTTTTAACTCTTGCAAAAGGATTGGCAAGTCCATGATTTTTTTTTTTAACTGAGTGCAGTCTATTGAGAGACTTCCGAATGGTTTACATTGAGGCCAGACATGTTTCAGAACCATTTAGGGAGTAGCAGGAAAGAACTGACAGGTAAGACTTAAGACCTGAATCCATAATGTTAGCTCATAAAAATGTGGACGGAATGATCCAAAGGCCATTTTCTTCATTAGCATTTGGTTCACAGGCAAGTTGTAGTTAAAGCCATCAAATCTTCCAGCTCGTGCTCCATGACTAACGGTAATCTTCGTTCAAATTCATGTTCAATGCCAATCTTGCCATAGTAAAATGCTGTCACCTGTGTCCATACATAATCTGATTTTAAAAATACAGTCGAAGTATAACTGCAGCAAGCAGGTTTTTTGTCACGTGACTGGGCTGATTAGCTAACGCCATGTAAATGCTAACATGAACAAAGAACAAGGAGCAGTACAGCACAGGAACAGGCCCTTCAGCCCACCAAGCCTGCGCCAATCATGTTGTCCTATCTAGACCAACTGCCTGTATCCCTCTATTCCCTGCCTGTTCACGTGTCAATCCAGATAAGTCTTAAATGTCACTAACGTGTCTGCCTCAACCACCTCACTTGCAGTGCATTCCAGGCCCCCACTACCCTCTGTGTTTAAAAAAAAAATTCCCCACACATCTCTACTGAACATTTCCCCCCTTAACTTGAACTTGTGCCCCCTTGTAATTGTCATCAAAAGTTTCCAACTTATCTGTGTCCCTCACAATTTTATAAACTTCTGTCAGGTCCCCCCCCCCCCCCCCCACCCCAGCCTCAGTCTTTCCAGGTAGAACAATCCCAGTTTTTTCAATCTCTCTTCATAGCTAATACCCTCCATATCAGGTAACACCTTGGTAAACCTTTTCTGTATTTCCTCCAAAGCCTCCCCATTCTTCTGTTAGTGTGGCGACCAGAATTGCACACAGTATTCCAAATGTGGCCTAACCAACGTTTTATATAACTCTAACATAATTTGCCAACTTCTATACTCAAAGCCTTGGCCGATGAAGGCAAGCATGCCATATACTTTCTTCACCATCTTTTCCACCTATGCTGCCATTTTTAACGATCTGTGGACCTATACTCCCAGATCTCTCCGTGTGGCTATGCTCTTGATGGTTCTGCCATTTATTTTATAGCTCCGGTCTGAACTGGATCTACCAAAATTCATCACCTCGCATTTGTCCGGATTAAATTCCACCTGCCATTTCTCCACCCAATTTTCCAGCCTATCTATATCCTGCTGTATTCTCTGACAATCTTCAATACTTTCCGCAACTCCAGCAATCTTAGTATCATCCTCAAACTTGCTAATCAGACCAGCTACATTTTCTTCCAAGTCATTTTTATATATTACAAACCACAAAGGTCCCAGCACTGATCCCTGCGGAACATCACTACTTACAGACCTCCATTCAGAAAAACACCTTTCCACCACTACCCTCTATCTTCTATGGCCAAGCCAGTTCTGAATCCATCTCACTGGTTCACCGCTGATCCCTTGAGATTTAATCTTTTGCACCAGCCTGCCATGAGAGACCTTGTCAAATGCTTTATTAAAGTCCATGTGGACAACATCCATGGCCCTTCCCTCGTCAATTTTTGTCACCTCCTCAAAACGTTCAATCAAATTAGTGAGACATGACCTCCCTCGTACAAAACCATGCTGTCTGTCACCAATAAGACCATTCAGTTCCAAATGTGTATAGATCCTATCCTAAGAATCTTCTCCAACAATTTCACTGTCATTAACGTCAAGCTCACTGACCTATAATTACCCGGGTTATCCTTGCTACCCTTCTTAAATAATGGGAAAGCGTTGGCTATCTTCTAATCCTCTGGGACCTCACCTGTGGCCTACTAGGAAACAAAGATTTCTGTTCGAGGTCCAGCAATTTCCTCTCTTGTCTCCTTCGGTAATCTAGAATAGATGTCATCTGACCCTGGGATTTGTCTACCTTAATTCTTTTTAAAAAACCTTACATCTCCTCCCTCGTAATGATGACTTGCTCTCGAGGATTTACATACCAATCAATCAACATGTCCCTCTCCTTTGTGAATACCAATGCAAAGTACTCATTAAGGATCTCACCCACTTCCTTTGGTTCCTTGCAAATTTTCCTCCTTGGCCCTTGAGAGCACCAACTCTCTCTCTAGATACCCCATTGTTCTTAATATATGTATAAAATGCTTTGGGGTTCTCCTTAATCCTGCCTGCCAAGGACATTTTGTGACACTTTTTTGCCCACCTAACTCCCTGTTGGAGTTCTTTTCTGCTTTCCCTCTATTCTTTATGTGTTTCATCTGTTTTTAGTTGCTTCGACCTTATGTTTGCTTCCTTTTTCTTTTTGACTGGACTCGCAATTTCCCTGGTCATCCACGGTTCCCGAATCCTGTCATTTCTTTTCACTGGCACATGCCTGTTCTCTGACCAACTGCTCCCTAAAAGACTCCTACATGCAAGGTGTGGATTTACCCTCAGACAACTCTCCCAAACAACTGCCTCCAAATCCTGCCTAATCCAGTTATAGTTAGCCTTCCCCCAATTTAACACCTCAACCCTAGGACAACACTTGTCCTTTTCCATGAGTATCCAAACACTTACAGAATTGTGGTCACTGTTTGCCACATGTTCCCCCACTGCAACTTTGATGATCTGGCTGGGCTCATTCCCTAGATCCTGGTCCAGTATAGCCTCCTCTCTAGTTGGACTATTTACATATTGTTCCAAAAAACTTTCCTGGACATGCTTAACACATTCCTTACCATCTGGACCCCTACCGTAAGGGATTTCCAGTCAATATGAGGAACATTAATGTCTCCCACTACAACAACCCTATTATTTGTATATCTGTCCAGAATCTGCTTACATATCCATTCTTCAACTTCTCGTGGGCTGTTGGGAGGCCTGGAGTTCACTCCCATCATAATGACTGCCTCCTTCCTGTTTCTGAGCTTTACCCACAATGTCTCATCACATGATTCTTCCAAACTGTCTTCCCTCTGTACAGCTATATTATGTTCCCTAATCAGTATTGCAACTCCCCCACCTCTTTTACCTTACCCTCTGTCTCACGTAGAACACCTATATCCTTGAACATTTAGCTCCTGTCCTTCTTTTAACTAAGTGTCTGTTACTGCAACCACGTCCAAGTTCCGCGCTTGAATCAAGGCTCTAAGTTCATTTGTCTTACCCGTTACACTCCTTGCATTGAAGCAGATGCACTCAAGACCTCCAGGCCCACAGAGTTTGACCTCCCCCAGCCTGCTCTTCCCCTAAGCTAGCCTGGTCTTGGTCCCATGCTCATCCCCAGTCCCTACACTTGCTGACCTTACTGTTCTGACTCCCACCCCCCTGGCACATTAGTTTAAGCCCACCCGAACCAAACTAACAAATTTCCCAGCCAGGATATTGGTGCCCCTCCAGTGCAGGTGTAATCCATCCTTCTTGTACAGGCCCCACCTTCCCTGGAAGACATTCTAATGATCCACAAATCTGAAGTCCTCCTTCCAGCACCAGTTCTTTAGCCACAGGTTCAGCTGCACTAAAGTTTTCAAAGTTTATTTATTAGTGTCACAAGTAACCTTGCATTATCACTGCAATGAAGTTACTGTGAAAATCCCCCAGTCATCACATTCCGGCACCTGTTCAGGTACACTGAGGGAGAATTTAGCACTTAACCAGCACATCTTTCAGACTGTGGGAAGAATCCAGAGCACCCGGAGGGAACCCACATAGACACGGAGAGAACGTGCAGACTCCACACAGACAGTCACCCAAACTAGGAATCGAACCCGGGTCCCTGATGTTGTGAGGCAGCAGCGCTAACCGCTGTGCCACCATGCTGCCCTTGTTCTCTAGAGAGCCAGAATTTACACATTTGAAGTGTCTACCAACTAGCCGAGTCGGGCATTCCAATCAGCCGTTTGATGGCGGCAATATCCATTGTGATGGTGAAAACACGATGGGCAGAATTTTCCCATCCCGCCCACCATGGGAATCGTAGCAGATGGGACACAGACCGTGCAGAAGTCCGTTGATCTTGGGCAGGATTTTCCGGCTTTGGGGCGAGCGAGGCTGGAAAATCCCCCCGATATGTCCCCACCATTCTTGTCTGCTAATTTCCCTATTTCCACCTGGTCAGAAGCATCAAGACACCTTCCCATTGTTTTGCTCCTTTATCAGATGCTCCAAGCATGCTGAGGAAGGCTATCCTGCAAGCCTTTGACGATTTAATAAGCAGCATTTGCAGTAAGAGAGATGGAAACCGTCTCTTTAACGGAGCATTTCTTGGAAATTGGCAAGCAAGGCATGAAATTGCAACCTGTCAGTTACTCGGCAGCAGATAGAACTGGTAAATATTTTCGATGGAACTTAGCACTGTCACTTGAAAGCCTTTCAATAAATCTGAGATGCATCCAATCATGGAACCGGTCTTGAGTAAATGATTCGATATTGGACCGAGTTTCAGTCAGGTTTACTCGATTGTCTGAAGGAAAGGCTCAGTGAATGAAATGGATGAAACGGTCACGTCTGCAATATTGCTGCACTAAATCTAATAACTTGCGCAATGCAAGTGTCATTCACATCTATGTTCATTACTAATCTCTAATAATCACTTGAGTTTTTCATCAAAAGGTGAATTTTAAAAAGGCAATTTGCTTTATGATTTTGTGTCGTGTGCTTCCATGTATTAGCAGAGGAGACACAACAATCCTTGCCCTATTAATAAACATTTATATCCTTCAGCATGTACAAGTCTTGGTACTGTATAATTAATCAGGAACTTGCAGAGACATAAATATATTCAACCCAACAAAAATGCAGAATGTACTTGTCGAGATGATGTCCATCACTCCCGTGTGACTTCAGAATAGGAGTGCCCAAGTCATATTGGCTGTAAACATGGCGCCAGGTGTCATTATGTAAATATAAAAGTACCGTGGAACCTTGATGGCAAAGGCAAAGACAAAGTGCCTCCCAGCCAGATGCTCACAGGTTTTGAGTCCCAGGGACCTTGCCTACCTCCTGCTATTGTAAGCCAGGCTTCATGTGAGTTGGCAACAGGAGATGTTGGCCACATTGCGAGATAGATTGCAATTATTCATCTCCAGGGAGTGGAGGATTTGGTATTTAGTTGTCAATTAGTGCCACTGGAGGCATACTATTGTTGGCTCATGATTGGAGAAGTAACAGTAAGTAGCAGTTAGCGGAGGTAAGGGTGAGGAAAATGTTAGTTGGCTCTGAAAACTCATCTATTTAGTATATTAATTCTATCACCTTGACATTTAATTATATTTTGAATAGTTCCAATATTTTTGCTGCTGTTATCGTCAGAGATTATTCCAAACATTTGTCACCTTTGAGTAAACAATACTTTCCTGATGCCTGTTTTAATTTACTTCTCATTATTTTCTAGTTCTGTCCCTCATCCTGCAATCCTGAGGGACTTTGGCATTTTGAATATTCAAGAGTTTTCTGCAAAGATATTGTTGCTTTCCTCACTCAAATATGTTGTTGCTTCAGTACGAGGTGGCCTGGTGGGAGATAAAGTAGATCCTCTTAAGGGATAGAGTATACAGGAAATCGTGGCAACTTTTTATTATTCTAGTTCCTGGATTTGAAATTATTATAGCAGCAATCATGAAATGTCGTGTATGTTGTCTCCATTTGACATCAGTTAAAAGATTATTTGTTCGTGTCACAGGTAGGCTTATGTTAACACTGCAATGAAGTTAGTGCGAAAATCCCTTAGTCGCCACGCTCCAGTGCATGTTCAGGTATACTGAGGGATAATTTAGCATGGCCAATGCACCTAACCAGCACATCTTTCGAACTGTGGGAGGAAACCAGAGGGCCCGGACGAAACTCACGCATAAACAAGGAGAACGTGCAGACTCCACACAGACTGTGACCCAAGTTGGGAATCAAACCCCAGGTCCCTGGCACTGTGAGGCAGCAGTGCTAACTACTGTGTTGCCAGGATTTTGAATTGTGTTTATGCTGTCACACATATTTCCGAACAAGAGCTGGTGCTAGTATAATTAAATGGAGCTATGAATTCTTCCAATGGTTCACCAGACTAATCCTTGGGATGGTGGGAACAGATTACTGTTCCTGCAAATGGCCTCCTCCAGCTCCTATCTTCTATGTTTCTATGATTTTATACTGTATGTTCAGTTGAGAAAATCTGAATCATATTTTTTTCCTCTGTTTAAAAACCACTCTCTTTGGAGACATCCCAATGTACTGTTATCAGAGTAATTAGCTGACATCTTGCCACATTATTGCAATCACTACTTTATCCAGTAATTATCTACCATTCTTACATTCATTGTTGAGTAGTTGGCAAGTGTTTCATTGCAGTAAAATCAAATGAACTGTTGAAGAAGAGTTAACTCCATTTACAACACTTCTAGTAATGAAGTAGCCCAGGCCAACCTCCAACACAATTTGGATATCATCCATGCTTTTAGCTGACAGGTGGCAGTAACATTTGCACCACATTCTTGCCAAATAGTTATCATCTCAAATGAAAGAAAGGATACACCTCTAACCTGATCTTCAAGGTGTTTGTTGCACAAATGTAAATGATTGGATGTTGAGAGATCCTTTTTAATGAGGGACTGGTTAATATTTGCACATGTGTGTAACCTGTAAGTTTCTGTTTGGAGTTCTGAATGGCAATGGAACAGGTAAAGTTACACTGACAGCACTACTTATCGGAACAATAGTATCTGAATTTTGCTGTCACATTTGTTATCTAATGGATGCTTTTAAAAAATACTTTCACTGGCTGTGAGCATTGTTGCCCATCCTGAACTGCCCTTGAGAAGGTGGTGGTGAGCTGGTGCCTTGATCTGCTATAGTCCATGTGGTGTAAGTACGCCCATAGTGCTGTCAGGAGGGGAATTCCAGGATTTTGACCCAGTGACACTGGACAAACGGCGATTTATTTCCGAGTCAAAATGACATGTGCCTAGGAAGAGAACTTGCAGGTGGTGATGTTTCCATGCATTTTTTGTCCTTGCAGTTCATTACATTGTAGCCTTTGACACATGGGTATACGCTTGAAGAGGCATGTCTGATGGGCCATTCCAAAGGTTGTTTCATTTAAGTGAACATGAATTCATCTATAGATTATGCCCTTTAAGGGTATTACTTGGAATATATGTTGGGATGCATTGCGACACATTGGTTAGCATTAGTGGTTAGTACTGCTGCCTCACAACACCAGGGACCCAGGTCTTGGGTCACTGTCTGTGTGGAGTTTGCAGGTTCCCCCTGTGTCGACATGGGTTTCCTCCGGGTGCCCCGGTTTCCTCCCACAGTCTGAAAGATGTGCTGTTTAGGTGCATCAGCCATGTTAAATTCTCCCTCAGTGTACCCAAACGGGCGCCTGAGGGAAATTTCACAGTAACTTCACTGATTTGATTTATTATTGTCACATGTATTAGTTTACAGTGAAAAGTATTGTTTTTTTGTGTGCGGTATAGACAAAACATAACGTACATAGGGAAGGGAAGGAGAGAGTGCAGAATGTAATGTTACAGTCATAGGGTGTAGAGAAAGATCAACTTAATGCGAGGTGGGCCCATTCAAAAGTCTGATAGCAGCAGGGAAGCAGCTGTTTTTTGAGTCGGTTGATGTGTGTCCTCAAACTTTTGTATCTTTTTCCCGATGAAACTGGAAGAGAGTATGTCTGTGGTGCGTGGGGTCCTTGATTATGCTGGCTGCTTTTCCGAGGCAACGGGAAGTGTAGACAGTATCAATGGATGGGATTGCAGTGTTAACATAAGCTTACTTATGACACTGATAAATAAGCTTAAATATTTTGTAGAATAATATCTCACGCAAAATTTATCTTTGGCTTTATGCCGCTACATTTAACTCAGCCCTTAACAGTGGCTGCTTCCCCGACGTCAATCTAAAGATTTTCATTTTCTATGTCTTTAATCGTTGAATCCCAAGATTGCCAGTATAACTCAGAAGTTGGGTCTAGAACTGACTAAAACACAGTGATCTGAGACTCCCTTGAGAAATATATCTTGCAAACTTGGGGTTGAAGCTGAATTTCATCTGGTGCAATTCCAATGTGCCTTAAAATTGGGTCTAAAAACTGAAATGAAGGAGAGAATTCTTTTTTACATTGAGAATGCTGAACGCTGAATGCAACTAAAATGTTCAGAGTGAACAGAGAGATTTGTGATGTGTATCAAACATCTGGTTGGTATTTGCTCTCTGTAGCCGCTGGAATCACATTGACGGCGCTGTACAGCCAGGGTCTAAGTGAGACAGCGTGTGGAACTTTCCTTCTATTTAACCTGTACTTTGTGCAATGTTCTCAAATTAGAAACTCTAAAAGATGAGAGAAAAATTGTCCCCGTACAATGAGGACATTGGGATTGATTTTAAATCTCTTGTAATCACTTCATATTTTTGCTTCTGAGCATTAATCTAGATCTTTTTTTCATTTCTTTATTGTAGGTAAGTGAAAATCATTCTTCCACCCAGTGCAGAGGAGTTGATGGATGGCTTGTGAGATGCTGGTTTTATTGTGGTAAGATGAGAGGAAGAAGTTAAAAGGAGATCAAGGCAGCTAAAAACGTAACAGTTGCTCCGCACTTCTGACACCACTTGTTTGGACAGCAGGTATAAGGTTTACTCTGATGAAGCCTGAGACTTTTGCATTATATAGCGGTCGGAGTGAGGTGACCAGTTCACTATGCTATATCACTTTTGAAATGTGGGTATACATGTCGAAGAGACACTGTTTGTGGACCATCGCAAAGGCTGTTTCATTTAAATTAACATGAGTTCATCTACAGATTATGCCCTTTGTTACTCACCTTGTAGATATCTCACACACAAGTTTCTATCTCGGGGTTTTAAGTTCCCTGTTGGATCATTATGGTACTACTGGTAAGCTCCCACACATAAAGATGGATGAGTAATCAATTCCAATTAAGAGCACTTTTAATTTTCCTGTGCAGCACTTGTAAGCATAAGTCAGTCTTAACAGCTCTTGTCATCTCCAGAATTGCTCATTGATCCACAATGAGCTAATTGCAATGATTTAGTCTTTTGCTGCTGTATTTTTAAATAGCGATGTGTAAATTACATTGCAGTGGGCTCTTTCTTTTAAAATAGCAATGTAATGAACTTGATGTTGCTGGAAGTCAAAAGGCATTTATTTATTAGGCTAATTAAATGACCAATGTACTTACTCACAGAGACAAGATGACAGAGATAATGCTGCTATAATGGGCAGGTGGTGAAACACAGCCATTGTGTAAAGGTCCTTACAAAACTGAATAACGTTTGTGTGGTAAACCACTGTTATCTGCTACCTGTTACCTGTATATGTGGCACATCCCTGTCGGTTCCGCCCAAGTCTCCTCCCCCTGGTCCGGGTATAAAGGCGGTGGCTCCTCCCCCCCTTGCTCTCAGTTCAGATCAGATCACCGACAGGGATGGCTCCAAGTTCTTGCCAATAAAAGCCTATTTGTCTTGCTCACAACTAGTCTCGGCTCGATTGATAGTGCATCAGTTTGTATGGAGAAAGGGAGAAAAATCATTCAGTCCCTCAAACCTGTTCCAACATTTGATGAGATTGTAGCTGATCTCTACCTTTACTGCAACCAATTGCCTCGGCTTCACATCCCTTTTCTAATTTTGTGTAACAAAAATCTAACAATCACAAATTTTAAATGACTAATTGATTAGATAATCTGAAAGAATAAAGTCATTAGATAATTGGCAGAAAATGCTAGAATCTCAGCAATCACAACACAGGAAGAAAACAAGTTTTGTGCTGGGCCTCATCACTGCTGACCTATGAGGTAAAGCCGGCGATTGTAGTCCCATTTCTTAGATTACCTTAATCACAGTTACATCAATACACTGTTTGCACATTTTGAGGTATATATGGGGCAGAATTTTACACTGGCTGTATTTAACAGCCCTGCCCCAACCGCGATGGGACAGTAATATTCTGCCCATGCTTTTGTGTGGATTGTAAATGGATATTTAATGATGCCAGTTACAGGGCCTTAAGATGTGTGGCTTTAATTGCTCGAATTCAAAACAGCGGTAACTAATTTTTCACATTTAAACCTAAGAGAATTCCAGTTCTGTGAAAATTGTAGGTCAGAATTAAATCTCATGCAGGAATGTTTCCTGCTGCAGAGGCTGATGGGAAACTTTGCCCTGTCTTCCATCTCCAGCGTAATTAATTATGCATCCGGGATTTTTGTGCCATCTTGCATGGCGGGGTGAGCTTGATGGAGCACGTCCTGCCATCATAAGTAGGTGCCACATGTAAAAGGTGCCCAACATCACTGACCAACTGTTGAAGAAAGAAGATGGAACACGCTGAGGCTGGATCATGGGCCTCCTCTAAGACACTAATGCCGGAAGATCCACCTGATAAATGCTTTCACCCCATCCACTGTTGTGGTGTTCCAGAGTCACTGACGGCCTCCATCCCAAATTCCGGAGCAAGCCCCAGGCTGCCTTCGGGTGAGTCCCAACTTTTTCAGGCCGTGTTCTGGACCAGCATGTTTACCCGCCGGCATCACAGAGAGCCGGGTGTGGCACGGAGATTCCAGTGGGGCCTTTATCTGCATCACATCAGTGGGATGCAAACCGGTTTCGCTCCTCCCCCAGTGGGGGTCCGGGTCCACCATGACGGGCAGCATCGGAAGAACTTTCAGTAATTTCATGTCGGTTTGAAATTGGTTTTTGGGCCTCCCACTGAATTCTCTCCCCGAGTCCCACCCCTGCCTTCCACTGATCCCACCAGCAAGGGCATGGCAGAATTCCATCGTAACGTTAAATATTTTGCCAATATTCTATCATTGTTTATTGTCAAACTTTCCTTTAGTTGCATTTGCTAAGTTATAAATCTTGCTGTACTTGTTCCACTTTCCTGCCTCCCCTTCTTTCCTGAAGACATTGATTTTTCACTGGACTCCCAATCACCAACTACCCATTCATGCCTGATCTATTTTTCACATGATAGGGTTGCCATTGAGAGCAAGAGAAATCCACCCAGAAGAAGTATCACAGATGTGCCTGACACTCATTTTACCGATCGCCCACACATACTTGAGAGTTGGTGATCAATCATGAGTAGGAATGCTCATTGATATAGGTAAAGGTAAAGTCACCATAGTCACAGATGACCAAAGGCTTTAAGGGGAGGGCGGGGGGAAACCTGACTGGTGGTGATTTAACCTGAGGGTCTCCATACCTCAGGCGAGGGGCAGGGTTGAGAACATAGAACATTACAGCGCAGTACAGGCCCTTCGGCTCTCGATGTTGCGCCGACCAGCGAAACCAATTTAAAGCCCCTCTAATCTACACTATTCCAATATCATCCATATGTTTATGCAATAACCATTTGAATGCTCTTAATGTTGACGAGTCCACAACTGCTGCAGGCAGGGCATTCCATGCCCTTACTACTCTCTGAGTAAACAACCTACCTCTAACATCTGTCCTATATCTCTCACCCCTCAATTTAAACCTATGTCCCCTCGTGTTAGCAAGGTGAGACCTTCAAGAATAACTTCATTGTTCATCGATATATCCTTGCGCCACCCATCAGTTCTGAGGCCAACTTCAGCATTTTGTTCTCAATCCACCATGGGGTTGAGCCTGTCATTTTCCGACTGTGTCTGAGCCACCTATGTACGCGATGAAAGGCTTGTGCTATTGAGGGAACTTGAAGATCAGTCTTCTTCCAAGGCTACCTTCACATAGGTCTTTGAAGGAAAGCAATGTGTTTGCAGCTTTCAGTCCATCACAGAGAGATGCCCAACCATAGGAGTTCCTAAGGATACCTTTATTCATGTAAGGAGTTCTCTGGTCCATGCCAGATGCACTGAAAAGCAGTTCGGTAACGTAAGGGATGAATCTGTGTCTTCACTCCTGCGATGCTACAACAGGATGTGTGCTGGCAATGAGACACGCCCTACCCCTTCTCGATGGAACTTAGTGCCTTTAAGCAGATGAAGATGCGCGCAGGATGCAAGGTTCATCCAAGGAATTTCTCAAGCCACTGTGTTATCAGTCAGATTCATGAGCTTTGGCCAGAGGGATGATAGACCAAAGGCACTTTTTCATTTCAGGATTTTGTAGTTTGCAGTTGAAGGATCATCACTTTGTCAGCCTTTGTGCAGTTATTCACACAGATCCAATAAAATGCAACATCCCCTGGAGTGGATCTTACACTCTTGCTCCTCTTGTTCACACAGGGTCTATCTCTTCAGTCAATCAGATTGAAGAATCCTCAATGACACTAACAGAATCTCAACCAAGAAGTATAACTTAAAAAACTTAATTCACTGTAACAGAGGGAAAGAAACAAGATACAGGAAAAAAAAATTTTTTTTAAATCTCCAACAACAATTGAAATCTAAAAGAATGAGATTCCAAATTTGAATAAGTAATAAATTTTCAGGGAGGATTTTCTGACATTAATTCACATTTATCATACAGTTTAAGAATCACTTCTGTGATAGGACAAGCCCTAACTTTTTCTGGCATGTTTGGTGGGTATCCAATGGGTAAACACTGCAACGTCATACTCTTCATGACAGGATTCTCCAGCCCTTCCCATCAGTGGGATCTTCTCGTTCTGCCAAAGGTGACCTCCTTCCCCTCCGCCATGATGGGTTACCTGATGGCGCAGCGAATGAGCAGCTCAGATGGCCATCGACTTTGGCGGGACTGGAAGATCCTGCTGGTGGCCAATGGGGAACTGCCTCTGCCATCGGAAAACCCGCCCCAGGGGCAGGGTGCAGAATATCGCGCCCCATGTATTTGATTGTCGAGATGTGAGTGGTAAGTTCCAGATCTCACAAAGCTTGTCAAGGAGAGCAGGAGAACCTTGGCGGGGGTGAGGGGGGGGGGGGGGGGGGGGCGGGGGCGAGGGTCCAAGGACCGATGGGGGTGGTGTCTCTCTCTCTCTTTCTGATGGTTGTTGCATCATTCCCTGTGCGTTAATAGAGTCTGATGCGTTTCACATATGCCTTTGCAGTGACATTTCCATAGAGCCACTGCAGTAGAATTGGGCTGAGAATAGTGCAGTAAAAATAGATTATTCCAAAATCACCATTTAAAAGCTGCTCACTCAAGATAGTAATTGAATTTTTAACTCTTAAAGTAGAGATAAAATCCTGCAAAAATGAAACCTATTTTATCTTTTAGCATCCAAACTTACTTTGTTTTTTGCTTTTTTTTTGCTTCTATGCCCTTACTTATTTCCCATCAAATACTGATCTTTGCAGTGCTGTGTTTTCTCACG
Organism: Mustelus asterias; assembly: GCF_964213995.1. Taxonomy (NCBI): domain Eukaryota; kingdom Metazoa; phylum Chordata; class Chondrichthyes; order Carcharhiniformes; family Triakidae; genus Mustelus; species Mustelus asterias. The sequence continues at coordinate 10,270,834 of NC_135827.1, read as the reverse complement.
GAGCTGTGAAGGCACAAGTGTTCTTTTCCATGGAAGTGAGAGGAATGGGAAGATTTACCAGATGCTGTCAAGATCATGAATGGTTTTGGCAGAGCAAATAAGGTTGAACATATTGTTTTCCGATGGCAGGAGGATATGTAATTGTAGTTTCAGGTGATTAGCTAAAGAACCATAGGCAACATAAGGAAATGTATTTTCCTTTCGCAAAGGAAGCCATCATGACTTGGAGTGCATTGGCCGAAAGGATGGTGAAAGCAGATTCAAAAGGAGCATTCGAGAAAGGACTGGAAAACTATGAGGGAAAGACACAGGGCTATAGGGAAAGAGTAGAGGAGTGTAACTCATTGGATAACCCCATCAAAGAGCTGACCCAGGCACGTTGTGGTAAATGGCCTACGAATCCATAATTCTTGATATCAAAGCAGTTACCTGAACGCTCAGTTGCATATCAAAAGAAGAAAAACCACCTGAAGCTATTCTGAAAAGCTTCTGACTGTCAATGCCAATCCATATACTCTTTGCTGTTCATTTCCATTTTCAATGCTGTTCAAAGCATTTTTGAGAAAATCAAAAAATCATCTGACGTTTTAGCAATAGTGATATTTCTGACCATTTGTATGCTTGAGTGTGCACAGATGGAGTTGGCACACTATGAAAGTTCCATTGCTAACTCTGGAGATACGGCGAAGTTCATTAGCTATGCTTATAGTTCATTCAGCTCTGCTGGTTAGAGTCACAGAGCAATACAGCATGGAAACAGGCCCTTCGGCCTAATCAGACCATGGTGCCCTCCCAGCTAGTCCAATTTCCCGCGTTTGGCCCATATCCTTCTAATCCTTTCCCATCCATGTATTTGTCCAAATGCTTTTTAAATGTTGCTGTTGTACCTGCCTCAACCACTTTCTCTGCAACTCATTGCATACATGCACCACCCCCTGCGTGAAGAGGTTGCCCCTCAAGTCCCTTTTACATCTTTCCCCTCTCACCTTAAACCTATGCCCTCCAGTTTTCAATTCTCCTTCCCTGGGGAAAAAAAGACTAGATGCGTTCATCCTATCTACGCCCTTCATGATTTTATACACCTCAATAAGGTCACCAAGGAATTAAGTCTTGGCCTGGCCAACCTCTCCCTGTAACTCAGGCCCATTAATCCTGGTGATATCCTCATAAATCTTCTTTCTACTCATTCCAGTTTGTCAGTTGTGAAAAGTTTGTAAACCTCTTTCCCTTCTGGTAGATTTTATGATTTGGCTGCTATATACCCAGATAATTTTTGTTGTTCCCAGGGCAAGCACAGGCATTCAACCTTCCATGTAAAGATAGAAGAGTTAATATGCTGCAGAACAATACACTTGGCTACCATCAATATAATCATTGGAAACAGTTGCTCTATGCGCTGGACAATCCACTCTATAACTGCTCACATATTTCAGATCACAACTGCAAATCATACTAAAAATACCAAAAACTGTTTGCATTTCTCTCGGCTTGAATTTTTTGGGTGGTGGGAGCTCAGAGTTGACGGGAAATACATCCGCACCAACTCCAACAGGCCTGCTGCCATTTTACACTTTAACGAGCATTAAGTGGGAGCAGATGGGACTTCCACCCATCACTGAGAGGAAGTCCCATCTTGGAGAGCTGTCAGCCAATCAAATTAGCTGAAAACTCTCCAGCCACAGTGCTGCAGTGGCCGGACGAGGCATTGCAGCAGTGCTAACCACTGTGCCACCGTGCTGTCCTTAATCAATTAGAATACCAGGCATCCTGACTGAAATCAGTGCTATGATAAGCACTCAACTCATATCAGACAAGCTGTGCAGGGACCCGTTTTTAAAAAAATGACCAAACACAATCTTTCTAATGAATAGTTAAATATCCAGGCTCTTTGGAGAGTTAAAGGACAAACCTTCAATTTGTTAGATGGAAATTATGGGCTGGATCATATGCTGAAGGCTGCTTCTCCGCACCCCAGCATTAATGTCAGGGGTGAACCCAGATCCACTGGGCTAGCTTAGCCCGCTTTGTTTTTTTTCAGGCAACTCCGCTTTAATTGGTATGAGGCAGGACTTCCCTCCGTCTCCGGTCAGGAAACCTGCCTCATGAAGTTGGCAGCCAATTGGAGGGCCTGAGTTCTGCGCCACCCCATAATTGGTGGCCACTGTGAGTACTGCAGGTGGCCTGGGAAGATGGGGAAACATCGATACCACAAAACCCAAATATGTTTGGGATGTCACCGGGGCCAGGTTGAAAGGCCCCAGCAAGGGGGTTGGGGAGAGGCAGCAGGTTACATGTTAGGTGGGGACCCTGTAGCAGGGCCTTGGTTTTGCACCTGCGGTTCGAGAAGGAGAGACCCTCATCCACTTTACTTACCAGCAGCCTGCAGGGCTACAGTTTTTTTTTATTCATTTCGTGGGACATGGGCGTCACTAGCTGGCCAGCATTTATTGCCCATCCCTAGCTGCTCAAGGGCAGCTGAGAGTCAACCACATTGCTGTGGCTCTGGAGTCACATGTACGCCAGACCAGGTAAGGACAGCAGATTTCCTCCCCTAAAGGTCCTTAGTGAACCAGATGGGTTTTTCTGACAATTGACAATGATTTCATGGTCAGCAGTAGATTCTGAATTCCAGATTTTTTTTTATTGAATTCAAATTCCATCATCTGCCATGGTGGGATTTGAACCCTGGTTCCCAGAACATGAGCTGAGTTTCTGGATTAATAGTCTAGCGATAATACCACGAGGCCATCGCCTCCCCTTTGAGCTGGTTTGGCCTCCAGCCTCTCCTGCCACAGACTAAATCAGGGCAGTGGGATGAGGCACTTGATTGGGTGTTAATTGCCAACTCAAGGGCTGAGTCCTTGCAAGAGTGGACAGATGAACCCACACCTTCCTCACCATCTGTAAAATCACAGCAGAGGAGGGGCATTTGGGCTGAAAATGGGCATGCCACTGATGGCATGGCACCCTAATTTATCCAGCCCATGATGACATGTAAAATTTAGCTCTTAGAATGGGGGTATTCCACTAACAAAACTACAGTCCTAGAAGGTGATGGAAGTTGAGAATAATGGTAACAGCAGTCAATAGTATGCAGAAATCTGGAAGCTGCAGTCAGAGCTAGCTCACACTCTTGTTGGTTACAATGTGATGAAGTGATCTTTTGGGTACTTGTCCATGGGCTTTCCATTACCAATGCCAGAATAGTTGGTGCATTGAAATGTTAAGGAAACTTTAACAGTGTGATCAGTGCCGCTTATTATCAAGCATCCTCTCTGGTCCTGAAAATTTAATTTTACAAGTGCGGAATCTCATTCCTCCAAAGTTATTGGTGTTGGACATTTTATTAAATCAAAATTTTATCTAAATCCCATCATCATTTTTGCCTTGTCTTATTTTGCTTTCTGTATGAATTCAAATAAAGTTTATACTTTCTGCATTATGCTTCCTGGTTTATTTTCTGCAACGAAGATTCTTCAATCTGATTTGGTTGAAGAGCCTTATGTTTCTTAGCCTGCTCTTAGGCTGCCTAAGACTACCTTTAAAAAAAAAGACACCCGACTAGATCAGGCACCAGGTTAGAGTTGAAAACCTGACAAAATGTTGTGGGTAGCTGCCACCAAAGTGAATGGCTTGAGATATTTCTTTGCCCTGATTGCAAAATCGAGCTATAATGTTTCTTATCACAATATGAAGCGTGCTTTTCTGACTCCAGTGATAAGTTAGTTTCATTATTATTTAATATCAATCTCCAGGATAACATCAGAGTAGAAGCAACACAAAGATATTTCTTTTCATTTGAGGAGACAATCTCCCATCACACCATTTCTAAAATCCAAAGATCCAGCTGAAAAGTTTGGAATGTTTCTCCAAGTCTTCCAAACAGTTCAGAAAAATTGAAGGCTTCAGCAGAGGGCATAATTTATCGATGATGTATTTTGAATCATTAAGGTCTTCGGAAGCCTGGTCCTGCTGATAGTGTCTCTTACAAAAATGTTGAATTCACGAGCCGAATGATCTTTGCTGCGTCGGTTGTTCCATTGATGTCAGACCTTCGGATTGCACCTCGATTACATTGTGATATGAGTTGGTGTAACATGGAGCTATTGAATAAGCCACTGTTATTGTGCATGACCTGTGTTCCCTTTGGACGACTATTCCTGTCACAGTCTGATAAGCTCTTGCTTGTTTACAAGGAGCATATTGTGTGCACAGTTATGAACAGCGCAAACTGCTTGGTAAACTTGGTGTTAGGTATTTTCTTTTATTAAAATATATACTTTTCAAGAACTAATAATGATGGTGAAAACTCCTGTCGCATAAGAACAACATTTTTCATTGTTTGAAGATAGAAGTAAGGATCCATCTTGTAAATGAGTATAAAACTTAAACAATTGAGAAGGTGGAATAGATATGAACTTTTTAACATTTTGGAATGTATTCGTACTGTGGCTGGGACTTCCCTGGATGTCCCATTCAGTGCAAAAGTTGTCTTCAGTCCATGTGGATGCTACAATTTAGCTGTGTGTTCAATCATCTGTCCTATCATTTTAACAGAACAGGGTAAACAAAGTACTGTATGAGCTCGCAAGTAAAAATACATGCTTAATGCCATTCACCGTTGAACTTGTTTCCTATGCATTGCATCTCCTGTGCTGGGATGTATGGATTGTGTTGACTATTGGTGCTTCTGCATTGAATGTTGAATATTTGTATCTCTTCATGGCAGGGTTGTTTTTGGCACTGAAATCAGAATTTAAAGGTATAAGTACCAAATCAGCTGGAGAAAAAGTAATGTTCCTTTATGTGTCGGTTCCCTTTATATGCAAATATTTATATTTTATTACATATGTCATACATACTTCACTTGGCTCTAACTTAAGTCAGAGGAAATGTCTCTTGGGTGACGAAGTAAATGAAATATTCCTTGTTCCTAGATGGTTTTAACCCCAAGGCAGTTTCTTTAAATACTTTAATACGTGGGTGAATATCTCTATGTGGGTGAACCCACAAAAGTGGCAACGCAAGTGGCCAAGGTGATTAAGAAGGCATATGGCATGCTTGCCTTCATCGGCCGGTGCATTGAGTACAAGAGTTGGGAAATCATGTTGCAGCTATACAAAAACGTTGGTTCGGCTGCGTTTGGAGTATTGCATGCAGTTCTAGTCACCACACTACCAGAAGGAAGTGGATGCTTTGGAGAGAACCAGGATGCTGCCTGGTCTCAAGGGTGTTGACTTTGAGGAGAGGTTGAATAAACTAGGATTGTTTTCACTGGGAAGATGAAGGCTGAGGAGAGACCTGTTAGAGGTCTACAAAATTATGAGAGCCATAAACAGGGTAAATAGTCAGAGACTTTTTCCAAGGGTGGAAGTGTCAATTACAAGGGCGCACAGGTTCAAGGCAAGAGGGGGAAAGTTTAAGGAGGAGGAAGTTTTTCACACAGAGAGTGGTGGGTGCCTGGAACACGCTGCCAGAGGAGGTGGTGGAAGCAGGCACATTAGCAACATTTAAGAGGCATCTGGATGAGTACATGAATCAGCAGGGAATAGAGGGATACGGACTGAGTAAGGCAGAAGATTCTTTTTGTACTTTAGTTAGGGCATCATGATCGGCACGGGCTTGGAGGGCTGAAGGGCCTGTTCCTGTGCTGTAGTTTGCTCTTCCTTCTAACCCCATTATTGCAATGGGTGATGATCAGAATTATGACTCACTGAGATCCACCTGTGGCCATGTGCATTTTATGTAAACTGTCTTGCAGATGCTGGTTTGTGAGATTTGTTTGTGGCCTGACTCCCAGCTGAACCACTTAAGCCAATGTACCACCCTCTGGGAGCAAGATTAGTCGGTTCTCAGTTGGTTGGATATTTCATTGTGGAAAGGCAAAGGCCACTGTTACTGAGTTCACTGCAAAGTTACCTGGTAATATTCAGTTACTCGTGGATTGTTGTATTAAAAAAAGCTTGAAGATCTTAAATAATTCCCCGATTTGCCCAGTTGTAGCTGGAGCCTCCTTCCCTGTGAGCTATGACTATAATGCAACATTCTTCCAGTTCTATGTTGTTTAATAATTTCATTCATCACGAATTTCAGTGCAGGGATTATTATCATTACAATAACGTCAAGTGGGTCAATAACATTTCATGGGAAATGTTGATAATGAGGAAGGCAAAATCTTCTCTGAGGCTCTTCAAAATATATCAGTGATTCATGCCAAATCATTCTTTTAAAGGCCACTGGGAGTCATAAATATTTAAATAGCAACGCCATCTATTTTTTAAAAAATCATAAATTTTGATGGTAACTTCAAGATTCCCTTTTAAGTATTTAGCCTGAATCATTGATTACTTTCCAGCGATCTGCCGTGTTTTCATTGTAACGAGGATGTACTACATGAAAGAGGACAGCCCAGGTTCAATGTCGAGGGCTGAATTTCTCCACAGCTCAGTGCAGCTGAGAGGACATGGGTCTGTGAGTGACCTACAGAAAGCAAAGACATTTCATGCATCAATACTGAATCTATGAGGTCTGACTGCTATCACCTGGTTCCCTTAGCAACCAGGATGTCTGTGTATGCTAAGAATCTGTGAATGTTGGAATGAGTGATGTGGCAGGAGAAATTATTCCACAAGCTGATGGGTTGAAATAATGTGTCTCGGGCAGCGAAAACATTGTGTCATGGGAAGGTTGCTCAGAAAAATTCCTAATGTCAATAGAAAGAAGCTAAACTGAGACCAGCCTTCGGAACTGTGCTCTAATGAATGTTCTTCACTTAGTGATAGATCAGAGGTATTATAGTAGCCAGTGTTTTATGCAGTTTTATATTCAAATTGAAGCCAAATGAATATACATAAGAACTCGGAGCTGAAGTAGGCCATTCAGCCCCTTGAACCTACCCCAGCATCATAAAATCATAGAATCCTACAGTGCAGAAATTCGGCCCATCGAGCCTGTACTGACAACAACCCCACCCAGGCCCTATCTCCTTAACCCCGTGTAGCTACCCTGCTAATCCCCCTGACACTAAGGGACAATTTAGCATGGCCAACCAACCTCGCCTGCACATCTTTGGACTCAGATCATGGCCATTCTGGTTGTAGCCTCAACTTCACTTCCTTGCCTTTCCATCATTACACTCGACTCCCTTGCAGATGAAACTTTTGTCTCACTCAGCCTTAAGTATATCCAATGACCCAACCTTCATTGTTCCCAGGGGAAGCAGATGCCAAAGACTAATAACCCTCTCAGTGAAGAAATTCCTCCTCACCTCCGTCTTAAGTGAGAGATTCCTTATGTTTAAACTGTGTTCCCTGGTTCTGGACTTCATCCACTAACCTGCCTGAAAAAAATATTTCCCATCCACCCGGTCACTATATGTAAATTAATGATAGCTGTTTTCATCAATAATATTGTTGGAGTTGTTAGGGTGCTGGACCAGAACCTCTAGTTACATTATGAAGCCATGACATGAATGTGAGGATAGCATGTTTTGCTCAAGGAGTGATTCCACTGACAAATTAGGGACCTTCCATCGTAAAATAAACTTTATTTTATAACACAGTTTAAATGTAACTCAGAAATGAAACGACGCATCGATTAACAGTTGAACAATATTTAAAAATGAAAAGGAAACAACTTTAGTTTCTAACTTATCATTGTTTCAGTTCCCAATAAGCAGCATTCCTCTTACAGACTTAAATGCTACTTTAAATACAGTTTGTAACCATAAATATGCCTGCTATAATGAGTATAGACAATCTTGAAGCTTTCAGAGCGAAAATGAGTTTCAAAGATCTCTATCTTCAAACTATTCCCAGCTGGAACTCAAATGGATCATTCGGACATTCACCATAATATTTCATTTTAATTTGGCCCAGCACGTTGTTTTCTGCACTCTTTCAGGGAAATCCAACCTCACAGTTAAATGGAGATATGTGAGCAGAACAGGCCTGGAAGCTGATTTCATGGCCAAATTGACATGGTGGAACAGTGGTTAGCACTGATGCTTCAGAGTTCCAGGGACCCGGGTTCAATGCGGCCCTGGGTGACAGTCTGTGTGGAGTTTGCACATTCTCCCCGTGTCTGCACGGGTTTCCTACGGGTGCTCTGGTTTCCTCCCAAATTCCAAAGATAGACAGATTCGGTGGATTGGCCATGCTAAATTGCCCCTTAGAGTCCAAAAATGTGTAGGTTAGGGGAATGAGCGGGATGAATATGTGGGCTTACGGAGATAGGACTGGGACTGCGCCTAGGTAAGCTGCTCTGTCGGAAGTCAGTGCAGACTTGATGGGCCGAATGGCCTCCTGTACTGTAGGGATTCTATCTATTTTAATCACCTGTCAAGAGAGGGGAGGGTGTGGTGGTTATTCATACTCTGAGTAAGGGCCACATTCAATGTTACCTTGAGCTGAGGCTGCCACACAGACACACGGATGATTAATGCTCATCCTAATTGAATCCCGACTCTTGGCCTGGAAAGGGCTGTATATTGATATCACCTTTCAATGGAGTAGGGAAAGAATAGGCAAGAGGATGATTAAAAATATACACTTTGATTTGGATACAAAGGCGTACATAGCAATGAGCAACTTTTCTGCTCATTCCATCCATTTTTGTAAAGATATTTTCCAATTGCTACCTCTCCACAGGAGTGCAACTCAATCTGGTGCTGACTCATCATAGATGTCAAATGTCCTCTGGTAACTCGCCCCAATGGCTAGTCTATCCTTGGCGCTAAGTACCAGAAAGCAACCTGACTACTGAGAGAATCACAATTGATCCCATATTGTGTCTTTCACTTGGCATCCATACCTGGGCATATTCCATGAGGACTCATCCAGAGCGACAAGCCAGGCTTTAATTTTCCCTCTCTACTCCAGAAATATATATGGCAACTGTATTCGATACACTGCTGCCCTGCCAAAAAAGCTGATTTCGCTTGTTTGTCTGACTTAGCACCACATTACATGTTGCATCTATCCACGAAGTTGATTTTCTCAAATAAAATTTGAGTGCAACTTTAAAAAAAAAAATTGGACCATGGTTCATCATTGCTGAAGACACCGGGGATCATTTCATCCAAGCATGCACACAAGAAAATTGGGTTGTTAAATTTGTAACCAAATTTTCACTCTCTGATTTCCATCTTTTACGATAGACTCAGTGGAAAGAAACAAGAAATATTGGTGGCCTTAATGTCTAGAATTTTGAAAGCAACTTATTGAGCTTGGAAAAAGCAACCCATCTTTTGAAACAGTCATTAGTTAACCGTGCCTGAGTGACTGTTATTGACTAGTTAGTCCTTGAAATGCCAAAACTGAGTATTTCAAACATTAATCATTTGTTATTTTGGGATCAATTTATTGATTGTCTTTCTTGTGGTTCTTAACATTGGATACAGACAAAGTTGTTTTTCTCTTTAAATGATAATGTCTTGATGGATTAAATTTAAAATGAAAGGTTTTAGTCCTTCTGTTTTATTCTTGGTGTTGCAAATGAATAACACCCCTGTTGCTAGCACTTTCTAATGTATGCAGTCCAGATAATTCTCCCGGAATGATCTTCAAATGACTTTTTAATGAACTGGCAGCAACAATAGGATCATTATTAATTCATCGGCAAAAATGTGAGGACGTGTGAATGATATGTAGCATATTTGCAGTCCATCTGTACAAGCGCAGTCAATGGCGTCACAAGGGTGTACTCAATACTAAAATGTTCTTCCACACTTTCATCCCCTTCCAGCATAAAAGCTCCCAGATGATGGAGCAACCTTCCGATTTCACATGACCCAGCAGATATAAGCATGGTGTAACGTCTAATAATTCTGTGACTGAACAAGCGATCCAGATACCTTGAATTGAAATGCTATTACTGTGAGCAGTGAAACTGATCTTAACAACCATTTGTAGTTGATGGGCTAGCAGTGGTAGAAAAAATGATCAGGAAAGCTGTCAAATTGTTGTTAGAACTCGAGTGCTTGGTTAATATCCTTCAGCGAAGGGAAGCTGCCATCACTACTCAGTCTGGACTATATGTCTGGACCATCTCTCGTTCCCGATTCTCTTACAGATGGGGCAAATAATTCCTTCCTTGTCTCCACTTCCCAAGAACAAGTCATCAAATACTTTTTTTAAAATCAGAAATTATCTGTACATATTCCAGTATAACAGGAGAAGGAAATTTATCTTTAATTTAATTTGACCCAGCTAGTTAGAGATGCAAACTATCCCAGTTTAGGTAGGGTGCCAGTGGGGCAGATCTCAAGCCTGTCCATTGACTATTTTTTGGCAAGTTTTGACATGTTAGCTTTTGAGAGAAACATCCGCTGGAGGAATAAATCACAGTGTTTATAATGTCAACACAGCGATTGATAATAGAATTAACAAAAAAGGAAACTCTTTGTTCACAATATCCCTGAAACCTTTCAAGATTTTAAAACTATCCTTACAAGTATAAGGCTTTTAAAATAGTGCTTTAAGTGCAATCTTACTGGCCACTCAGGGGATACTGGGGAGGCAATGGCTTAGTGGTATTATTGCTACACTATTAATCCAGAAACTCAGCTAATGTTCTGGGGACCTGGGTTCGAGTCTCACCACAGCAGATGGTGGAACTTGAATTCAATTTTAAAAAATCTGGAATAAAGAATCTAGTGATGACCATGAAACCATTGTCGATTTTCATAAAAAGAATCTGTGTTCACTAATGTCCTTTAGGGAAGGAAATCTGCCGTCCTTACCCAGTCTGGTCTGTATGTGACTCCAAAGCCACAGCAATGTGGTTGACTCTCAAATGCCCTCTGACGAAGGGCAACCAGGGATGGGCAGTAAATGCTGGCCATGTCCCACGAATAATTTTTTTTAAAAAGCGAGGACAGAGAATTTAGCGCTGAGCCAAATCTCCATTCACTGCAGCGAGGCCAAAAATCCCTGCCAGTGTGGATGGTCAGAAGATTCTGCCATGTATCTTTAAGTTGAAGGCAAAATGAAGGGGATCATGTGACATATTCTGAAGTCTTCCTGAAGATAAGACTGGGTGATTTGACTGTTAGAGATCAAAGGAAGGCCGAGATTACTGGGAAGGCATAAGATATTTACACTTCGAGACAATGGAGGAAGCCTGTGTGTTAACAGTGGAGATTGTGAGTCTCCAAAGTCCCATAAATGTGAAGAGATGCGTTGGATAAGGAACATAGGAAGATAGAAAATAGGATCTCAGTGGGAATTAAGCCTCATGAACCTGCTCCTCATTCATCTGATGTTAGATTCATGCTTAATCTTTTACCTCAACACCATTTTCCCATACTATCCCCAAATCTCTTGATAACTTTCATATCTAGAAAGTTAGCAATCTCTGCCTTGGGTATATTCAATGATTGAAGCTCTACAACCCTCTCAAAAGATTGTAAATAGTTGAGCTTTAAACTGTCCATTTAGTTCAAAGATGTAACAGAGTTGGACTTTCAAAGGAAGCTAATTAGCATGTCTACCAAGATACTGTGATTCATGCTGCCATGGGAAAGGATGCAGAGGAAGCCTTTATAAAGATTAGATTACAGGTTTACTTAGAATATCACTGAATGTTACGGGCAATGTTCTGAACCTCCTTGTATCTGAGTGAGCAGCTGGGACCAAAAAAGTCTCTATGGTTCACCATGCAGGAATTTAGGTGGAAGCTCAAGTGCTTAGATTGGAAAGACCAAATTCATGGGGAGTTAAAACAAGGCTGGAAGAGTTGCCTAACTTGGGCTAGAGGGATAGAGTCTCTGGGAAAAGAAAACCAAAATGTGAAAGACAGTTCTAAAATTTCAAGTTACCAAGCTGAGAAAAGCAAAGAACAGGAATGAAGCTGAGAATCACAATGGATTAATTCTAAATTCCTATTCCCCAATTCGCATCTAAATGAATAGCTACAAATGGGACAGTATAAAGCATATTTGTGAAGTGTGTTTTTTGGTTTGGCTAAGAATAAGAAATTCTCCATGATGGTAATCCCTCGGGCGTATTAATTTCTGAGTGAATCTACATTGCGTCTTACCGGTCATAAAAACAGAAAATACTGGGAATGCTCAGCCAATCTGTGGAGAGCGAAATGCAGTTAACATTCCAGGCCAATGATATTTCAGCTTATTGTTACTTTTATATTCTTTCTATATTGGGATGGTCAGAAGTGCATGCGATACTCTGACTGTCACCTCGAATCAATATTAACTCCATGTTTTTCTTTAATGTTTTTGCCTCTGGATACAAAACAATGGATTGTATTTGTCTTTCTGTGGCTTTATCTGCTTGTGCCATCACTTCTAATAACCTGTATCGCTGCAGACCAAGGTCTCTGCCTGCTCCAGGTGAATATTTGACATGGATAGTTAAAGAAGTGGCTCCAGAAATCATCCCCATTGTCAGTACCTTTGGAAATCATTAGAAACATGAGTGGTGCCCAAGAATTGGATAATGTAAATTGTCAAAAGGGGTTGAGGATAAAATATGAAATTACAGGCAAATGACCCTATGGTCCAGTTTAGGTAATGTATTGGAAGGCATCCTTCAGATGAATACTGAAACCTAGATAGTTCAGAGGCATTGGCATGGATTTATGACATGGAGTTCTTCCATTCACAAATTTATTGAAATTCTCTGAACAAATTATATTGACAATGGAATTCTAGTTAGACTCCAGTTAGGCTTTTGATACCACATCTTACAAGCCCACACAGTTGGTCCATCGGTCAGGGTTGTGTAAGAGGAGACGAGCTTCCCACAGGAAACTGATTGAAAATCTCCTCCGTTGTGTGATTGGTGAATCAAATGATATTATCGTGACAAAGGGACGGGGATTCGGTGTCATAAGCATCAGTACCGGAACCAGAGTAAGTTTGTTAAGCATCACCTCTCTTTCCTAAGTTCACCCTGCTTCCTATTTGCTATGATGTGGAGATGCCAGCGTTGGACTGGGGTAAACACAGTAAGAAGTCTCACAACACCAGGTTAAAGTCCAACAGGTTTATTTGGTAGCAAAATCCACGAGCTTTCGGAGCGCTGCTCCTTCGTCAGGTAAGTGGGAGTTCTTATCCTATTTGCTATGCCATATCCATCTAGGTATCATGTGGATCAATGATGAGGCACTTGTAGTTTATAGTGCATATCAAAGAAATGGAGCTCTGGCCAGAAACATGGAGTTATGTTGTAGATCAACGATGATCTTACTTGATAACAAAACTTGAGGGTTTCCAGAACGAAGGTGTTGAAATTACCCATGTTCATCTGGGAATTGCTTATATGTCAGAATGCACAGGGAAATAATTTATTTCTCCTTCATCTCACCTTACATGCTTAGAAAGGGGAGTCCAGTACCTAACCATCAATAGGTATAGTTTAATCCTCCAATATCTGTCTGCATACATTGAACATGAGGCACAGTAGATCCTTGTCCTTGTGCTGGACACTATGGGTGAGATTTTCCGGCTTCCCAGCTGCGTGTTTCCCACTAGCAGGAAGTGGCGCATTGTTTGCTAGCGGCAGGATTCTCCGGTCCTGCTGCTGTCAATGGGAATTCCCATTGATGTCACCCCACACTGGCGGGAAACCTGCGGGTGGGGGTGCGCTGCCGGCGGGACTGGAGAATCCCATCGGCGTGAACGGCGGAGAATTCTAGCCGATGTCTTGCCAGTACCATTGTATGAATCTCTAGTAATAAATTAATTTATGCGATTGTATTAAGTGCCTTGTGGTGAATGAAAAGGAGCAGGTGATGCAAGCCATGTAAATAGTGAATAGATTTTAGATTCTGACAAAATACTAATCTGGAATTATGATTTAAAAATTACAAACCGGACAATCAGTATTACTGAGGCTGCATTGTATTTGTAATCATTGTAGGGGATTAAAGGAAAAAAGATCTTTGATGCATGCTCCTTTGCCATTCTAATCTCTTCTACGTGATAAGAGATTTTGCACGACAATGCTTTTTGCATCTTCCTGTTCAATCCACTGGAGAGAGAAGAAAAAGTTAGTCAGTGTTTGCCCGACTTTATACCTGCAGTACAGTAACTGTACAATGTGGGTTTGCTTATGTTCAGGACAAGCATGTTCCACCTCAATCAGAATTCACATTGATTCAGGGCTGGACGCCTAACCTATGTAGGCGCATGTATCCAGACTTTCACCTTTTGGTCAATTTTTTAAAAATAGGTGCTCATGGGATGTGGGTATCGCTGGTTGGGCTTCATTTATTGCCCATCCCCGAGGGTAATTTAGAGTCCACCATATTGCTGTGGACCTGGAGTCACATGTAGACAAGACCAGGTAAGGACGGCAGATTTCCTCAGCTAAAAGACATTAATGAACCAGATGTGTTTTTCGACAATGGTTTCATGGTCATCATTAGATTTTTAATTCCAGATGTTTATTGAATTCAAATTTTACCATCAGCCCCAGAACAGTATCAATGGAAATTCCTGACCAGCCAGAAAATTTCCTCATGTGAAACAGCAGATACATTACTGAAGGGGTAAATGTGCACACTATTGCACATCCATGGGAGGAAGTTGGAGGTCTGACGTAAGTTTGTTCAGTGATAAATAAGATAGGCTTTGAAGCTTTCAAAAGAGGAGAAAGAATTTAAGAGGCAGAAGAATTGAAGCGAAAGTTCCAGAAAGCACAACTGATGTTCTCCAACAATGCTAGGTTGGAAGGGGGTGTGAGGGAGGAGAAGAGAGAATGGATGGCTTGAACATGACCCAGGATTGGAGGACCAATTTGTGACAGAGGTGTTTTGAGGTTGGAAGGCGTTGCAGGTATAGAATAAGTGAAGCGTTGGCGGAATTTGGTCAGCATGCAATTCACTGAGGAGTGAGGGAACCCGTACCGGTCAGCAAGGCTAAAGGTGATGGACAAGCAGACCAGCATGCAGGACATCAGACGAGGCTGCTTAGCTCTGCTTACATTGACTTGCTCGAGAAATGTTAAGATTCCAGGATTAGACAATTGGAGACATTGATGGTAGAGGTGAAAAAGGCATGGATAGTTCTTTCATCGGATCATAGAATCATACAGTGCAGAAGAGGCCCTTTGGCCCATCGAGTCTGCAACAGCACGCGAGAAACACCAGACCTCCCACCTCATCCCTTTTACCAGCACTTGGCCCATAGCCTTGAATGTTGTGATGTGCCAGGTGCCCATCCAGGTACTTTTCAAAGGATGTGAGGCAACCCGCCTCCAATACCCTCCCAGACAGTGCATTCCAGACCGTCACCACCTTCTGGGGAAGAACAATGTTTCCTCACATCCTCCCCTGAACTTCCTGCCCCTTACCTTGAACTTATGTCCCCTTGTGACTGACTATTTAACTCAGGAATGTTTGGACTCAGGTGTTTAAGAAGTATAAATGTAATGCCTTGGTCATGCGTAAGTAGTTTGTTTTGAAGCTTGGAACATTAGTGCTGACAGCACAAAGGGACAGCCCCCTGTCCTGTGAGGTTGAGAATTGGAAGGAGTGAGTCACAGGCACAACGACTGCATTTCTGAGTTTGCCCTGTGCAGTTTGTAACATTCTGAATAAGCTGGAATTCTGATTTAAGGGAGTTAAAAGAACGTTTTGGGAGAGATGGGAATGGAACTGGATGACATCAGGGAGAATTTTTATTATAGTGGATGGATAGATCAATGGCTTGAACTTGATCTTTTGAAGGGGATGAGTTAATCTGACAGTATGTTTGCAAAGGAAGAGATTGGGGTCTTAAGTAGAGGGAACTGTTACTCAGTTCAACACTGAGGGGCGGCACGGTGGCACAGTGGTTAGCACTGCTGCCTCACAGTGCCAGGGACCCGGGTTCGATTCCCGACTTGGGTCACTGTCTGTGGAGTTTGCACGTTCTTTCTGTGTCTTCATGGATTTCCTCCGGGAGATCCAGTTTCCTCCCACAGTCCAAAGATTTGCGGGTTAGGTGCATTGGCCATGCTAAATTGCCCCTTGGTGTCAGGGGGGCTAGCTAGGATAAATGCATGGGGTTATGGGGATAGAGTGTGGGTGGGATTGTGGTTGGTGCATACTCGATGGGCCGAATGGCCTCCTTCTGCACTGTAGGGATTCTATGATTCTATGAACACGCATGGGGGCCAGCAGAAGTAGTTGAGTGGTCAGGAGCTAACTGATGAGGGGATTGAGGAACCAAATTGGAGCTCAGCTTGGAGAAAGCACAGATAAGATGGGAAGAAATTCTAATGTTGCAGGAAATTGGAAAGAAAAGGAGATGGAAGGGAGATGGAGTTGAGGCAAATGGATAAATTTCTTCAATCTTAGACACAAATGATGGCACAGTGGTTAGCACTGCTGCCTCAGAGCGCTGGGACCTGGGTTCAATTCCTGGCTTGGGTCACTGTCTGTGTGGAGTCTGCATGTTCTCCCCGGGTCTGCATGGGTTTCCTCCAGATGTTCTGGTTTCCTCCCACATTCTGAAAGCCGTGCTGGTTAAGTGCATTGGCCATAGTAAATTCTCCCTCAGTGTACCTGAACAAGCACCGGAGTGTGGTGTCTCGGGGATTTTCATGGTAACTTCATTGCAGTGTTAATGTAAGCCTATTTGTGACACTGATAAACAAAAAAAAATCCATGAGAGTGAAGCATGCGGCATGAGGAATTTGGATGTCATAGAATAAAGAATCCTTGCCCTCCTACAGTCAGAGTAAAATTTGACTAAAAGCAGGGTGGCACTTGGTAGTCATGCCAAATCAAACAATGGCTGAAAAGACCACTGGGCACTCGATATACTCAAGTTTGAGGCTTTAAATGGTCAAAATATCTGTGGACTACACAGATACAGACAAACTGTGTTTGTTAAGTTTTTATGACTCAAAGTATCATTAAATTGACCATTGAACAGAGCTCAATGCTACAGTCGACACTTCCCTAAGAACTGGACTAATTTCTTTTCATTCCTTAATCACAGAGCTTCTGCCATATGTAGAGGAAATTACAAAAGCCTCCAAGAGCCATGATCTAATTGTCAAAGTGGGAAGGATGCACACACGCTAAACCAATTTGCCTCATATGGTGGGCAAGCCTCCAAAATAGTGTTGATCTCTGGGGAAAATATCTTGGTCATCATTTTGCGTTTCATTTTATTGGACGTTATGTTTCTGCTCCTGTTGGCCAAGTGAAGAAATATCAAAAAAAAAAGAATGAAAGGAAATCAAGGTGAAAACAAACAACAGCAAAGGGAACTAGAAGAGCCTAAGAGACAGAAATATAGGAAAGAAAGACAAACAACACAATAGCAATGTATTCCAAATGGTTTTTCTGGATAGAAAAATGGTTGGATGCCAAGACAATTACAGTGGAAAATCTGCAGTGAGATATATAGTGCACATGTTCAGGTTTCCTAATTTTACTTTGATTTAGGAACATTTATGTGCAAAGGTTCGGTTTGAGTTACAAGGGCATAATCTAATTAAATGGTTTGATTAACTTCACAGACGTGAGTTCAAAACCAAAGTGATATATTAATCTCATTAGAGCTAATTTCTATATGTGTAATCTATATCTTAATGAATTAAGTACCTCTGTTTCTTGCTGGGAGAGTTGGGATCCGTGAGTGCTACGAGAGGAGAATGCTCTCTTGTGCCATCATTAGGGTAGCAGTTCCTTCGGAAGTATTCACTGTTTGGGCATCAATTTGGAAAGTTATTCTCTGCAGAATGTGTACAGCTGTGAATATTCAGGCAGGAATGGCATTATTACAAAAAGTCTTCTTAAATGAACATCTTCTTCAGATGGTCATAGAGTCATAGAATCGCTACAATGTAGAATGAGGCCATTTGGCCCCACCATCGAGTCTGCACTGACAACCCCTGTCCCTGTAACCCCACATATTTACCCTGCTGATCCCCCTGCACTAAGGGTCAATTTAGCATGGCCAATCCACCTAACCCGCACATCTTTGGACCGTGGGAGGAAACTGGAGCACCCGGAGGAAATCCATGCAGACACGGGGAGAACATGCAAACTCCGTGCACAGAGTGACCTGAGGTTGGAATTGAACCTGGGTCCCTGGCGCTGTGAAGCAACATTGCTAATCGTTGTGCCACTGAAGCACCACGTAAATGTTTGTGGTTCTATTTCGGGCTCCAGTGCTCCACACACCCTAGTGCTACCGAGACTTTCCTAGTCCTGCCCAAGACTAGTTCCGTAACAAAAACGCTGATTGTGGTGAATGTTTGAGGATTAACTGTTTAGAAGTGGAGATGTAAAAAAAATGGAAAAGTATAATTAAAATAAAACTAAGTAGAACATAGAACATAGAAAAACTACAGCACAAACAGGCCCTTCGGCCCAGAAGTTGCGCCGAACACATCCCTACCTTCTAGACCTACCTATAACCCTCCATCCTATTAAGCTCCATGTACTCAACCAGGAGTCTCTTAAAAGACCCTATTGAGTTCGCCTCCACCACCACTGACGGCAGCTGATTCCGCTCGCCCACCACCCTCTGTGTGAAAAACTTACCCCTAACATCTCCCCTGTACCTACCCCCCAGCACCTTAAACCTGTAGTACTGAACATGATAAACAATAAAAACAGAAAATGCTGGAAAGACTCGATAGTTCTAGCAGCATCTCTGGAGAGAGAAAAACAGAGTTCATGTTTCAAGTCTGTATGGCTCTTTGGAGCTAAAGAGCAGGAGAGATGTCATGGATTTTATACTGTTTAAGAGTGGGGTGGACCTAAATAGATGGTGAGAGATAGGTGGGAGCTCGGGGCAAAGGCAGAAAACAAAGGGAGAATAAATGAGTATTCAAGATTAGAGAAGGTGCTGATCGTGGTATAAAGGTAAGGTAGCCCTGTGGGGCTATCTGGCACTTCTTCTTAATTTTTCTTTCAAAAGTCCTAACCCTTGTTCTGCTATTGACTTCTGCCATCTTATCGTTTGTTCCACTACCAGCACCTTCTTTAGTCTTTAACACTACCATTAACACTCCTGTTGTCTTGTGCCCATGACATCTTGTCAAATCTTTCCTGAGCTCCTACCTATCCCTGACCTTCTGTTTTGCTTCACCTCCTCTTAAACGGTATAAAATCCATCACATTTCTCCCCTTCTTTAGTCATATGGACTTGGAACATTAGCCCTGTTTCCCTTCCAGAAGATGCTGCAAGACCTGCTGGGTTTTCCCAGGATTGTCTGTTTAATTTCAGGTTTCCAACATCTGCAGTATTTTGCTTTTATTTTAAATTCAAAAGCAAACACATAAATTTAGATCAAATTCTTTGTAGCTCTTAGATGTTAACTGACCACCTGTTCATTAAGAGTACTTAATTTATTTGTACCAAGAAAATGCTGTCAATTACAGGAGGCCTCTAATATACTTTGGATCTCATGAGATAAAGGGGGAGGTGGCCAGATGGGTGGAGAACTGGCTTGGTCACAGAAGACAGAGGGTGGTAGTGGAAGGGTCTTTTTCCGGCTGGATGCCTGTGACTAGTGGTGTTCCGCAGGGTTCTGTATTGGGACCTCTGCTGTTTGTGATTTATATAAACGATCTGGAAGAAGGTGTAACTGGGGTGATCAGTAAGTTTGCGGACGACACAAAATTGGCAGGACTTGCAGATCGTGAGGAGCATTGTCAGAGGCTACAGAAGGATATAGATAGGCTGGAAATTTGGGCAAAGAAATGGCAGATGGAGTTCAATCCTGATAAATGCGGTGATGCATTTTGGTAGAACTAATGTAGGGAGGAGCTATACAATAAATGGCAGAACCATAAAGGGTGTAGATACGGAGAGGGACCTGGGTGTGCAAGTCCACAGATCCTTGAAGGTGACGTCACAGGTGGAGAAGGTGGTGAAGAAGGCATATGGCATGCTTGCCTTTATAGGACGGGGCATAGAGTATAAAAGTTGGGGTCTGATGTTGCAGATGTATAGAACGTTGGTTCGGCCGCATTTGGAATACTGCGTCCAGTTCTGGTCGCCACACTACCAGAAGGACGTGGAGGCTTTGGAGAGAGTGCAGAGGAGGTTTACCAGGATGTTGCCTGGTATGGAGGGGCTTAGTTATGAGGAGAGATTGGGTAAACTGGGGTTGTTCTCCCTGGAAAGACGGAGGATGAGGGGAGACTTAATAGAGGTGTATAAAATTATGAAAGGCATAGATAGGGTGAACGGTGGGAAGCTTTTCCCCAGGTCGGTGGTGACGTTCACGAGCGGTCATAGGTTCAAGGTGAAGGGGGGGAGGTTTAACACAGATATCAGAAGGACATATTTTACATAGAGGGTGGTGGGGGCCTGGAATGCGCTGCCAGGCAAGGTGGTGGAGGCAGACACACTGGGAACGTTTAAGACTTATCTAGATAGCCACATGAACGGAGTGGGAATGGAGGGATACAAAAGAATGGTCTAGTTTAGACCAGGGAGCGGCACGGGCTTGGAGGGCCGAAGGGTCTGTTCCTGTGCTGTATTGTTCTTTGTTCTTTGTTTGTTCTTTGTA
The DNA here is from genome assembly GCF_964213995.1 of Mustelus asterias. Taxonomy (NCBI): domain Eukaryota; kingdom Metazoa; phylum Chordata; class Chondrichthyes; order Carcharhiniformes; family Triakidae; genus Mustelus; species Mustelus asterias. The sequence continues at coordinate 10,250,351 of NC_135827.1, read as the reverse complement.
CTTGATGGGTCCCAGTCTGAGACCTCTTCAGACAGCTGACGGAAATCCCGATGCCCCGGGGAATGGGAGGTAGGTCGAAAATTGGGATTCCCGACAGGTGTGAGGGTTGTCGGGATACATCTGACCTGCTGGCCCCAATTGGGTTCCCACTTGAATGGATCTCAAGTACTCCATTGGCTCTGACTGCAATGTTGCCAGAGTCTAAGCCTGATCGACAGCCTGTGGGTTCACTTCCTCTTTTGCAAACTACAATTGTTTTGAAGAAATCAGAGGCTGTCAATCAGGCTTAGACTCTTAACATTTCAGTCAGGATCAATGGGGTACTTGAGATCCATTAAAGCGTGAAGGGAAACGCACATAAACAAGGAAGTTGATAGAAATTCGCTGAACTGTCAATGGAATCTTACTCAAAGCGCTGCATGTTGAATTTGTTAGAGATCAAAAGGTTCCATTGGAATGGAGAGGATTTCAAAGAAGTCAACTTGTTAGGAAGCCTCAGAAACTTCAATTCAAAGCTGTGTGCATTAATCGGGGCTGAGTGCACAGCTGTGCAGACTGAAACCCTGCACAGCCGAGTGAAATTGACATCTCCTCTTTGTCAGAGGACTTTGAAGGGGTTTGCTCTCACCTGCAGCTTCTGACAGGGAGAAAGGAAAATCTTTGTTGCAGAATAGAGTGCTGCAATGATTTAAAATCCTGCCGGGTGACCGGGGCGGGGGGCGGAGGGGTGGGGGGGGGGAGGAGTGGGGGGGGGGGGGCGGAGGGGTGGGGGGGGGGGGGGGGGTGGGGGGGGGCGGGGGGCGGTGCATGGTGATTAAAGTGACCTGGCCATTTCAGAATTTTCACTGCAAAACCCTGATGGGTTTTCCCAGCATTTTCTGTTTTATTTCAGATTTCCAACATCTGCAGGATTTTGACAGGCAGGATTGCAGATCTTGAGCTCAGGGCTGGGTCTGAAATCACTGTGGCCGGGGTGATCTTCAAGTCTGCCAGGGCTAACAGTGACAGTCCAACCACAACGCCCCCATCCCAGGGGAGAGCGGTAAGTTCAACCCCTTGCTCCCAGCCTGAGTCTACCCAACCCCCAGGATCCTTGAGGGACTCTTCCTCTGCTGCCTGGTAGCAGAGAGGCAAATGGTCACTTCCTTGAGCTCCCTCAGGGCCCAAGGCACCAGGCCAGGGTGTCAGTGCCAGTGGGCAGTGCACTGTGGGCACTGCCAAGGCACGTGGCCTGAAGGTGCCTGAGTGGGGGATCCTGGGGAGGAAGAGGACCTGAGCGGGAGTGTCTGAGAAGAGAGATTAGGTAGGGTCACTCTCATGCGTGCGTGGCATGGAGGGGATTTAATCCATTATGTGCAGGTTGGGGCGGGGGTGGGGGGGAGTCAGTAGGGGTGGAGGAGAATGCCCTCTTTGGTGAGGGTAAGGGTGTGGGAGACACCATTTCATTTTTTAGAGGGAGAGCAGGCTCTGAGAACAGAGATCAGGCCGCCCTTCATAAATGGCAGACTTGGAACAGCGGGGCTGGCTGGCGGGTTACTCGAAATGAGCATATTTCAGGTGGGTGAATCTCACCTGACAGATGCTGCCAACACCAATGGGAAGCACTCCCGTTTTCCAGCCGGCGTGGGCACTTACCCTCAAAACAGGAGAATTCGGCCCGACATGTTTCAGGTCTATTTGTGACTTTGTCAATGATATCCAAACTGGTCCCTTGTCACCCTGGCAAAGTGCTCAACATTAATTTTTACTGACCAGCTGTTAGATACTTTAACCTGTTTTTACTTCAGTCATTAAAAATAGAGCAAGCATTCATTTAATTACATTGAGACAATTGCAAGCGGTTTAAAATATTTATCATATTCTGTTATCTCTGTAATTATTTCCTGCAAATAATTAATTAGTGGAGATAATTGCCAAGTCTGACAATGTAGCACTTTAATTAGCAATGCTAGCTGCTATTATTTTTTTCTCCACAAAAGTGAGAAGCGATAGTGAATTATAAATTACTGCAGTGGCCAGAGGTCAGTTTGAGTAATTGCTTTTTCTAATGAGAAATGTTGAAGGTAAAGAGAGAATATATTGATATTGGATCTTTCGGCATAAGGTACATTGGGTATTGACACGTAGATCCTGTGTGGCCAGTAGATGCAAAGCTTTGGATGATAAAGAAAACAGTTTTGATCTCAGCGGGGTCATACTTGGTTCAGGTATGTTCTGAAAATTCAGTTGAAGAACTTCTATTTTGGCCAGTCGGGAATAATGATCCTTTTGTTTGTTTCCTTTTTTTGCAACATTCCGTGGAGACTACTTCACTTCTATCTGCCCTTGTCCCCAATGGTGTGACTGGGCTTGAAAGGCTGTCATGTCGGGAATCATTAGTGTCAACCACTTTATGCTGCAGCACCTATGAGGGAAACCTATTAAGCTTGAGGTTGAAAACTACGGTGTGGAAATCTTCAATAATGTGCAATTGGAGTACAGTTCAAAAAGAACAATCAGATGAACTATTCATATTGGGGAGATATCACACAGCCTGGCAGGTTTGGGAGAGTGTACAGAATGGAATGTGGTAAATAGAAAATATCCAATTTGTCCCAATAAAAAGGGGTGGGTGATTCTCCAGACCCATGCACAGGGCTGTGGAATCGCTCCCTCTGTTCATTGGGCCTCGGTGCATTCTGTGTCTCAAGTAAGTCAGCAAATTCTGAACCGCAAATATATTCCCTTATTAAAGTGTGAATCACAGTCAGATATTTGGAAGAGAAGCATGGTGGTCACAGAGTCAGAGGTTTACAGCATGGAACAGGCCCTTCGACCCAACTTGTCCATACCGCCTAGTTTTTACCATGAAGCTAATCCCAATTGCCCGTGTTTGGCCCACATCCCTCTATTCCCATCTGACCCAAGTAACTGTCCAAATGCTTTTTAAAAGACAAAATTGTACCCGTCTCTACTACTACCTCTGGCAGCTCGTTCCAGATTGCCCCCCTGGACCCTTTTGTATCTCACCTTAAAAATATGCCCTCTAGTTTTAGACTCCCCTACCTTTGGGAAAAGATGTTGACTATCTACCTCATCTATACCCATTATTTTATAAACCTCTATAAGATCACCCCTCAGCCTCCTACGCACCAGGGAAAAAGTCCCAGTCTATCCAGCCTCTCCTTATAACTCAAACCATCAAGTCCTAGTAGCATTTTACTAAATCTTTTCTGGACTCTTTCCAGTTTAATAATATCCTCTGGAGGCACACGTTCAAATCCCATCATGGTGTTTAGAAAACCTGTGAATTTTAAACAAATATCCTTGGTCTTGCGATACATGGGGAACTTTCCTTTTGAAAACACTTTATATTAGAGTTCATTTTTTACCTCTTCAAATTGTGGGTAGGGGGCAGTGTGTCTGCAAGGAAGAAGGTAGTCCCTAGACTCCTAACCCAGAAGCTCTGGCGACACAGGTTCAAATCCCATCATGGCAGCTGGTGGAATTTAAATTCAGTTCATACATCTGGAATTCAGTTGAATAGAGACTGGGAAATCTGCAGTGAGTAACTCTCCTCTCCTGACTCCCCAAAGCCTGTCCACCAAGTACAAGGCAAAAGTTAGGAGCATGATGGAATACTTTCCACTTCCCTGGATGATTGCAGTTCAATCAACACTCAAGAGGTTCGACACCATCCGAGGCAAAGCAGCCCCCTTGATTGGCGCCTGATCCACTCTCTCCAGCACCCACTCCCTGCACCGTTGACCCACAGTGGCAGCCGCGTGTACAATCTACTAGAGATACTGCAGCAACTCACCAAAGCATTCTCTGCCTGCCTGCATAACCCTTGACCCACTTGTCTAACTGAGCCTTGAATATATTCAATGACACAATCTCACAGTTCTGAGGCAGAGAATTATAAAAACTAACAATCCTCTGAGAGAAGGAATTCATCCTCATCTCCATCTTAACTCAGAGAATCATCTCATCCCTACAGTGCAGAAGGAGGCCATTCAGCCCATCGAGCCTGCACCAACAACAATCCCACCCAGGCCCTATCCCCTTACATATTTACCCTGCTAATCCCTCTGACACTATGGGTCAATTTAGCATCGTCAATCAACCTAACTTGCACATCTTTGGACTGTGGGAGGAAACCGGAGCATCCAGAGAAAACCCACGCAGACACAGCCAGAATGTGCAAACTCCACATAGAAATTGAACCTGGGTCTCTGGCGCTGTGAGGCAGTAGTGCTAACCATTGTGCCACTGTGCCTCCCCTGTGGGAACTGTGGGAAACATTATTTTTAAACCCTCTAGTTCAAGTTCCCCCACGATGGAAACTGTCCTCTTGGCATCTAGCCTGGCAATCCCTCTCAGAAACATACATGTTTCTGTATGAGTCACCAGTTATTCTTCTGAAGTTCTGAAGGGTGTATGTCCAGTGTGCTGAATCTTTCCCCATTACACAAGCCCTTCATCCAAAATCAACCTGGTGAACTGACAATGCAAACTTTCTTGAACCGCTGCTGTCAGTCTGCTGGAGGTACACCCACAGTTTGTCAGGAAGGGTGTTCCAGCTTTTTGACCAAGTGACAATGAAGGCATGGGATACAGCTCCAAGTCAGGGTGACGTGTGACTTGGAGGGGCACTTTCAGGTGGTGGTGTTCCCACGCATCTGCTTCCTTTGTCCTTCTAGTTGGTGGAGGTCGTGGATTTGCAAGCGTCCGTTGAAGGAGCCTGGTCATGTTGCTGCAGTAAATACTGTGTGCAGTGCTGCAACTGTGCGCCAGTGGTGCAGGGAGTGACTGTCGAAGGTTTAAGATGGGTGGGATACTGATCAAGCATCCAGTTTTGTCTTGCATGGCGTTGAGCATCTTAAGTGTTGTTGGAGATGCAATCATACGGTATTCCACTGAACTCCTGACTTTCTGGACAAACCTTAGGGAGTCAGGAACAAAGTTACTCACTGCAGAATTTCCAACTTCTGACTTGCTGTTGTAGAATTTATATTTTGCCGTAATATAGCTGGTCCAGTTATTGTTCTGATCAATGATAATTCCCAGGATGGTGAAGGGGGATACAGTAATGCTGTTGAATGTAAATGGGCAATGTTTAGATTCCCTCTTGTTCGAGATTGTCTGGCACATGAGCTACTTATCACTTATTAGCCTGAACCAGAAAGTTATATCTGGGCGGCACGGTAGCACAGTGGTTAGCACTGCTGCTTCACAGCTCCAGGGTCCCGGGTTCAATTCCCGGCTCGGGTCACTGTCTGTGTGGAGTTTGCACATTCTCCTCGTGTTTGCGTGGGTTTCCTCCGGGTGCTCCGGTTTCCTCCCACAGTCCAAAGATGTGCGGGTTAGGTTGATTGGCCAGGTTAAAAATTGCCCCTTAGAGTCCTGAGATGCGTAGGTTAGAGGGATTAGCGGGTAAAATATGTGGGGGTAGGGCCTGGGTGGGATTGTGGTCGGTGCAGACTCGATGGGCCGAATGGCCTCCTTCTGCACTGTAGGGATTCTATGAATCTATGATTATCCAGGTCTTGTTGCAGATGGGAGTGGACTGCTTCAGTGTCTGAGGAATTGCACTGAACATTGTGTAATCATGAGTGAACATCTCCATTTTTGATTGTACTATAACGGGGCAATCAGGGCTGAAGTCAGGGAGAGAGAGAGAGAGACTACAGCTTCAGCGACAAATGTTTCTGATCATGAAGTGCCTGAAAACATTGATCCCAACACAGCTGACCAATCACCTCACTCACATTCGATAGAAATATGTTGACAATGTTTCCAATGTCTTGAACGCTGCCACATCTTCTGAAAGTGTCCTCACAGATGATGGACTGCGAAGGTGATCATGAGCGAATGCTGGATATCATCCGAATCCTTATCATTCACCCAGATCTTTGATTACTGCAGGAAATTGCTGCCGCTGATGTTGATTGTATTTTTGCAGTTTGTTGAGCTTGTTAATTATGCAATTGCTTAGTGAACAGTCCATGTGTTGTGTCATATAGTTGCTGGGGCAGCAAGTCACAAGCAGGGAGTTGTGCAGCACGGCAGTCAGGCTACCTCCCCAACTTCAGTCCCACTTCTGTGGGGCATTTTGGTGTGGGTAAGATTGCTGCAGCTGGTCTAGGTGCTGAGTTCTGTGAGTACCATGATGACTGTTAGCTCGGTCCCGCGTGGCCTTGCTGGCAGGTGTCAATGGCAGGGGAGGGCACAGACCTTTCTGTGCCCAGTGTTAGTTGACATTTTGGGCAGGATTTTACAGCCTCGCTTGTCCCAAAACCACAAAATTCCCCCCCCCCCCCGAGGTCAACGGACCTTCCCATTCATAGAATAGAATCATAGAATCCGACAGTGCAGGAGGAGGCCATTCGGCCCATCAAGTCTGCACTGGCCACAATCCCAAATGGCCCTATCCCCATAACCCCATGCATTTACCCTAGCTAGTTCCCCCTGATACTAAGGGGCAATTTAGCATGGCCAATCCACCTCAGCCGCATATCTTTGGACTGTGGGAGGAAACTGGAGCACCCGGAGGAAACCCACACAGACACAGGGAGAATGTGCAAACTCCACACAGACAGTGACCCGAGGCTGGAATTAAACCTGAGTCTCTGGCGCTGTGAGGCAGCAGTGCTAACCACTGTGCCGCCGTGCCGCCCATCTCCGATTCCCGTGGGTGGGACGATAAAATTCCAGCCTTTCTACACAACTTTTGATGGGCTTTGATTTTGTGGCAAGAGAAAAAACATTAGTCAGCTCCCAACTGCTGGGTTGGCTTTAGAACTGAGCTTTCATCTGTTTGGTTGGTTTCTTTGACAGTTGAGTACTTAACTTGTTTGATTCCTTTTTTTTGAATTGTCAAATGATCTGCAACCTTTGTAACAAAGATCCTTACATAAAGCAAGAGGAATAGTCAAATCTATAAGGATTACACAAAATGTGTGAGTGTCTCTGAGGAATTGGCTTGTATTCCATCCATTCTCCTCATTGCTAACATTGGTGTTGGATGGTGGGGGTGTGGGGTGGTGGAAGTAGAGACAAGTTATTGGTGTTTTAATGCCAGTTTCACTTTCATTTTTCAGGGTGGCATGGTGGCACAGTGGTTAGCACTGCTGCCACACAGTGGTCAGCTCTGCTGCCTCACAGCGCCAGGGACCTGGGTTCAATTCCTGGCTTGGGTCACTGTCTGTGTGGAGATTGCACATTCTCCCCGTGTCTGCGTGGGTTTCCTCCGGTTTCCTCCCACAGTCCGAAAATGTGGAGGTTAGGTTGATTGGCCATGCTAAATTGCTCTTTAGCATCAGGGGGATGTCAGGGCGATTAGTAAGGTAAATATGTGGGGTTATGGGGATAGGGCCAGGGTAGGATTCTTGTCGGTGCGGGCCCGGTGGGCCGAATGTCCTCCTTCTGCACTGTAGGGATTCTCTGTATTCTGTTCTAATTTTGAATGAAATAAGGGTTTCTGTTGTTGTCGTTCGAACTCTCAGTTGCAGTGAGGTCAAAAATCTCTTTAAAAACTTCTGAGCAACAATTATCCCGAAGCTTCAGTACATACTCAGTGGGACATCATGTTTGTGTATGACCCAGATTCTTCAGTCTTGCAAATATTGAGTGTTCCTCTCTTTTTATGTCTGAATTATGTAATACTGTTTCACATGTGTACTTTGTAGTTAGACACAAATTATTCTACAATTTTGAAAGGCAGCTTTTCATTCTCGGCTCAATCACCTGTCAATCTGGCTCAAAGGCTGAGCTGACCCAAGCATCAATATTAAAAAGAAACATCAACAAATTGCTTTCTTGCTTCAAAAAATCCAACAAGGATAAATAATATTCTTCCACTAAGTGTTTACAGGAGAGGCAGGGGTTCATGTGAAATCATTGCACAATAGGCCCACATATTCATAAACACATCTCACAGGTACGGTCATCATTGTGGGGGAAGAAAACACCCTTTGCATATCAACACAATGCCACTGGACCTCCGTGGAAGAATCCAGGTTTGATCCTGTCACAGTGGCACTGTGGTTAGCATTGCTGCTTCACAGCGCCAGGCACCTAGGTTCGATTCCCGGCTTGGGTCACTGTCTGTGCAGAGTCTGCACGTTCTCCTTGGATCTGCGTGGGTTTCCTTCAGGTGCTCCAGTTTCCTCCCACAGTCTGAAAGACGTGCTGGTTAGGTGCATTGACCATGCTAAATTCTCCCTCAGTGCACCCGAACAGGCGCCGGAGTGTGGCGACGAGGGGATTTCAGTGGAGTGTAAATGTAAGCTACTTGTGATGCTAATAAATAAACTTAAACATATTCATAAACACATCTCACACGTACAGTAATCATTGTGGAAAAAATAATCCTTTACATATCAACATGATGCCACTGAACCTCAGTGGAAGAACCCAGGTTTAATCTTGTCCTCCTTGGAGTGAGGCCCAATGGAGGCTTTAAAACCTCCAAGAAAGCCACATTGAATAGTCCCACTGGGTGGTGCCCTCAACTCATGACTGAAGAGGTTTGTTAAATTTTTGGACAATAACTACAACATGTATATGAAGTTAAAATGTTTTCCAAATACTTAGCATCTGTAAAAAGGAAAAGGAAAGTTAGCATTTCAGCTCAATGACCTTCTGTCAGAACTGCTACATTTAGAGATGCAATAGCGGCACAGTGGTTAACACTGCTGCCCCACAGCGCCAGGGGCCTGGGTTCGATTCCTAGCTTGAGTCATTGTCTGTGTGGAGTTTGCATGTTCTCCCCGTGTCAGCATGGGTTTCTTCCAGGTGCTCCAGTTTCCTCCCACAGTCTGAAAGACCTGCTGGTCAGGTGCATTGGCCATGCTGTACCCGAACAGTGTGGCGGCTAGGGCATTTTCACAGTAACTTCATTGCTGTGTTAATGTAAGCCTACTTGTAACATTAATGAATAAACTTTAAACAAATCAAGAGACAGGGCAAGGGGGAATGGAAGAAAGAACAAAAAGTAAAGGTTTACTAACAGACAGGAGAGATTAAATGACTAAAACAATGGTGATGCAAGGCTAAACAAAGCACTGGTAGAAAAAGCAAAGGTAAGATGATCAGAAACCATGAACACCCCCTATCATCCAAAGAAATGCAAGAACAATGGTTATGATCTCAAATTGTTCAACTCCATGTTCAGCCCAGATGGTTGTCAAGTGCCTTATCGAAAGATGGGCTACTGGTCCTCGGGTTTTCTGTTGAGTTCCACAGGGACAGTGAAGGAGGACGTGGACAGACAGGATAGAGCGGGTGTGGAAGAGGGAATTGAAGTAACAAGCAACTGGAGACTCGGGGTCACATTTGCAGACTGAATGGAAGTATTCAGCAGAGTGATCACCTAACCTGTGTTTGGTTTACTCAACGTAGAGGAGAGTACACTGTGAATAACAAATACAGTATACTAATTTGCAGAGTGTATAATTAAATCACTGCGTTACCTGGTGGGAGAGTTTGGGGATCCAGTGAAAATATCCTTATGGAAGGGTCAGGAAGAGATTGATTGTTGAAGTACAGTATCTAAGGTGAGGGCCATGTCAACCCATGGTGGAGGGAGATTTTAAAGGAGGCAATGTAAAAAGCCCTGGAGTGGAAGGTGGCATCATCAGAACAGATGAGATGGAGAAACTGCAGGAATGGAATAGAGTCCTTATAGGAAGTGAGATGGGTTGAAATATAATTAACATATTGTGAGACTTGTTGTTTGACAGGGTATTCCCAGAAATGGAGATAGAAGCATTGAGGAAGGGGAGGGAGCAGTCAGGGATGGACCATGTATAGGTAGCAGAGGGTGGAAATCCAAAGTGTTTTGGTTCAGGGTAAAAACAGAAAGCAATACTGAAACTATCCTCCAAGTGGTCGCGTGGCCCCTTTAAGGGAGCATTCCCTGCAGGCCGGTTGGACCTGACCCTATGGAATGTCGAGGCAGGAAGCCGAGCCAATCAAATGCAATAGGCATATTCCGGATCAGGGAGCATCCTCAGTTGGAGCCAGGGAGGCGTAGTGCACAGTCGCATAGTTATTTCTGTCTAATCCTGTTTGCAGATTGGCAATAAAGCTTTTTGTTCTTGAGCCTCATCGAGTTGCCCTCGATTTATTACACTCAATATACCAAGAAAAGATATGAGGATGGGGAACTGTGTAGGTCTGGAAAATAAATTGTTCCAATATCCTCGAAAAATCATAGAATCCCTATAGTATAGAAGGAGGCCATTCGGCCCATCGAACCTGCACGGACAACAATCCCACCCAGGGCCTATCCCCGTAACCCCACGAATTTACCATGCTGGTCCTCCTGACACTAAGAGGCAATCAACCGATCCCACACATCTTTGGAGTTTGGAAGGAAACCGGAGCACTCTTGAAGAAAAGTTTGTTCAAAGTTTCACCAGGTGGAGGAGGGATATGATGAATGGGGGCTGGTTGGGCCCTTTTCAAGAAAGACGCGCAGTGCAGACCACCCTGATTGGGAGGCCAGAGATGTCGAGGAACTGAAATTTTCTATATTTATAGGTTTGTCTTTCAATGTAGAAAAAACATCTCACAATGTTTCAGAGAGGCAAGACTGAATGTAAAGACAAATGTGTGTTTGTACGATCGTGGCAGAGTGGTTAACACTGCTGTCTCACAGCGCCAGGGACCTGGGTTCAATTCCAGCCTTGGGCTACTGTGTGTGTGGAGTTTGCACGAACTCCCCATGTCTGCGTGGGTTTCTTCTGGGTGCTCCGGTTTCCTCCCACAGTCCAAAGATGTGCAGGTTAGGTGGATTGGCCATGCTAAGTTGCCCCTTAGTGTCCCGGGATGTGTAGGTGAGAGAGATCAGCTGTGGAAAATGTATGGTGTTATGGGTATAGGGCTGGGGTGAGGGCCTTGGTAAGATACTCTATCAGAGAGTCGGTGCAGACCTTATGGGCTGAATGGCCTCTTCTGCAATGTAAGGATTCTATGGTTTTAAAAAGTGTCCTTAAGTTTTTAAATTTTTGTGGTGAACCATCGTTGGTTACCACTGTGGGGTTATTCTAATGTTGCTGTTGGGTTAGGGTGTTGACACTGTGGGGTTGTTATAATGTTGTTGTTGGGCTAGGGTGTTTACACTGTGGGATTAATATACCTGTGGTGGATGCTGTTATGGCACATCCCAGTCGGGCCCCGCCTCCTGGGAGAGGTATAAGACCCTCTGCTCAGGCGGGACCCCTCCAGTCTGGAATGGTGTACTCGTGTTTAAATAGTTCCATTGTTTGTCAATAAAAGCCTTCAATTACTGAAGCCTTGTACCTCGTGCTTGATTGTCGCGCATCAATTTTATTGACAAACACGAAACTCACGACAGTAAAGAGAGTATGGAGCAAATGCTAAAACCAGAGCGTCTGACGCTGGATCCACGTGCGGTCGGCGCCTCTAACACCTTCGACCACTGGCTGAAGTGTTTCGAGGACTACCTGGCAGCCTCCGCAGCAGTTACTACGGATAACGACAGACTCCAGGTCCTCCATGCGAGGGTAAGCGACACTGTCTACCTCGCGATTCGTGCGGCCACCACTTACCCGAGGGCCCTCGAGCTCTTGAAAAAGCGATACACGAGACCACCCAACGAGATCCACGCTCGTTACCTCCTCGCTACACGACGTCGGCAGTCGGGCGAAACCATGGAGGACTACGCCAATGAGCTCTTGCAGCTTGCCAGGGGCTGCGACTGCAAAGCTGTGTCGGCTGAGCAGTACATGTACGACCTCGCCCGAGATGCGTTTGTGGCAGGGGTAGGGTCTTCGTACATCCGGCTCAAGCTGTTGGAGAAAGGGAATCTCAACCTGACCCAAGCGATGGAGATGGCTGAAATGCTGGAGGCGGCGTCGAAAAGCTTGGCCCTGTATCCAGAGGACCACGTGGAGACAACGTGGCAGGAGCAGTCACAAATCCCTCCTCGCCCCACGGGCTCGCGCTCCCATATCGACCCGACGACGGCGACAGCCCCAGGCGGCCCGCGGTGCTATTTTTGCGGAGGAGCCAAGCATCCACGGCAACAGTGTCCAGCTAAAACGGTGATCTGCAATCAGTGCGGTAAAAAGGGGCACTACGCGAAAGTCTGCAGATCGAAGCCCAAGAACGGCAGTGCAGCCTGTGACCCTCCAGAACGGAGATCATCTCCATCGGCGTTGCAGTACCCACGAGGTCCGACCACGTGCGAGCCCAGGACGACGCCATTGTGGCTGGCGGAGGAGGAGGATGACCACCAGGAGTCGCTACGGCTTGGCGCCCTCACCCATGTGCGATTCATGGGGGCGGCCATCTTGGTCGACGACGACCAGGAGCGACCAGCAGGGGTCCTCAGCATCAACCTCGGCTGCCTGCAGTGACGTCCAAGGGCCAACGGTGGCGTCGATCACCCTGGACCAGGCTAAGCATCACAGGCTTGACTGTTCAATGATGAACATTAAGGTAAATGGTCGTACTGTGTATTGTCTGTTTGACAGCGGGAGCACTGAGAGTTTTATTCACCCTGACACTGCAAAGAGGTGTGGACTCCGGGTTCTACCTGCCAAACAGACAATTTCTATGGCATCACAGTCCCGGTCTGTACCGATCCAAGGACGTTGTGTGGTAACTCTGGAAGTGCAGGGCACAATTTACGAGCGATACAGGCTCCTTGTGTTGCTGCATCTTTGCGCGCCAATTCTCCTCGGACTAAACTTTATGGTCCACATGAAGAGTGTGATCCTACAGTACGGTGGGCCACTCCCTTCGCTGGCAGTAGGGAATCAGCCACAGCCTCCAAATCGTCCAAAGCGCCCCGCATGCAATCTTTCCACACTAAAGATCACCACACCCTCTTTGTTTAAGAATCTGGTACCAGGCTGCAAGCCCATCGCTACTAAAAGTAGGCGTTACAGCGCTGAAGACCGGATCTTCATCAGATCTGAGGTTCAGCGGCTCCTCAAAGAAGGGATCATACAGTCCAGCGTTAGTCCATGGAGAGCACAGGTCGTGGTGGTTAAGAGCGGGAACAAACCCCGGATGGTCATCGACTACAGTCAGACCATTAACCGTTATACGCAGCTGGATGCGTATCCTCTCCCGCGCATATCTGATATGGTCAATCAGATTGCGCAGTACCGGGTGTTCTCCACCATAGACCTTAAGTCCGCCTACCACCAACTCCCCATCTGCCCAGAGGACCGACAATACACGGCTTTTGAGGCGGATGGTCGTCTGTATCAGTTTCTTAGGGTTCCATTTGGTGTCACCAATGGGGTCTCGGTCTTCCAGCGTGCTATGGACCGAATGGTGGACCAGAACGGGTTGCGGGCTACCTTCCCGTACCTGGATAATGTCACCATCTGCGGCCATGACCAGCAGGACCATGACACAAACCTCCAGAACTTTTTGCGCACTGCGTCTTGCCTGAATCTGACCTATAACAGGGAGAAGTGTGTATTCTGTACGCGCAGGTTAGCTATCCTGGGATACGTGGTGGAAAACGGGGTCATTGGCCCTGATCCAGACCGTATGCGCCCCCTTACTGAACTTCCCTTGTCCGCTAGCGCAAAAGCACTGAGGAGATGCCTCGGCTTCTTCTCTTATTATGCGCAGTGGGTCCCCAACTTCGCGGACAAAGCCCGTCCGCTCATCAAGTCCACGACTTTTCCACTCAGGCCAGAGGCCCAATTGGCCTTCAAGGCTTTGAAAAGCGACATTGCGAAAGCCACGATGCACGCGGTGGATGAATCCATCCCTTTTCAGGTGGAAAGTGATGCATCTGATTTCGCCCTGGCCGCCACACTAAACCAGGCAGGCAGGCCCGTTGCGTTTTTTTCCCGCACCCTTCAAGGTCCCGAAATTCGGCATTCAGCGGTGGAGAAGGAGGCCCAGGCCATTGTGGAGGCCATCAGACACTGGCGCCATTACCTGGCGGGGAAGCGGTTCACCCTGATCACGGATCAGCGATCCATGGCGTTTATGTTCAATAATGCGCAGAGGGGCAAGATCAAGAATGACAAGATCTTGCGGTGGAGAATTGAGCTCTCCACCTATAATTACGATATTATGTATCGTCCAGGGAAACTCAATGAGCCCTCGGATGCCCTCTCGCGCGGAACATGCGCTACCATGCAGGAGGACCGCTTGAACGCCCTCCATAATGATCTGTGCCATCCAGGGGTCACTCGGCTCTACCACTTCATCAAAGCCCGCAACCTGCCCTACTCGGTGGAGGATGTCAGGTCAGTAACAAGAAGCTGTCGGATTTGCGCGGAATGCAAACCGCACTTTTACCGACCTGACCGGGCACAATTGGTCAAGGCCACTCGCCCCTTCGAGAGGCTGAGTGTGGATTTTAAGGGCCCCCTTCCCTCAACAGACCGGAACGTGTACTTTCTTAACATCATAGATGAGTACTCCCGGTTCCCGTTTGTTGTCCCCTGTGCGGACACGTCGACTGCCACGGTGATCAAGGCATTCCGTGATCTTTTTACCCTGTTCGGGTACCCCTGCTATATACATAGCGACAGGGGCTCGTCGTTCATGAGTAACGACTTGAGGCAATTCCTGCTCTCATACGGGATTGCCTCTAGTAGAACCACGAGTTACAACCCTAGGGGCAACGGACAGGTGGAGAGAGAGAATGCTACAGTCTGGAAGGCTGTCCTATTGGCATTGAAGTCCAAAGGCCTTCCAGTCTCCCATTGGCAGGAGGTCCTTCCAAATGCGCTTCACTCCATTCGCTCCCTCCTGTGTACGGCAACCAATGCTACTCCCCACGAGAGGATGTTCTCATTCCCTCGGAAGTCGTCCTCGGGGATATCTTTACCAGCCTGGTTGACGTACCCAGGACCCGTCCTTCTGCGGCAACATGTAAGGGCCCGCAAGTCCGACCCCTTGGTCGAACCGGTCCACCTCCTCCACGCCAACCCTCAGTATGCCTATGTGGCATATCCTGACGGGCGAGAGGACACAGTCTCGATCCGAGACCTGGCGCCCGCAGGGGACGTAGCAACTCCTGTCGCTCCCATACCCCCTGTCACGAATCCTCTATCGCTTATTTCTTCCCCGGACGTGGCGCGGTCAGCACCGGGACCAGTGCATAACAGTTATACTCCCATGTACAGCTTGCCTGAGACTCGGAGATCGGCGCCACCACAGAAGGTACCGGGATCCCCTGCACCACCGCTTCACCAGGGTCAACCGGCCCGTGAGTCCTCGAGGGGACAGCCGGACCTTGTTTTGGAGAGAACGCCACCGCAAGCACCTGCTCCGGTGTCACAACCGGTGTTGAGGAGGTCACAGCGACGGTGCGGTCCTCCAGACCGTCTGGACTTGTAGATTTTTTTGTATATATGTAGTCTGTTTTCGCACCCCGCCGGCCTTTGTTTTCAAAGGAGGGGTGAATGTTGTGAACCATCGTTGGTTACCACTGTGGGGTTATTCTAATGTTGCTGTTGGGTTAGGGTGTTGACACTGTGGGGTTGTTATAATGTTGTTGTTGGACTAGGGTGTTTACACTGTGGGATTAATATACCTGTGGTGGATGCTGTTATGGCACATCCCGGTCGGGCCCCGCCTCCTGGGAGAGGTATAAGACCCTCTGCTCAGGCGGGACCCCTCCAGTCTGGAATGGTGTACTCGTGTTTAAATAGTTCCATTGTTTGTCAATAAAAGCCTTCAATTACTGAAGCCTTGTACCTCGTGCTTGATTGTCGCGCATCAATTTTTAAATTAAAAATGGGACATTGCTTGCTGATTGGTCAGCAAAGATCAGGTGATGTGAGGCAAATGTGTTGTAGGAAATGAAATGGGCAGCATAGTTTCAGATTGGTTCTCAGCCACAACCCAATTAGCCCAATTGGTTTGTTTCTGTGCTTTAATACTTTGTAACACCAATGATTCACCCTGGACCTGATCCAGGATTGACTGATATTGCCACTTAAGCCTCAACGTTAACTGCCATGCCTTGTGGGAAACAGTTAAGATGGAGAACGGAAACTAATTTGACAGACTTCACAGTCAAATTGTAGCCAGCAAGACACCTGATGTAAACCAGCTTGATCCTGTAAGTATTGCAACATCTCTGAGAGATTGACAACTGACACAATCTCGCTGCAAATACAACTGTTCTTTTAGCGAGAAAATGTGAGTTAAAAAGCAATTTTTGAATATGTACAGTTGCCACTCCCCCTCCCCACCCCACCCAGGTTGTCTGGAAGTTATTTGGATCCAATCTGGATCGAGCCGATCCTTCTTTAGTGGGACTCCCCTCTCCGATGGTCTCACTTGGCACTGATGGCATGCCATTAGCCCCCCTTTTATCCTTTGGTTGCATAGCAACTGTTCTTGCATTGATCCTTCTGCACCTCCGAGATTGGTTTCTGGTTGGGTGATTTTTTTTCTTCTTCTTTATTCTTTCATGGGATATGGACATTGCTAACAAGGCCATCATTTGTTACCCTACCTTAATTGCCCTTGAACTGAATGGCTTGCTCGGTCATTTCAGAGGGCAGTTAAGAGTCAACCACATTGTTGTGGGTCTGAGGTCACATGGAGGCAAATTGACTAGGTAAGGACGGTGGATTTCTTTCCTGAAAGGGCCTGAGTGACCCAGATAGTTTTCAGTGATAGTTGTTTTACCATTACTGAGATAGCTTTATATTTCCGATTTATTTAATTTAATTTAAATTCCACCAGCTGCCATGGTGGGATTTGAATCCATATTCCCAGAGCATCAGCCTGGGGATCTGGATTGCTAGTACAGTGAGATTATAACCATGCCGCCATCTTCCTTGGTCTATGATCAGTCCACGTCAAACTGAACTTGAGCCCAAATATCACGCATTGTGGTTTTCCCCTTAGATGGTTTTCCCCAGTGTAGTGCACTTAGCTTTTGTTGCTTTCATCTGCCTCACAAGTTGTTATGAGATTGCCAGTCTATGAGTATCAAAGGTCTTTGGAGCAAACACAATAATAGAAAAGGCATTTTATTTTTTGGAAAGCTGCAACATTGAACATGTTCCAAGGAGCATTAGCTTCTTTCTGTGGCACATTTGCCATAATGTTACATTGCCACAATATAAGAATGGCTGTCGGTGTTGTCACCAGGGCTCAATCTGGGGTTTTAAGCCAAGGTTTACGGGGAGCAATGTTGACTTCCATGCCAAATTCAAACCTGCTGAAAACTGAAGGCAGGGTCAGGAGAAGTTCAGAAAAGATTCAGAAAAGTTGCTTATGGTACAGCAGGAGCAGGAGTCATTTTCTGGGTCCCATGGGGAAAACATGGGGGAGCCTTGCTCCAGAATTCATCCCTCAGTCACGATTTACTCAGCTGTACATGCCCCCCATTGTTACGATCTGCCCTCCATCTCTGCTGCAGCTCTGCAGTGAACATCCTGCTACCTGTCTCTTTTGATTTGATTTGATTTATTATTTGATTTATTATTGTCACATGTATTAGTATACAGTGAAAAGTATTGTTTCTTGCACGCTATACAGACACAGGTATTGTTTCTTGCACGCTATACAGAGAAAGCATGCCATTCATAGAGAAGGAAACGAAAGAGTGCAGAATGCAGTGTTACAGTCATAGCTAGGATGTCGAGGAAGATCAACTTAATGCAAGGTAAGTCCATTCAAAAGTCTGACAGCAGCAGGGTCTTGAGCTAGTTGGTACGTGACCTCAGACTTTTATATCTTTTTCCCGATGGAAGAAGGTGGAAGACAGAATGTCCAGGGTGCATGGGGTCCTCAATTATGCTGGCTGCTTTGCCGAGGCAGCGGGAAGTGTAGACAGAGTCAATGGATGGGAGGCTGGTTTGCGTGATGGATTGGGCTACATTCACGATCTTTTGTAATTCCTTGGGTCTTGGGCAGAGCAGGAGCCATACCAAGCTGTAATGCAACCAGAAAGAATGCTTTCTTTAGTGCGTCTGTAAAAATTGATGAGAGTCATAGCTGACGTGCCAAATTTCCTTAATCCCCTGAGAAAGTAGAGGCGTTGGTGGGTTTTCATAACTATAGTATCGGCATGCCGGGACCAGGACAGGTTGTTGGTGATCTGAACACCTAAAAGCTTGAAGCTCTCGACCCTTTCTACTTCGTCCCCATTGATGTAGACAGGGGCATGTTCTCCTTTACGCTTCCTGAAGTCGATGACAACCTCATGTCACATGTATTAATATACAGTGAAAAATAATGTTTTTTGCGCGCTACACAATACATACTGTATATAGAGAAGGAAAGGAGAGAGTGCAGAATGTAGAGTTACAGTCATAACTAGGGTGTAGAGAACGATCAGCTTAATACAAGGTAGGTCCATTCAAAAGTCTGATGGCAGCAGGGAAGAAGCTGTTCAGTTGGTACGTGTCCTCAGACTTTTGTATCGTTTTCCCAACAGAAGAAGGGGGAAGAGTGTTTGTCTGGGGTGTGTGGAGCTCTTGATTATGCTGGCTGCTTTTCTGAGGCAACGGGAAGTGTAGACAGAGTCAATGGATGGGAGGCTGGTTTGCATGATGGACTGAGCTTCGTTCACGACCCTTTGAAGTTTTTGCGGTCTTGGGCAGATCAGGAGGCATACCAAGCTGTGGTACAACCAGAAAGAATGCTTTCTCTGGTGCATCTGTAAAGGTTGGTGAGAGTCGTAGCGGACATGCCAAAAGAAAGTAGAGGCGTTGGTGGGCTTTTTAAACAATAGCATCGACATTGAGGAGCCATGACAAGTTGGTGATCTGGACACCAAGAAACTTGAAGCTCTCAAACATTTCCACTTCCCTCCATTTATGTAGACAGGGGTATGCCCTCTACGACACTTTCTGAAGTCGATGACTATCTCCTTCCTTTTGTTGACATTGAAAGAGAGATTATTGTCGCCGCATCTGTTCACCAGATTCACTATTTCTTTCCTGTACTCCATCTCATCATTGTTTGAGATTCGACCCACGATGGTGGTGTCATCAGCAAACTTGAAAATCAAGTTGGAGGGGAATTTGGCCACACAGTCATAGGTGTATAAGGAGTACAGTAAGGGGCTGTAGACATAGCCTAGTGGAGCGCTGGTGTTGAGGATGTTCACGGACGAGGTGTTGTTGCCTATCCTTACTGATTGCGGTCTGTGGGTTAGGAAGGCTAGGATCCATTCACAGAAGGAGGAGCCGAGCCTCTGGCGATGGAATTTGGAGATGGGTTTTGTAGGAGACTCACATTCCTGCCCGGGGATAAATGGTGGGGATGGAACATGGTGAAACTTCATGTTCTCATCTGGACCATAGAACACCTTAGCTCAGTGCACAAGCATGATCCTGACCTTCCTGTCACTTGCCATTTCAACTCTTGCTCTCATGCCCGTGTGTCCATCGTTAGCCTCCTGCTATATTCAGTGAAGCCCAATGCAAACTGGAGGAACAGCAGATCATCTTCCAATTAGGTACTTTGCAGCTTTCTGGACTTAATATTGAGTTCAACACCTTCAGACCAGGAACTCTCTCCTCCATCTTAAAGTCCTTTTTTATTCCAATTTTTGTGTCCTAATGCACCCACCCTGCACCCTCCCCCCACTCAAATGGGACCATCTATTATTCGTTTTTTAAGTTTTACTTTCACAGAGCGCTAATCCTTGACCCCTGTTCTGTTTTTTGCACCTTCTGCTATCTCACCTTTATGCCACTATCTACTCATTCTTTAGTCTTTGACGCTATCATTAATGCTCCCTTTGTCTTGTGTTCCACAACATCCTTGTCAAATTTCTCGAAGCTCCCACCTATTCCTGACCTATTTTGCTCCAGCTGCTCCAACCACGCTAAACAGCATAAAAACCATCTCACTTCTTCCTCTATTTAGCTCTGAAGAAGAGTCACGAGTATTTGGAACATTAATTCTATTTCTCTCCACAGTTGCCAAACCTGCTGAGTTTCATGTTATCATTTATGCTAAAAATTGAGGCCTTTATATTGAAAGCGATAAGTGCTTCATTCCACCGACCAGCATCACAGTGGCAGTCCAGGGGAGGCGGTGGTTTTGTCGCTGGACTAGTAATCCAGAGACACAGGTAATGCTCTCGGAACCCATGTTCGAATTCCACCCTGGCTGATGGTGAAATTTGAATTCAATGAAAGTCCAGAATTCACTGTCTAATGATGACCATGAAGCCATTGTTGATTGTCGTAAAAACCTACCTGGTTCACTAGTGTCCTTTAGGAAAAGGAAATCCTTATCTGGTCTGGCCTACATGGGATTCCAGACCCACAGCAATGTGGTTTACTCTTAAATGTCCTCTGAAATAGCAAGCCACTCAATTCAAGGGCAGTTAAATATGGCCAATAAATGCCATCCCAGCCAACAAAGCCCACATCACTTGAGTAAATTTTTTAAAAACCTCATCTTGAGGTTAACATGCATAATCAGATTATGCATCTGTGCCAGCAAAAAATAGAATGTTTGAGTGAGTGGGTTATGCAGGAAGCCAATTCCTGAAGTTAGATTTGAAATTTTAATTCCCAGGTTACTTTGTATTGTGATATTTACAGAGACAAGGATATAAAAAGAAACAGCAGTGCTCAACACTGCAGCCACAGAGCCAGTCATTATTAGCCTCACACTGTCGCGTGAGACAGATCTTCCTCACTCCAACAGGCAGCAATAAGATCCCACTGGTGCCGGAGAAAGAAAAAACAGTGAGTGGAGATTAAATTCTGAGGCACAGAGCAAACAGAGAGGGATTGATATTTGTTAGCCTGCCAAGCGAATTCAGTGGCTGCTTTGCAATCTTATTACCGAAGTGCGCTGATCCAGAACAGCAGCAAGAGCCATTTAACAGTAGGGAATAAAGGCTCACAAGAGCAAAGAGTTGGGGGTGTGCTGTTCATTTTATTGTGATTACAATTGATGCTGTTAAGGTTTCAGATTGTTCAGTCACCATTAGCTTTTCCCTCTTCTCTCTCTTTGATTTTATTTTTGGCGGCATGGTAGCACAGTGGTCAGCACTGCTGCTTCACAGCTCCAGGGACACGGGTTCGATTCCCGGCTTGGGTCACTGTCTGTGTGGAGTTTGCACGTTCTCCCCATGTCTGCGTGGGTTTCCTCCGGGTGCTCCGGTATCCACCCACATTCTGAAAGATGTGCTGGTGAGGTGCATTGACCTGAACAGGCACTGGAGTGTGGCGACTGGGGAAATTTCACAGTAACTTCACTGCAGTGTTAATGTAAGCCTTACTTGTGACTAATAAATAAACCTTATGTCACCTTTATCAACTCCTCATTTGCATTTATTTGCCTTCTTGATTTTCGATTTGATTTTTAGAATCAGGCTGATCATGAACTCAGTTCTTCCAGGCACCCTGCATTGCTGCTGCACAGTGGCTCAAACTGAACTGCATATTTGCCACTGAACCAATGTCAAGCCTGCTGCTGCTGATTTATAAAACTGCCTTACTTGGGCAGTTTCACATCCGCTCACACATTTGTGTATGACCTTTAAATCTTCACTTTGTACATGAAAATGTAAAACAAAAGCTCTATTTCTAACATTGGAAATCATAGAAGAATCATAGAAACTCTACAGTGCAGAAAAAGGCCATTTGGTCCATCGAGTCTGCACCGACCACAATCCCACCCAAGCCCTACCCCCATATCCCTACATATTTACCCGCTAATCCCTCTAACCTACGCATTTCAGGACACTAAGGGGCAATTTTAGCAGAGCCAATCAACCTAACCCACACATCTTTGGACTGTGGGAGGAAACCAGAGCACCTGGAGGAAGCCCACGCAGACACGAGGAGAATATGCAAACTCCACACAGACAGTGACCCAAGCCGGGAATCGAACCCACGTCCCTGGAGCTGTGAAGCAGCAGTGCTAGCCATTGTGCTACTGTACCGCCCATAAAAGAGGACTGACCGTGTTGCCAGTTCCAGAGCTTTAGAAATGAGGGGGAGGCAATGGTGGCATTATTGCTAGACTATTAATCCAGAAACTCAGCTAATGTTCTGGGGACCTGGGTTCGAGTCCCGCCACGGCAGTTGGTAGAATTTGAATTCGATTAAAAATATCTGGAATTGAGAATCTACTGGTGACCGTGAAACCATTGTCGATCGTTGGAAAAACCCATCTGGTTCACTAATGTCTTTTAGGGAAGGAAATCTGCCATCCTTACCTGGTCTGGCCGACATGTGACTCCAGAGCCACTGCAATGTGGTCGATTCTCAGCTGCTCTTGGGCAACTAGGGATGGGCAATAAATGCTGGGCAGCCAGCGATGTCCATGACCCACAAATTAATAAAAAGAATTGTATATATGTATATCATTTCTACCATTCCTGAAATGAGCAAACTGATATGAGTGTTACTCATTCAGCACCTTTTCAAACGATATCACAAAGCTCTTTCTGTTTATAACAGTTTCTCTTCATGAGGATCGGGGTGGGTTTTTGAAACAGTATGATCATAATATGATATGATCAATATGATCATAATTATTTAAAAATACATATTCTTGATTGGAGATTATATAATCCCTACAGTGCAGAAGGAAGCCATTTGGCCCATTGAGTCTGCACTGACTCTCTAACAGAGTGCCTCACATCTGCCCTGCCCCCTGGCCCAATTCCCATCACCCCACATATTTACCATGGCCAATCCACCTAACATGCACATCTTTGGATCTAAATGACGCAGAGAGAGACTGAGATAAAGTCTTGTTTACAGTTAACCATGAAAAAGATCTCAAGGTAGCCAGAAAATTGTAGGTTCAATCTCATTTCTGGGTTTGAACGCACCCTTGGGTGGCATTTGATGAAAGAGCATGAGGATGAGATGTTAAACCAAGGCCTTGTCTACCCGTGAATGTAAAAGATGCCCTGGCACCTTCTGAAAGGATAGCGGGGTTTTGCTTCTGTATGGCCCAACATTTCTCCCTCCACCTTCAGGGCAAAACAGATTAATGTGTCCTTAATTGCATTGCCTCATTGTGGATCTGTTGTGTGCAAATTGAGTGTCATGTTTTCCTACAAGTGACGGTGATTGCACAATAAAACATATTTCATTGGATGTGCAAGGTTTTTGGGCATCCTGTACTGCTGAGGCTTTATAAGGTTCTGGTCAGAGAACATTTGGAATGTTGTGGGCAATTTTGTGCCCGGTATCTAAGGGAGGATGTGCTGGGCTTGGAGATGGTCCAGGGGAGGTTCACGAGAATGATCCCAGGAATGAAAAGCTTGATGTACAATTAGTGTCTGAGGGCTCTGGGTCTGTACTTGATGGAGTTTAGAAGGATGAGGGGGGATCTCATTGAAACTTACAGAATAATGAATGGCCTGGATAGAGTGGATGTGGGGAAGATGTTTCTATTAGAAGGAGGGGCGAGGACCCGAGGGCACAGCCTCAGAGTAAAAGGACGACCCTTCAGAACTGAGATGAGGCAGAATTTCTTCAGTCAGAGGGTGGTGAATCTATAGAATTCACTCCCATAGAAGTCTGTGAAGGCTAAATCATTGAGTGTATTTAAGATGGTGATAGATAGGTTCTTGATTGGTAAGGTGTTCTCAAAGGTTACATGGAAAACGTGGGAGGATGGGGTTGAGAAACATATCAGCCATGATCGAATGGCGGAGCAGACTCGATGGGCCGAGTGGCCTACTTCTGCTCATAGATCTTATGATCTTATGGAGATGCTCCACTTAATCCATTTCAAATGCACGTGGACCTGCATTGTACTCATAGCAGAGAATGAGGCCTGTTTACATCTTGTTGACCTCTTGCTGACCAGACTTGAAGCTGGAGGAAACATGTCTTAAAGGTTTGTGTACTCAATACAATATTTGGAATTTCCGTGCCAAACATTATTTATTCAATATGCCCATGATTGAGTTTAAGATGTCAACGGGAGTTGTTTGGACTGCCATTCTTTCTGGAACCAGCATTAATGGTAACGAGAGCTTCTCCATTCTACACAGGGCAGTTGGTTGTTACTTAAAGCAAAAAAAAAGGAAAAATCTTGACTTCAGATGGTGCTTTTCCTGACCCTGGGCTATCTCAACGAGCTTTACAACTAATTAACTGATTTTAAAGTTCAGTCACTGTTGTAATTCAGGGGACACGGCAGCCAATTTTGCACACAGCAAACTCCCATAAGCAGCAATGTCAAATGACCAGATAATCTGTTTTTTTCGCATGTTGATTGAGAAGCAAGTATTGGCCAGGACACTGGAAATACATCCCCAGTTCTTTTTCAAAATAGTGCCATGGGATCTTCCACATCGACCCGAGCAAGCAGATGGGGCCTCGGTTCAATGCCTTACCTAAAAGACAGCACCTCCGGCATTGCAGCACTCCCTACATACTGCCCTGGAGTATCAGCCTTGATTCCTGTATTCATTCATGAACATAAGAACATAAGAAATAGGAGCAGGAGTAGGCCATCTGGCCCTTCGAGCCTGCCCCGCCATTCAACAAGATCATGGCTGATCTGAAGCGAATCAGTTCCACTTACCCGCCTGCTCCCCATATCCCCTAATTCCCTTATCGATCAGAAAACTATCTACCCGTGATTTAAACATATTCAGAGAGGAAGCCTCCACCACTTCAATGGGCAGAGAGTTCCAGAGATTCACTACCCTCTGAGAGAAGAAGTTCCCCCTCAACTCTGTTCTGAACCGGCCCCCCCTTATTTTGAGGCTGTGCCCTCTAGTTCTGGTTTCCCTTCTAAGTGGAAAGAATCTCTCCACCTCTACCCTATCCAGCCCCTTCATTATCTTATATGACTCTATAAGATCACCCCTCATCCTTCTAAACTCCAACGAGTACAGACCCAATCTGTTTAATCTCTCCTCATAAGCTACACCCCTCATCTCCGGTATCAACCTGGTGAACCTTCTCTGCACTCCCTCCAAGGCCAATATATCCTTTCGCAAATAAGGGGACCAAAACTGCACACAGTACTCCAGTTGCGGCCTCACCAGTGCCTTGTACAGTTGCAGCAAGACCTCCCTGCTTTTATATTCTATCCCCCTTGCGATAAAGGCCAACATTCCATTCGCCTTCTTGACCACCTGCTGCACCTGCAGACTGAGTTTTTGCGATTCGTGCACAAGGACCCCCAGGTCCCTCTGCACAGTCACACGATGTAATTTTTCTCCATTTAAATAATATTCCAATTTACTATTATTTCTTCCAAAGTGGATAACCTCACATTTGCTAACGTTATATTCCATCTGCCAGATCCTCGCCCACTCGCTCAGCCTATCCAAATCTCTCTGCAGACTTTCCGCGTCCTCCACGCAATTCGCTTTCCCACTCACCTTCGTGTCATCAGCAAACTTGAATACCCTACATTCAGTCCCCTCCTCCAGATCATCTATGAAGTGGAACTTGAACCTGGAACTTTGCGACTCAGGAGAAAGTGCAACCAGCTGAGCCACAATTGATGCAAAGGCAATCCTTAAATTTTCCTGACCGTAGAATCGTAGAATAGAATCCCTACAGTGCCGAAGGAGGACATTCGGCTCATTGAGCCTGCACCAACAACAATCCCATCCAGGCCCTATCCCCGTAACCAGACATAGTTATCCTGCTAATCCCCCAACACAAAGGGACAATTTAGCATGGCCAATCAACCTAACTGCATATCTTTGGATAGTCTTTCTCAGTTAATAGGAAAGGTTCTATCCATCGATAACGGTAATGTGAATTGCTCCATTATTCACAGGACAGTTAGTTGTTAGTTAAAACAAAAAGAAAGAAAAATCATGTGTTTATCTGGTGCTTTTCCTGACCCCGGGATATCTAAATGAAAATTGGGCAGCACGGTGGCACAATGGTTAGCACTGGTGCCTCACAGGGCCAGGGACCTGGGTTCAATTCCTACCTCAGGTCACTGTCTGTGTGGAGTTTGCACGTTCTCCCTGAGTCTGCGTGGGTTTCCTCTGGGTGCTCCGGTTTCCTCCCACACTCCAAAGATGTGCGGGTTAGGTTGATTGGCCATGCTAAATTGCCCCTTTGTGTCGGGGATTCGCAGGGTAAATATGTAGGCTTACAGGGATAGAGCCTGTGGGGGATTGCTGTCGGTGCAAATGGCCTCCTTCTGCTCTGTAGGAATTCTATGATTCATCTAAATGCCATTAGCTGATGGTTAGAATAGTGGGCGGAATAATACAGGGGTGGATGGGATGGCATGCCCCTCCCTCGGAAAACCACGTTGGCGCTGATTTTGGCACTCCACCCATATTAATGGGGAGAGCATGAAGCTGGTGATATGGGTGCCAACTCCATGCCCCCCTCCACAAGAAACAGGCCTGCTGGGGTTAATGGCTCTAAAGTTCAGCCCAGTCTGTTTCTTGCAATGTGCTTCGTTCTTGAAAGAGAATATCGATGCAGTACCATAAATGTTATTATCAGTGTGGCCAGGTAGCGAATATTGGAGATATAAATACCTTGCAAAGCTGATTGAACTCAGCAGATGCTTTCAAATACAAATGGGCTTTAATGTCAATAAATGCATATTGAAATAAAGTGAAAATATGCTCTTTTAGCATATTATTTGGGGACAGGAGAACTAACAGATGAAATAGTCAAATGCAGTCTCACTGAGATACCATCATGTTTCAGATATTAAAATCTTCTTAAGCAGCTGTCTCAACTATGATAGAGAGGTTAATGTAGATATTTTTCGGGAGTACTTGGGCCATTCAACACAAATTGTAACCTAAATTAACAGTATTAAATCCCAGCCGTCAATGCAAAAGGTGTTCATTGACATCTAACAGGCAGGGTGGACATCACCACGCAGAATGAGTGTTACCGAAGCAAGTGATTAACCTCAAAACTTAAGAAAGAAATATGAAGAACCCGACCTAGAGAGCATTCTATCATGAATCCTGGAGGGAAGGTGGAAAGGTTGCAGATGTGATTATCCATTACATCATTTGATCCATGATTTGATTTGAATAGAACCAACGTTTCTATTTCAGACAAAGCTCGGCACAACATCGTGGGCCGAAGGGCCTGTTCTGTGCTGTACTGTTCTATGTTCTATGTTCTATGTTCTATGTTTCAAGTCTGGATGACCCTTCGCCAGAGCTAAGAGCTCTTTTTCCAGACTCAAAACGTCAGCTCTATTCTCTCTCCACAGATGCTGTCAGACCTGCTGAGATTTTCCAGCATTTTCTGTTTTTGTTTGTGTGGGACATCGCAAATTGTGAAAGATACCTTATCTGTCCTTTGTTGTAACATAATTTTTGTTTTACTCACACTGTGAAAAAGATCTTCCCTGCCCAACAATAAATGACGTATGAGATTTATTTAGCATCATTTGTATTGGCTGTACAACAGAAATGAGATCCTAAAATACTGTTTGAAATATTTGTTGTATTTAACAGCAGTGGAATCCATGTTTATAAAGATAACGCCATTGTTACTCATCTTAATTAATTCAGCAATGCATGTTCTTGATGATGTTTAACAATTAGCTACAAGCAAAGGCGGTATAACTTTGATGAGCAGCTCTGGGACTCAGCTTACAAAGGCGTCACTGATCCCTATTTGAAAAAAACTAGAATGCATTGAATCCTACCTGATAAGGCTGTACTTAAGAAAAGGAAAAAAAATAGTGCAGCAATGTGAAACTTGTTATCAAGATTAAATATAACCTGCAATAGCTGGGATTGTGAAAAGGAGAAATGTGCAAATCGACAGTATATCAGTCACCCTCGGAAAGGAAATGACAGATTTATGCTTTGGGCGGAGTCTTTGTTCTGCATTGCTGAAGGGTTGCTTCTGAATTATAAACCTTCCACCCTTGGGGACTGACAGGCCTGGAAGGCATTTACAACATTTTCTGTTTTTACATTGATGGTAATCATTCATTTTGACTTAAAAGTGTCACCTATATTGATATATGCCATTCTTTTAAAAAAAAATCCAGCTCCAATCTTTAAATAGGTTTGCAATCTATGTCACTCTTGCTGATGATAAACGTCACTTTGAACGTTTGTTGGCAACTCCTGCTGTGCTGGAGCTCGTGGTGAATATTAAACATAGGGGTTTTTTTTGCCTCTCAATGTGGAAACCATATAAAACAAACTATTATCATACATAGTTCAAAACTGCAAGTGTAATGTAGTAACATCACCTGCATTGCTCCTGTTTGATGTCACTGTGACAAGGAGAGGGTCGCATTGAAATTCACAAATTCTAGTGAGTGATTCTACTGGCTATTTTATCATTTTATCGTGTGACTACTGCGGTGTTCAAAATCAAAAGAGATGAATGTTGGTATTTTTTCATCCAGCAATTTTTACTTTACAGAGAGAAAGGATGTCATTCTGAACCAATTAAATATTGGAACAAATGATTCAATTGCTTCAGTCTCATGACAGACCATGGCTGGAATTTTACTGGCCCGCCCAGCACGGGAACTGGCTGGCGAAGGGCGGACAATGGGAAGGTCCATTGACCTCGGGCGGGATTCAGGATGAGCGAGGCTGTAAACTCCCGTCCCATGTCTCTAGCTATCTTCAAAGAACAAAGAACGGTACAGCACAGGAACAGGGCCTTCAGCCCACCAAGCCTGCGCTGATCACGTTGTCCAATCTTGACCAACCTCCTGTATCTCTCTATACTCCACCTGTCGACTCCATCCTTCTCCCTACCAGCTGTTGGAGACTGAACTAGGCTATCCGGAGCCATGCCATCACCAAGCTCATTATTTCCATCATCATAACATCATCCAGTTCTATCCCATCTCAGCTTATTGGCTGCTGAAACCTTCATCCATGCTTTGGTCTACTGGGCTTGGCTGTTCCACTGCGCTGCTTACAGGCATCCCACATTCCACTCTCAAGTCAACTCAAAATCATCCAGAGTCTGTTGGCCACATCTTCACTCGCACCAAGTCCGATTCACCATTCACCTGTGTGCTCACTGGCTCCCACTCAAGCGCGAGTCAATTTTAAAATTATTGGCTGTGCTTTCAGATCTCTCCATTACCTCACCCCGCAAAATCTCAGTCTCCTAAGCCTTTGTAAAATCTGTGCTGAACATGTTCTGCCCGATGGAGTATCCTCAATATTAATTTCTCTATTAGTGGCCATGCCTACAGGTGCCAAGACCCCAGTCTCGGAAATGCCCTCTCTCAGTCATTCTGACTCTGCATGTTTCTTTCTTCCTTGAAGTCTCTCCTAATTTTATGACCAATCATTTGGCCATCTTCCCTCGTACCTTCTTATATGGCTCAGGGTCAAATTATGTTTACCCTGTAAGGTGCCAATTTTGGAAGTGTTCCACTCTGCTCTGAAGAAAAGAGCAAATTTATCATGCTGTTTTCTATAGTTTTATTGATATTTACTCAAAGTATAGATCTATTAAAAAACTCCCTGAGGGGTAAACATTGCCAACAAGAAGTTGGTGATTTATTCAAGTCTGTTAGTCTGGAACAGGCTAGGAGAGATACGCCAAACCAAGAATACACTTTCTCATGATAACATGGGCGAGATCCGATTTATCCTGCAGGGTATTGGATGACTGCTGAACAGAAATAGGAGCAGGAAGAGACAATTTGGGCACTTACAGTCTGATCCATCATTCAATACAATTATGGCTGACTTGCCTCAACTGCACCTCGCGCTGGACTCTCTGAGTGATCAAAAATCATTTTATCTGAGCCTTGAATTACTCAACAGTGGAACATCCACAATACTCTGTGGCAGAGAATTCCAAAGATTCGCAATCCTCCGAGTGAATAAATTTCTCCTCAGCTCAGTTCTTAATGACCGACCCCCTTGTCCCGAGGTTGTGTCCCCATGTTCTGGATTCCCTAACCAGAGGAAACAACCTCTCAATGTTGACCCAACCAATTCCCCTCTGAATCTTGAATGTTCCAATGAGATGATCTCCCATTCTTAGAAAACCCCAGATAGTATAGTCCATAATTTACTCAGCTTGTCATTTTAGGGCAACCCTCCAGATGCCAATTCAGTAAACCTTTGCTGTACCACTGCCAAGGAAAATATATTGTTCCTCAGTTAGAGACAGCAAAACAGTAGATTGTCCTCCAAGCGTGGTCTCACCAAGGTACGATCCAATTATTGAAAGATTTCCTTATTCTTGTCCCCATTGCAATAAAAGTCAACATACCATTTGCCTTTGTAATTGCTTGCTTTGCATTGCATAACCACAGAATTGTTATGGTGCAGAAGGAGGCCATTCAGTCCATTGTGTCTGTACCAGCTCTCCAAATGTGTATTATGACTTAGTGCCATTCCCCTGCCTTTTCTCCACACCCCTGCACATTGTTTCTCTTCAAATAATTATCTAATACCCTCTTGAATGCCTTGGTTGAATCTGCCTCCATCATGCTTCCAGGCAGTGCATTCCAGACCTGGACCACTTGCTGTGTGAAAATGTTTTTTCTCACATGACCTTTGCTTATTTTATAAATCACTTTAAACCTGTGCCCTCTCATTCTTGATCCTTTTATGAGTGGGAAAAGTTTCTCCACATCTACCCTGTCTCGGTCCTGCTTGATTTTGAACATCTCTATCAAATCTTGTCTTAACTTTCTTCTCTCCAAGGAAAGCAGTCCCAACCTCTCCAATCTATTCTCATAACTGAAGTTTCTCATTCCTCGACCATCCTTATAAATATCTTCTGCAATCCCCCCAATATGTTCATATCCTTCATATAGTGTGGTGCCCAGAGCTGTACACAATATTCCAACTGTGGCCTAACTAGTGCTCCTGCATCCCCTTAAGAATATTGTTCCTCCTTGTTCTTCCTACTAAAATGCATCACCTCACACTTATCCACATTGAATTTTGTCTGTCACCTATCTGCCTCCTCCGTCAACTTGTCTATGTCCTTTTGAAGTCCTGCAATGTCCCTCTCACTTCCAAGTTTGGTATCATCCGTGAATTTTGCAATTGTCCCCTACACACCAAGATCTAGATCATTAATATATATCAGGAAAAGCAAGGATCCGAATACCAATCCCTGGAGAACGCCACTAAACCTTACTGCAGCTTGAAAAATATTCATTGACCATCACTCTCTGCTTCCTATTTATCAGCTAATTTAGTATCCATGTTACTACTGTCCCTTTTATTCCAAGAGCTATAACATGTTTGTTAACCTTTCTGTGTTCCGTGCAAGGGTATGCCCAAGTTTTGCAAAACTCATAATGTAAATATCTCATGCCTTGAAAAAATATTCTGCTTCTCTCTTCTTTTTACGGAAGTGAAAAACACAACACTTACTCAGATTATTCAGTCCACCACCTTGTTACCCATTTAACCCTATCTATGTCTCTTTACAACCTTATTGTTTCCTCCTTAGAGCTTACATTCCACCAACTTTGTATTGTTCACAGCCTTGATTAATCATGGTATCTTCATCTCAGTCATTGGTGTAGATTGGAAATAGTGAAGCACCCAGCACGGAGCTTTGCAGCCGTTCATTAGTTCCAACTTGCCAACTTGAAATTCTGTTTACCTCTATTCTCTACTTCCTGTTCGTGAACCAATCTTCCATCTACACTAATGAATTACCTCCCCGCAACTCCATGAGGCCTTAACTGGCATATCACCCTATGTGCGACACTTCATTGAATACTTCATGGAAACTCACGTATCTTGCATCCAGAGGCTCCCTTTGTCTACTCTACCAGTTCCATCCTCAAACATCTCTAATAAATCTGCCAAGCTGGATTTCCCTTTTGTAAAATCATGTTTATTCTGTCTGATAATGCCATGTTTTTATGAGAATATTGTTAATATCTGCCTAATACCTGTGTGGTCATGGGCAGCATGGTGGCACAGTGATTAGCACTGCTGCCTCACAGCGCCAGGGACCGGGGTTCAATTCCTGGATTGGGTCACTGTCTGTGTATGTTCTTCCCGAGTCTGCGTGGGTTTCCTCTGGGTGCTTTGGTTTCCTTCCACAGTCCGAAAGACGTGCTGGTTAGGTGCATTGACCGTGCTAAATTCTCCCTCAGTGTACCCGAACAGGTGCCGGAGTGGTGTCCAGGGGATTTTCACAGTAAATTCATTGCAGTGTTAATGTGAGCCTACTTGTCACTAGTAAATATACTTTAATATTAGATTCCATCATATTTCTGGTGACTGATGCTAGGTCTGCACTTGCCTGACTTTTCTCACTTCCTTTTCTTGAATCGCAATATTTTATATGCTAACTTCCAATTTTCTGGGTCCATTCCAGAATCTGGCAAGTTTTGTAAAATCATAACCAGTGCATCTATTATCTCTGCATGGAACTCTGGGATATAATCCATTCGGTCCTTGGGTTTGTCAGTTTTTAGTCCCTTTGATTCCTTGAATACATTTTCTCCGCTGAAATTAATTCCTGTAAGTTCCTCACTTTTATTAGTCTCTTGGTTTGCCTCTATTCCTGCTTTCTTCGTTGTTCGTTCATGGGATGTGGGTGTCGCTGGCTAGGCCAGCATTTATTAGCCATCCCCAATGCCTTTGAAAACGTGGTGGTGAGCTGCCTTCTCGAACTGCCACAGTCCACGAAGAATGGTGTAGGTCCACCCACGGTGCTGTTAGAGAACGAGTTCCAGGCTTTGGATCTGACGGCAGTGAGGGACCGGCAATATATTTCCAAATCAGGATGGTGAGTGGCTTGGAGGGGAACTTGCGCATGATGGTGTCCCCATGCATCTGCTGCCCTTGTCATTCTAGATAGTAGAAGTTGTGGGTTTGGATGGGGCTGCCTGGTGTAATTTGCATCTTCGAGTGGGAATATGGACACAAAATATTTGTTCATCATTCCCTTGTTTTCCCATCATTTCTCCTGCCTCTAAGGATTTGCTTCAGCTACTCTCTTCCTTTTTATATACTTGCAAGAGCTCTCACAATCAGTTTTGATATTTCTGGTTGGTTTAGACTTAATCCAATGTTTTCCCTTATTATTAACTTATTATTCACCCCTTGCTGGTTTCGAAAACCCTGCCAATCCTTTGGTTAACTGCTATTCTTTACAGTTTCTTCTTTTAGTCTAATATTATCAATAACGTTCTCACTAACCCGATTCCTAATTTTGGTGAAAATATTGAAATATTTCTTTATTTTTTTCCCCTCGTTGAAAAATGGGGCCGAGCTTCATTAAATTCCAATCATGCTCAACATTTAATGCTTTTGGCACTGATGTCAGCAAACGTTAATAAATCAAGCCTCAGAAGATCTTAATCTAATGTACTGCTTCTACAGACTCACAACGCAAGGATTTTTTTGGACCCTTATCAAGGTAGATTAACAGAATTTATTTTAAATGTATTCATGATTAAGCAACACTCTGGTAGGATGTCATGGGACCAGCAAACCCGTAAGATCTGCAGCCAGATGTTTTTATGGAGAAGACTTGGTTCCTGTCCAGTTCAACCAGTGCATCTTCCTCAACAAATTCTTAATGAATTGCCAAGAACAAGCAAATGTATTCATCACGACAGGTGAACCCAGGGCCTAATGCTGCTCATACAGCTCTCCATGCAATCAGGAGCTCTTCATAGAAACTAGTTGTGTATACTTGTTTCCATATAATCCATAGAATCCCTACAGTGCAGAAAGAGACCATTCAGCCCATTGAGTCTGCATCAAGTTTCCAAAAAAGCATTCGACCTATGGCCCATTCCCCCTCCCTATTCCCGTAACCCCGCGCATTTACCATGGTTAATCTACCTAACCTGCGCATTTTTGGACACTAAAGGGCAGTTTAGCCTGGCCAATCTATCTAACCTGAACATCTTTGAACTGTGAGAGGAAACAGGAGCACCCAGAGGAAACCCACGTAGACACGGAGAGAATGTGTAAACTTCACACAGACAGTCACCCAAGGCCGGAATCGAAGCCAGGTCCCTGGCAGCAGTGCTAACCACTCAGAATCATAGAAACCCTACAGTGCAGAAGGAGGCCATTCGGCCCATCGAGTCTGCACCGACCACAATCCCACCCAGGCCCTACCCCCACATATTTACCCGCTAATCCCTCCAACCTACGCATCTCAGGACTCCAAGGGGCAATTTTTAACCTGGCCAATCAACCTAACCCGCACATCTTTGGACTGTGGGAGGAAACCGGAGCACCCGGAGGAAACCCACGCAGACACGAGGAGAATGTGCAAACTCCACACAGACAGTGACCCGAGCCGGGAATCGAACCCAGGAC
Source organism: Mustelus asterias (assembly GCF_964213995.1). NCBI lineage: Eukaryota > Metazoa > Chordata > Chondrichthyes > Carcharhiniformes > Triakidae > Mustelus > Mustelus asterias. Next base: position 10,216,192 of record NC_135827.1, on the reverse strand, counting down.
CCTGGAGCTGTGAAGCAGCAGTGCTAACCACTGTGCTACCGTGCCGCCCATCGTACCATCGTACCAGCTGCTGCTTAACTGAAGTATCAATTTCCTATTCTATGTCCATGGATGGAGCTCTCTGGATGTTATGAGATGACTGCTAAGTTGCAGGTCATTAGACTGTTTTGTTTCACATATACATATAATACCAATCATTTGTGGTCAGCTCATCTGTTCCCTCGGTGAAATTAGGTTAGAGAGTGAGGATGGTTGTGGTGTGCAGACATAATTCAGTCTCTCGTTGCTTTTCTTATTACTTATAATTAACACTGACAACTCCAGGAAGGATGGGAATCAGAAGCAGAGTTGATTAGCACGCAAGAGTTTCTGTTTTAAGTTAGGTGGAGCTGGAAGTTTCAAAACCGAGACAATATAGTACGACCGCTGGCAAGGGTATAATTGCAGCTTATCAAGCTGACACATACAATTGTTATCAAAATTATAGGTGCAAATGTCTACAACAGGAGCATTTTTGGTCAGGTTCCCTCCTTATACTGGACAGCATGAAGACTTTGAACACCGGAAATGTTCACAAACACAATGTTTTAATAAATTACTCATTGATCTCCTTGTACGGAGAATAGACTGGATTTCGCAGTGTATAATCATGTTGAAACTAGTCACTTTTGCCGTCATTGCATTTTTGAAACTAACAGCAACTTTTGGCATCCACACATGTACAATTAAATGCAAAAATCTAGAAATTGCTGTCAGTGATTCCCTGCTCCTCCATGGGGTGCTCTATTGAGATACTTCTGCAATTCTTCAGAACTCATTGAACTGAAAAGAACTTCCTCTTTTATGCAGTAATATTACTATTAAAAATTCCCTGAACAATACACCTTGTTAATGAGGTGGAACTGGATATTTACACATAATCACATTGCTGAAGTATCTCATTGGCCCTGGAAAGATAATGTTATAGCACAGTCGCGCAGTGGTTAGCACTGCTGCCTCACAGTACCAGGGACCTGGGTTCGATTCCCGGCTTGGGTCACTGTCTGTGTGGAGTCTGCATGTTTTCCCTGTGTCTGTTTGGGTTTCCTCCGGGTGCTCCGGTTTCCTCCCACAGTCCGAAAGACGTGCTGGTTAGGTGCATTGGCCATGCTAAATTCTCCCTTAGTGTAGCCGAACAGGCGCCAGAGTGTGGCGACAAGGGGATTTTCACAGTAGCTTCATTGCAGTGTTAATGTAAGCCCACTTCTGACAATAATAAATAATGTCATTTTTTTTCATTTATGCTTTTTTTCACACTATTTGAGATTATTTTATGGAATGTAAGCTTTTAATATTATATCCCAATCTTTATTTCACTCTGTAAAATGTTCGATAATCAGGGCATTTTACTTCTCGGTTTTCTGCCTGTGAGAACTCTTCAAGTTGATTGGCTGTTTATCCTGCTTGATGGCATCTCTGTGGCTGGATGTTTGGTGATCCCTGTGATGGCTCTATTTTCATGTTCATGTCAAGGAATCCACACCAAGGATAATGCTGGAACTCTGTGGGCAACTTTCATTGAAGTCAGCACCATTGTGTCATCACAGGCTGCAATTCAGTTGAAGAATATCATTCATCTGTCTTGCCTGTTTGCTGTCTTCCTGTTGTTCGTCCCTTCGTTGTTTCTTCTCATTTGGTTTTGTCCATCACTCTCCCTTTTTTCTTTTCTCCCTTTCTTCTTGCTTCTCTTTCTCTTCTACTTTCTATTCTTTCCTCCTTCTATGATTTTGGATGGGAAGTGATGAGTGTTGTCGTGGAGAATGGAGCCAACAAAGGTTGTAAGCTTCATTTGGGTTAGAACTTGTTGAGAAAATGTTCCTCCCAATGGGTCCTTTCCTATCGATTCCTCCAATCCCTCATGATTCTCCCCCATCTCAAATCTTTCATTCTTTTCCATCTTTTGTTTATACCATCATTTTCTCACGATGTACTTTTCCTTTGATATGTTCCTCTTTAAAAGTCACTGATCTGTAGCAAGTTCCAGTTCTATCAAATAATCCATCACGGTAAACCCAACCGGGGCATCACTATCACTAGTGAGTCTGTAAAACTAGGTATTCATAGAATCCCGACCATGCAGAAGGAGGCCATTCAGCCCATTGAGTCTGCACCAACCACAATCCCATCCAGGCTCTATTCCCGTTTTGGTCAATATTGCAGTAGAAACAATAGCCGGAAACCTCTGACTTGGAGGAGAACTCGCAGGTGGTGATGTTCCCATGCTGCCAGAGTGTGAAGGAGCAGGGTCAGATTGGCATGGCCAGGAAACAATGCCAGGGTACTGACGACCCAGGCCCTTCAATGGCATCCAAGTTTCCCAGCATGGTCATCATGCCTAGTCTTCGTTTCTGGAGACCAGTAGTGATTCGCACCGGGTCCCCGCTGTGCCAGAGTGTCAGAGAATCCAGGGAGCAGGGGGAATCGAGCTTGAAATTGACTAAGTATATCGAAATGAATATTGAAATATGCTATCCTGGCTCCTGCCCTCGCTGAAGGGGAGCCAGATTACGTCCGGGCGCGGGGCCTGGGAGAATCCGAAAGGGAGTACTTGCCAACGCTAAACACGCTCGGCCTCTCCCCGCGATTCTCTGACCCTGCGTGTCCCTCACGCGATCCGCGTCTGAGCGTGCAATGTCAGAAAATGGCCCCCACTAATTACTCCTCAGCATCCATTTTATTTTGCTGAGATTGCTTTATTTTCCTTGTTGTTTTCAGATTGCATTGAAGCCAATGTCTGCTCATATTGTGTGTTGGGATGAATGGTGACTGTGCATTCATTTGTAATTGGATGTTTATCATTGAAGAATGATGTGAAATGAGTTATGAAACAAATCATCACGCCAAATATTTCAAAAACAATCTGGAAGGAAGCCAATTAAGCATTGTTTTATGATTAAATTGATTAATTAGCAAGTGAGCACAATGAACCAAATATGTTTCTGAAGAGTAACTTTCACTTTTTTGGTTTTCCCTCCCAGTAAGGTTGCTGATGTCAGCATAACTGTGGACCTAATAATGTTTTGAGTTTTCTCAAGAAATTCACGAGTTCATTTATGTCAATTATGTGTGATTGGCTCAGGGGCTTTCTGTAACTTACAAATGCGGCACGATGGCACAGTAGTTAGCACTGCTGCCTCACAGCGCCAGGGTCCTGGGTTCGATTCCCTGCTTGGGTCACTGTCATAGAGGTAGAGTTTACAGCATGTCTGTGTGGAGTTTGCGCGTTCTCCCTATGTCTGTGTGGGTTTCCTCTGGGTGCTCCGGTTTCCTCCCACAGTCTGAAAAACGTGCTGGTTAGGTGCATTGGCCATGCTAAAGTTCCCCCTCAGTGTGCCCAAACAGGCGCCGGAGTGTGGTGACTAGGGATTTTCACAGTAACTTCATTACAGTGTGAATATAACTCTACTTGTCACTAGTAAATAAACTTTAACTTTAAAAATAAATACATCACCTGACTGCTCCATTTTGGCAAGAGCACAGAATTGTTTGTTTTATTTGCAGTAAAACTGCTGCTAAAAGTACAAAAAATGCCAATATTTCCAACACAGCAACTTGTAACCCCAATGTTAAGCATGTTCGACATAAATAAAAATAAGGATTCAATAAAATCTGCACCTCCCCTCACTGACCCATAGAAAGTAACATCAAGGAACAAGTCAACCTCTTGATGCATTTGAGTTTGATGTTGGTGGCTGCACCAAGAGAGATAATTGAAAGTTTCTCCATGGCCTCTACTCTCCTTCAGCCGAACAGTCCTCCATGATCATTGAATTTCTCCAAATCGGGCCTCTGGCACATCACTCCATTATTGGTGGCTTTGCCTTCGTTTGCCAAGGCCCTAAAGTCTGGAATTTACTTTCCAAAAATTCTTTCATGGGATATGGGTGCTGATGGCAAGGCCAGCATTTATTGCCCATCCCTAATGATCCCTTGAGAAACTTGCCGCAGTCCATGCAATGCAGGTAATCCTAAAGCACTCTTAGGAAGGGAGTTCCAGGATTTTGATCCAACAACAATGAAGGGGCAGCAAACAATTCCAAGTCAGGATGGTGAGTGCCTCAGAGCTTGTGGTGCTTCTATGCATCTGCTGTCTTTGTCCTTTCATAGAAACATAGAAAATAGAAGCATGAGGAGACCATTCGGCCCTTTGGACCTGCTCCATCATTCATTTTGATCATAGCTGATCATCAAATTCAATATCCTGATCCTGTCTTCCTCCCATATCTCTTGATCCCTTTTGCCCAAGAGCTATATCTAATTTATTCTTGAAATCACACAACATTTTGACCTCAACTACATTCTGCGGTAGTGAATTCCACAAATTCACCACTCTCTGGGTGAAGTAATTTCTCCTCACCTCAGTCCTAAAAGATTTACCCCTTATCCTCAAGCTATGACCCCTAGTTCTGGACTCCCCCACTATCGGGAACATTCTTTCTGAATCCACCCTGTCTAATCCTGTTAGAATTTTATAAGTTTCTCTGAGATCCCCTCTCACTCTTCCAAACTCCAATGAATATAATCCTAGCCAACTTAGTCTCACCTCAAATGACAGAACTGCCATCCCAGGAATCACCCTGGCAAACCTTTGCTGCACTCCCTCTATAGCAAGGACATCCTTCTTCAGATAAGGATACCAAAACTGCACACAATATACTAGGTGTGGCCTCATACATGCCCTGTACAATTGCAGTAAAAAATCCCTATTCCTATATTCAGGTGGTAAAGGTTGGGCATTTGGAAAGAGCTGTAAAAGGAGCCTTGATGAGTTGCTGCAGTGCATCTTGCAGATGATGTACACTGCTGCTACTGTATGTTGGTGAAGGGAGGGAGTTAATGATGCCGGGGGAGGTGTTGATCAAATGGACCACTTTGCTGTGGATGGTGTTGGGTTTCTAAGTGTTGTTGGATGCGCACTCATCTAAGCAAAATCTCTCTTCCAAAACCTTTTCATGTCTCTCTTCTCCTTTAGTATGTACCTCTTTGACCAATTATTTGTTCCCTGTCCAAATATCACTCTGCGCGGTGGCACAGTGGTTAGCAGTCGAGAGAAATAACATCTTAAACTTTGAATCATGGAAACTTTACAACACAGTAGGAAGCCATTCGGTCGATCAAGCCTGCACCAACAACAATGAGAGGCACATGGTGGCACATAGGTGGCACAATGGTTAGCACTGCTGCCTCACAGCGCCAGGGACCTGGGGTCAGTTCCCAGCTTGGGTCATTGTCTGTGTAGAGTTTGCACGTTCTTCCCATGTCTGTGTGGGTTTTCTCTGGGTGCCCTGGTTTCCTCCCACATTCCAAAAGATGTGCTTGTTTGGCCATGTTAAATTCTCCCTCAGTGTATCCGAACAGGTGCTGGAGTGTGGCGACTCGGGGATTTTCATGGTAACTTCATTGCAGTGTTAATGTAAGCCTACTTGTGACACTAATAAATAAAATAAACTTTGTGTGTCTCGGTTTTTGATATTATCGTGCAAAATGCCTTGGGATGTTTTACTGTATAAGTGGTGCTATATAAGTGCAAGTTGTTGTTGTGTCTTCTAAAACTGATGACCCTGGATCCTGCTGGCACAGCATACAGGTACCTCCTGTGGTTAAATCCCTTCAATAAATATTTCTCCACAGTTATTGGTTTCTCAAGCGTCTTCATTACTTAGTTTCAGCAGAGACCATCTGGCGCTGTCAGCAGTGCCCACGTCCCCAGAATAAATATTTCAGTGAATTCTGTACTGCTTTGTTCTGGTGGGTTTTGGATTCAGGCAAAGGACCAAGTTTTGTTTTTTATCACATTAAATTAATAAATCGTATGTTCTTTGGATGTGGATCAAATCGCTGTAATGGAAAATTCACACCTACACGGATGCTCATGGGAAGATATAGGAGTGAATTAATGATCTAAAACATCCATGGTCTTTGCACAGAGTGCTAACTTCTGGGCGACACGGTGGCACAGTGGTTAGCACTGCTGCCTCTCAGTGCCAGGAATCCGGGTTCGATTCCCGGCTTGGGTCACTGTCTGTGTGGAGTTTGCATGTTCTCCCCGTGTCTGTGTGGGTTTCCTCCGGGTGCTCCGATTTCCTCCCACTGTCCAATCGACGTGCTGGTTAGGTGCATTGGCCATGCGAAATTCTCCCTCCGTGTACGCGTCCAGGTGCCCGAGTGTGGCGACTCGGGGATTTTCACAGTAACTTCATTGCAGTGTTAATATAAATCTTCTTGTGACACTAATAAATAAACTTTAAACTTTTACAACGTAGGAGTGCATCGTTGCTTGTTGTGAATTAGCCCATCTCAATATCATTTTTCAGTGGTTGGGTTTTAAGAGATTTTGTGAACTGTAATAATTTCACATTCGACATGTTGAAAGGGGAGAAAAAAACTTCAAACTGAAATAGGAGGCATGCTCATGATCCATGGGCACGATAAAGCATGGTCTGTGGAGGATTATACATGGGCAGTGGAGTTTGCAGTGTAATATATTGTAATCACAGCAGTGACTGGAGTATTAATCGACCTTGCATATATCAGATGAACATAAACATCATTCTTCGCATTGGATTGTGACTAATGATTTAATTTCTATGCAATAAACAGCAATAAGTGACAGACTATGTCAATGAATCACCAGTTCCACACTTAGTTACTCCACATGCTCTTTCGCTTTTTGACAGATGATGCAGTTTTTAATTATATAGCTCGTGTCACAAGACAGCTCATTGCCCCTCCCAAAGGAAATTAATCTGCAACGTAACAAATTTAATAAAATACTTTTTTTTGAAATGAACAGTGCTCAAACCTTAGCTCTCTGTAGATCAGGGTGCTTGCTCAACAAGTGAGTGGGAAGAACACCTCTTAAATTCATGCCCATTGTGGGTGCATTGGCCAGCCAAATGTTGTTTGCAGATAAATCATCTTTTTGCATTTCGCGTGGTTCTGATGCCATTTTCTAGCGCAGCCAATTTACCCCTGGCTACCATCTGTTTCAATTTGCTTCAAATATTCATGCCCAGAGCAGCTACTGACACTCAAAAGAGCAAGTCGTTTCACCTGAGCTTGCTGTTCCCTGAAACGTGAACTCTTGACGATGACGAGCAAGACTTCACCGTTCCACTGTCACTCATAGATCGGAAAGACTTGTACGTGTGGTGAATTGCTGCTAAATGACTTTTAAGTGGAGCAGCTTGTAAAATGCGCCACGGCCAATGTTGTAATGAGCTAAGGAAATGTTGACAGATGACAGGCATTAACTGGGAATACGCTTTCCACCTCGACGTCTTTGACCTGAATGATGGAGGAGTTTCTTATTTCCCTTTAACGTGGTGGCGTTGGTGTTGCAGTCGGGTTGAAAACTCTTCGGGATTTTTCTGAATTCTCCAGGAATGAACGATTCTTTTCCAGGATGCTGCTGTCAGCAACTCGGGAGAAAAATCAGAGGGTTTTGTTCAAAAAAAAGGCTTTTTGGCCCCAATTTTTGAAACACTTAGATTTGTTAATTATACAGCTATTGAAGAGGAAGAAAAAATTGTTGCATGACTCACTGTTATGAATCAACGAATTGGACATTGAAGCACCTGTTTATCGTCCAATTGGCTGGGAACCACAAGGTTGGTGATAAATGGAGGCTGGGCAGCTGGAGGATGAGAAGTCATGTGGTGTGCCATCCAGGAATATCTCCAACCGATGTTGGCAAAACAGCCTTGGCCAACAGAAACTGTTTGTGTGCTAGCACCAGTTGCAATACTGGTTAAGTGACTCAATGGTTGGTCATACTTGATGCGCGATAAATCACACGGGAGGCAGGATGTACCCGGGAAATAAAGGCTTTTATTGCCAACAATAACAGAGCTACTATATACAATATACAATCCCAGACTAAAGGGTCACCAGGCAGAGCAGTGACCTTTATACCTCTCCCAGGAGGCGGAGCCAACTGGGGTGTACCATAGGACTATATTAACAGGTAGAACAGCCCAACCCTAACCCCAACAGTAACATATCTACAGACTCATAGTACTGGCCAGACCATGGCTCAGCACTCCTGGTGGTAACCAACAATGGTTCACCACAATACTATTACAAGGTTTGGAAATGATGGTCGAAGAACAAAGTGGTTAACTCAGTGATGACCCGAAATGTGCCGGGCAGTGTGAGTTGGTTGAAGTCAAAGCAGCACCTGGCATTGAATGAATTGATCACAAAATAAAAGGTCATTGAGCAGTCAAGTGTAATAATGGCTGTGGGTCACAAATTGACTACGTGGGGCAAGCAACATCACAAAATGATCGGATCTGGCCTTCGGATCACAGCTCAAGCACCAGAGTGAGGTCCATCTCTGACAGGGATTCGGAGTCATGGAGAGGAATGGGAAAGAAAGTTGCATAATTTTCTGCCACCCAGGATGCCCAGCAGAGGAAATTGTGAAAAAAATAAAAATGCAGAGGGGGGTTTTGACTGCCTTACTGCCACACTTCGAAAAGTAAAAGCCTAACCTCATTTGACATGACAAATGAGTTTTGTCTTTCTGCAGAATTGAACAGCGTGAGCTTTCTGACCTGTCGCTGTTGATTTTCTATCCCTCAATTATTCTTTCCAAAGCATGCAAGGAAGTGGTAGACTGATGGGGATGGTGCGCTTGAACTTCAAAGCGATTGTGTTGGCAGGGAAAGTTAATGCAAAATGTAAAACTACTTATCAAAAATGGATGAATGCAATAAAATTTCAGCCGTCACAGATAAGAGAATGACAAGGCTCGAACCATGTTATGTGTGGAATTAACTGCTCGCAAAACTGGTCGGAGCTGGGACATTTTTATCTCGTTTGACTGAAGCTTTAAAAGTATCTGGTTGACAATGGGTGAGTCGATGACAGGAAAAGCTGTTGATTGTGAGTAACAAATTCTCCTTGGGACTACAAGTGATCTCGTTGCCCTGCGGTTGAATGGTCTTTTTTGGCTGCCCTCAGAAATTTGTCGCCATCCTCCGACTTCTCCATGTTAATATGCAAGTCATGATCTCTCGTACCAATGGAACGATTGCAGACCCTATCTTACTGAAGCCTGGAGTCAAGCAGGGCTGTGCCACTGCACCAACTCCCTTCTCCACTCTTACCTCATTGCAATGCTGCACCACACCTCCATCCAGCAAACCCCGCACAGGCTTGGAGATTATATAAAGAACAGATGGAAAACTGTTCTCAGTCCAAAATCAAAATCGCTCCAACTTCAGTCGTTGATCTTGTGTACGCTCATTCAAAGCTGAACTCCAGATCATTGCTGATTTTTTTCAGAAGCGTATGAGAAAACAGCCTTTTCCCTCAGCACCCAAAAAGACGAACATCTTCTTCCAAACAATAGCACATCAAGTCCCACCATCGATTAAGATCAATAATAGAGGTGTATAAGATGTTGAGAGGCATAGATCGGGTGGACTCTCAGAGGCATTTTCCCAGGGTGGAAATGTCTGCTACGAGAGGACACAGGTTTAAGGTGCTGGGGGGTAGGCACAGGGGAGATGTTAGGGGTAAGTTTTTCACACAGAGGGTGGTGGGCGAGTGGAATCGGCTGCCGTCAGTGGTGGTGGAGGCGAACTCAATAGGGTCTTTTAAGAGACTCCTGGATGAGTACATGGAGCTTAATAGGATGGAGGGTTATAGGTAGGTCTAGAAGGGAGGGATGTGTTCGGCACAACTTGTGGGCTGAAGGGCCTGTTTGTGCTGTAGTTTTTCTATGTTTCTTCTATGTTTCTATAACGAAACTATGGAACATGTGGACCATTTTCCATATCTTAGGAGCTTACTCTCGACAAAGGCATATGGAGATGACCAAATCCAATGTGCCAGCTCATCTTTGGCCAACTGGAGGAAAGAGCATTTGAGGGGAGGAATGGTGGCACAGTGGTTAGCACTGCTGTCTCACAGCGCCAGGGACCCGGGTTCAATTCCAGCCTCAGGTCACTGTCTGTGTGAAGTTTGCAATTTCTCCCCATGTCTGCGTGGGTTTCGTCCCACAGTCCAAAGATGTGCGGGTTAGGTTGATTGGCCATGCTAAATTGACACTAGTGTCAAGGGGACTAGCAGGGTAAATGCGTGGGGTTTTGGGAATAGGGCCTGGTTGGGATTGTGGTCGGTACAGACCTGATGGGCTGAATGGCTTCTTTCAGTACTGTAGGGATTCTATAATTTATGACCAGGATCTTACACCTGACACTAAGGTCATTGGCTTTCATGGACAATAGTGATCTCTGCATTCTTATATGTTTCAATAACTTGAACAACTTATGTCATGCACATTAAAGCGATGGAGAAATACCAAAAGTAGTGCCTTCGCAAGATCCTCCAAATCCAGGGGCAAGAAAGGCAATCCAACAGAAATTGTCCTCTCCTAAACCAACGTGACCAGTATCAGGGCACTCATCATTCAATACCAGCTCCACTGCTCAGGACATGTATATTGTGTGTTGACACCAGTCTCCTGAAGCAATTGCTCTACTCGGAATTTGGTCTTGGCAGGAGATTCCCATATGTTTTAGGAATTTAGGGTGGCACGGTGGCACAGTGGTTAGCACTGCTGTCTCACAGCGCCAGGGACCCGGGTTCAATTCCCGGCTTGGGTCAATGTCTGTGTGGAGTTTGCATGTTCTCCCCGTGTCTGCATAGATTTCCTCCAACAGTCCAAAGATGTGCAGGTTAGGTGGATTGGCCATGCTAAATTGCCCCTTCGTGTCAGGGGGAACTAGCTAGGGTAAATGCATGGGGTTATGAGGATAGGCCTGGGTGGGATTGTAATCGGTGCAGACTCAATGGGCCGAATGGCTTCCTTCTGCATTGTAGGATACTATGACTCTATGTCCTCAAAACATAAGAACATAAGAACTAGGAGCAGGAGTAGGCCATCTGGCCCCTCGAGCTTGCTCCGCCATTCAATAAGGTCATGGCTGATCTTTTTGTGAACTCAGCTCCATTTACCCGCCTGATCACCATAACCCTTAATTCCTTTACTGTTCAAAAATGTATCTATCCTTGCCTTAAAAACATTCAATGAGGTAGCCTCAACTGCCTCACTGGGCAGGGAATTCCACAGATTCACAACCCTTTGTGTGAAGAAGTTCCTCCTCAACTCAGTCCTAAATCTGCTTCCCCTTATTTTGAGGCCAATGCCCCCTAGTTCTAGTTTCACCTGCCAGTGGAAACAACTTCCCTTCTTCTATTTTATCTATTCCCTTCATAATCTTATATGTTTCTATAAGAGCTCCCCTCATTCTTCTGAATTCCACTGAGTATAGCCCCAGTCTACTCAGTCTCTCCTCATAAGCCAACCCTCTCAACTCCGGAATCAACCTAGTGAATCTCCTCTGCACCCCCTCCAGTGCCAGTATATTCCTTCTCAAGTAAGGAGACCAAAACTGTACACAGTACTCCAGGTGTGGCCTCACCAGCATCTTACACAGCTGCAACATAACCTCGCTGTTTTTAAACTCCACCCCTCTAGCAATAAAGGACAAAATTCCATTTGCCTTCTTAATTACCTGCTGCATCTGCAAACCAGCTCCTAGTGATTCTTGCACAAGGACACCCAGGTCCCTCTGCACAGCAGCATGCTGCAATTGTTTACCATTTAAATAATAATCCATTTTGCTGTTATTCCGACCAAAATGGATGACCTCACATTTACCAATATTGCACTCCATCTGCCAGACCCTCGCCCACTCATTTAGACTATTTATATCCCTTCTTTGCAGACGTTCAGCATCCTCTGCACACTTTGCTCTGCCACTCATCTTAGTGTCATCTGTGAATTTTGACACACTGCACTTGGTCCCCAACTCCAAATCATCTATGTAAATCGTAAACAATTGCAGTCCCAACACTGATCCCTGAGGCACACCACTAGTCACTAATCGCCAACCAGAAAAACACCCATTTACCCCACTCTTCGTTTTCTGTTAGTTAACCAATACTCTATCCATGCTAATACATTACCCATAAACCGTGCACCTTTATCTTATGTAGCAGTCTTTGGTGTGGCACCTTGTCAAATGCCTTCTGGTAATCTAGTTACACCACATCCACAGGTTCCCCATTGTCCACTGCGCATGTAATGTTCTCAAAGAATTTCACCAAATTAGTCAAACCTGACCTTCCCTTCATGACCCATGCTGTGTCTTACCAATGGGACAATTTATATCCCGATGTCTCACTATTTCTTCCTTGATAATAGATTCAAGCATTTTCCCTACTGCAGAAGTTAAGCTAACCAGCCTATAGTTACCTGCCTTTTGTCTATCTCCTTTTTTAAACAATGGCGTCACATTTGCTGTTTTTCAATATGCAGGAACCACCCCAGAGTTCAGCAAATTTTGGTAAATTACCACCTTTGCATTTGCTATTTCTCCCACCATCTCTTTTAGTACCCTGGGATGCATTCCATTGGGACCAGGAGACTTGTCTACCTTTAGCTCCATTAATGTGCCCAACACGACCTCTTTCATGATAATGATAGTTTCTAGGTCCTCACCTACTATAGCCTTCGTGTCATCAATTTTTGGCATGTTATTTGTGTCTTCCATTGTGAAGACCGACACAAAATTCCTGTTCAATGCCTCAGCCATTTTCTCATTTCCAGTTATTGCATCCCCCTTCTCATCCTCTAAAGGACCAATGTTTACTTTAGCCACTCTTTTTCGTTTTATATATTTGTAGAAACTTTTGCTATCTGTTTCTATATTCTGAGCTAGTTTACTCTCATAATCCATCTTACTTTTCTTTATTGATTTTTTCATGGCTTTCTGTTGACCTTTAAAGATTTCCCAATCCTCTAGGTTCCCACTAACCTTTGCCACTTTGTATGCATTTTCTTTCAATTTGATACTCTCCTTTATTTCTTTAGATATCCATGGCTGATTATCTCTTTTTCTACACTCCTTCCTTCTCACTAAAACAGCCCAAGAAATAAAGCATTCCCACTGATTCATGGGTGTACATGGCTTGTGGGTAACTGAACTGGAGAATGGTCATTCACGGAAGGCACTGAACACATTGAGATATTTCTTTGGGAACATGCAGAGGAGCAGTTGAGGCATCAGAGAGAGTGCACATACCTCTTAGCAGCTCATCTACCATAACCTCCAAATAGTATCACCTTTCCCTCCTGTGGCAGAGTCTGCAAATTACACATTGAACGCATCAGCCATCACAAAACCCATCGAACTGGAGTGGGAGCAACGCATTCTTGAACCCAAGCAACTGTCTAAGAATGAGCATTGATCATGGCAGTAAGGTTGGGGGTGGGGTGCCTATTGTTTGGATAAGAGGCTAAGATTGCATAGTAGAATTAAAGCTTAAAGTTCAATTATTATTGTCACAAGTAGGCTTACAATAACACTGCAATGAAGTTACTGTGAAAATCCTCTAGTCGCCACACTCCGGTGCCTGTTTGGGTTCACTGAGGGAGAATTTAGCATAGCCAATGCACCTACCATCACATCTTTTGGACTGTGGGTAGAAACCACAGCACCCGGAGGAAACCCACGCAGATATGGGGAGAACGTGCAGACTCCGCACAGATAGTGACCCAATCCGGGAATCGAATTTGGTTCCCTGGCACTGCGAGGCAGCAGTGCTAACCACTGTGCCACCAGGAATTATGAGGGTGAAGAATGATGCTGCAGTTTTGCTGTAGTGTGATTGGAAATGGGGGAATATTCTCAGAACTATTCCTAAGCAAGTCGCCAGGTTATTTTATGCGTATTCTCTGGATGGAGTAGAATGAATGGGTAAAGTGACCTTTCCTTGAGATTTGTGTGACAGTTTGGTGAGAAAAGCAATATAGGGTGGAATTTTCCCAAAAAAATGACTTAGGCCTGAATTCTCCGGTCCTTCATGCCAGCGGGATTTTCTGATCCCACTGGCAGTGCACCCCCGCCTTTCGGTTTCCCGGCAGTGTGGGGTGGCTTCAATGGGAAATCCCACTGACAGCGGCGGGACCAGAGTCAATGGCATGCTGCTTTCCATCACCGAGATCAGAGGCTGGGAAGCCAGAGAATCTCGCCCTAAGTGTCATTTCGGGTGAGGAAACTTGTGCGCTCCATGCCGACATGCCCATTTTTCGCCAGTTTGGAGAGGGGCTGATCTGGTTCACGCTCTCGCTGGATGAGAACCAGATTGCGTCGAGTTGTGGGGATGGGGAGAATCCCAAAGGGGGTTCTCCCTGGCGCTGAACGCACTGTGGCACCTCCCGGGTGATTTTCCAGCTCTGCATAGCCCCCGCGTGATCTGAGCATGAGCGCACGGGGCCGGAGAATGTCTTCCAACAGTTCCCATGTTTTCTAATTGCTGTTCTGCGATCAATGCTGGAAGAACAGGTGTAGATGGGATTTGACAGGGAACTGGATGGATGCTGAATCGGGGCAATTTTGTATTTAATTCTGTTGCCATTAGCATTCGAATGGTCACTTCTACAAGGTACTGAAGGCAAGCAAATCCGTGGATTTGCCAAATTATGGAAATTACAGTTGAGAATTCAGATTATTGGGCCATTGTTATATCAACTGGAACTACTTAGTTGAGTAAAACTGCACGGTAAGGAAGTTGATGCCTTCAGGAGAAGAGGAGAAAGAAAAGATGAAAAAAACCGAACGCTTTAAAACCCTGTACTGTTTCCTACTTTGGCAACCATGCTGAGAAAAGAGCAAGGGGAAGCTATCTTTAAACAGCAGCATGTTATATGTTCCAATTTCTGGACCTGCACTAACATGGAAGAGGTACCAAAATTAAAAATAGATCTAATGCTTTTGACAGAATAATGAATTTCAAAGTCTTTTCATCCCTTAGCTTTGACTACACCATTTCCATTCCTTTTTCAAGTTGCCACTCAGAATAGTTAAAAATGGTGAGATACTATTCTGGCATTCATGGCCACGTGAATCGCTATGTTTGAGTGAACAAGCAGAGAGAGATAACTTCTCAAACTTTGAATCATAGAATCCTTACAGTATAAAAGGAGGCCACACGGCCGATCATGGGCAGCATGGTGGCACAGTGGTTAGCACTGCTGCCTCACAGCCACAGGGACCTGGGTTCGATTCCTGCCTTGGGTCACTGTCTGTGAGGAGTCTGCACGTTCTCCCCGTGTCTGCGTGGTTTGCTCCGGGTGTTCCCGTTTCTTTCCGCAGTCCGAAAGATGTGCTGGGTGGGTGCATTGGCCATGCTAAATTCTCCCTCAGTGTACCCGAACAGGAGCCGGAGTGTGGCGACTAGGGGATTTCCACAGTAACTTCATTGCAGTGTTAATGTAAGCCTACTTGTGACACTAATAAATAAACTTAAACAATCCCTCCCGGGCCCTATCCCCGTTACCCTACGTATTTACCCTTCTGGTCGGCCTGACACTTTTTAAAGAAAAACAGTGTATTGGTACAGGAGGAAGTACATATCAGTCAGTATGCTGTTTGAAATGGAGAGAGAAATGACTCATGTTTCTGAATGGGTGGATTTCACCACCTGATTAATATTCAAGACCAGGTTGAATACAACAAATTGAAGCTTGGATACCCCTTGCCCAGCACTGGAAATGGTATTTAAAAAACATGCAATCGGTAAAACGCAGCTTGCTGCTGTTCAAGGTCACCCTACAATCTGGCATTGACTAATGTCATGATGTGGAGATGCCGGCGTTGGACTGGGGTAAACACAGTAAGAAGTTTAACAACACCAGGTTAAAGTCCAACAGGTTTATTTGGTAGCAAATGCCACGAGCTTTCGGAGCGCTGCCCCTTCGTCAGGTGGAGTGGAGAAACAGGGCACACAGAGACACAAACTCAATTTACAGAATAACAGAAACATTCTCCAAGGCGGCCTTCACGACACACGACAGCGCAGAGTCGCTGAGCAGAAACTGACAGCCAAGTTCCGCACACATGAGGACGGCCTCAACCGGGATCTTGGGTTCATGTCACACTATCTGTAACCCCCACAGCTTGTCTGGACTTGCAGAATCTCACTGGCTGTCCTGCCTGGAGACAATACACATCTCTTTAACCTGTGCTTAATGCTCCCTCCATTCACATTGTTTGTACCTTTAAGACTTGATTATCTGTAAAGACTGCATTCCAATCATTATTCTATAAATTGAGTTTGTGTCTCTGTGTGCCCTGTTTGTGAGCATTTCTCCACTCCACCTGATGAAGGGGCAGCGCTCCGAAAGCTAGTGGCATTTGCTACCAAATAAACCTGTTGGTCTTTAACCTGGTGTTGTTAAACTTCTTACATTGATTAATGTGCCATGGAGAGAGGATTTTTATTTCAAATAGTTCTTTCTCCTAGTTTGTTTGTACTGCAATGTAACGTTTCTCCAGATTTTCTATATTTTTTCATTGCACCATAGGGCGGCACAGTGGCACAGTGGTTAGCACTGCTGCCTCACAGCGCCAGGGATCCAGGTTCAATTCCGGCCTTGGGTGACTGTTTGTGTGGAGTTTGCACGTTCTCCCCATGTCTGCGTTGGTTTCCTCCGGGTGCTCCAGTTTCTTCCCACACTGCAAAGATGTGTAGGTTAGGTTGATTGGCCATGCTAAATTTCCCCTTTGTGTAGGGGGACTAAAAGGGTAAATACATGGGGTAACGGGGATAGGGCCTGGGTTGGAGTGTTAGTGCAGGCTCGATCGGCCGAATGGCCTCCCTGTGTACTGTAAGGATTCTATGATTCAAAGTTTGAGAAGTTGTTTCTCTCTACTTGTCCACTCAAGCACAGCCACCCACTATGCTATGAATGCCAGATTAGTGTCTCAATGATGTCTGGTGCTGGGATATGCTTTGCAGTAAAAGGGGCACCAGATCTCACATCAAAATGCATTTTTTCTAGCAACACATCTGAACAGAATATTTGTTATATAATGAAGTATGGCATGAATCAGCACCCAATAAAATGCTACACTGACATTAAAAATGCACTGTAAAAGCTGGATAGACCTTCCTGTGAATACATCAGCAATGGACAATCAGGTGGTGAACTGGAAAGCCTCATGTGGTACTGTTGTGTAGCTCGCTACTAGAAAATGTACAGGGTCCACAGAAAACAGGATCTCCCCTTGTGGCAAAACCAAGATTTTGGCCTTATGAATGATTGGCACAGTGGTTAACACTGCAGCCTCACAGCGCCAGGGACTCGGGTTCAATCCTGGTCTCGGGTGACTGACCGAGTGGAGTTTGTGCATTCTTCCCTTGTCTGCGTGGGTTTCCTCCGGGTGCTCCAGTTTCCTTCCACACTCCAAAGATGTGCAGTTTCGGTGGATTTGCCATGCTAAATTGACCCTCGTGTCAAGGGGATTAGCAGGGTAAATATGAGGGATTTTGAGAATAAGGCCTGGGTGGGATTGTCGTCGGTGCAGACACAATGGGCTGAATGGCCTCCTTCTGTACTGTAGGGATTCTATGATTCTCACAGTGCCAGGGACCCGGGTTCAATTCTGGCCTCAGGTGACTGACCTAGTGGAGTTTGCACATTCTCCCCTTGTCCCCATGGGTTTCCTCCGGGTGCTCCCACACTCCACAGATGCGCAGGTTAGGTTGATTGGCCTTGGTAAATTGCCCCTTACTGTCAGGGGTCAATACATGGGGTAACGAGGATAGGGCCTGGGTGGGATCGTGGTTGGTGCTGGCTCAATGGGCCGAATAGCCTCCTTATGCACTGCAGGGATTCTATGATGGGATTTTATGATATGACTCTATGATTCAGAGCAGAGATACATGGCATAATATTTGGCTTTGGGTTATGCATGGTGAGAACAATTAGAAACAGGAGAAAAAAACAAGTGAAAAAAAAACACTTCAGGATTTGAAATGAAATTATTTTGGGTAGTTTTTGGTCCAGTTCGGAGGAGAGACATGAGGTGCTAGCTTGTGAGAAAAATAATGCGAAGCTATAAAAGATGGCTTGATACAGCACATGGAAATCTCTCATGATGCAACCGTTATATGCTTTGGAGGCTGGAATTTATACAGATGCCAGGGATTGTTTTCAGAATTTTTCTTGATCAAACAATGTCGTTTTGATGGAAATTTGCAGGAACTTTGTTTATGAAAAAGCAGCAAGGTTTCCACCAATCACCTGCCAAAGAATCATTGAATGAACTGAGAAGAGAATGTGTTTCCATTCGCATTAACTGCACTGACCTGGATCATTTAAACTATAATGTACAAAAGAAAAAATACAGTGTGGAATCAAGTGGAGCTCCCTGGAGAGGGAAGCACAGGCAGTGTTATGCGAGAGACCAAATATTAGCTTTCTGATAGAATCATAGAATCCCTCCAGTGCAGTAGGAGGCCATTTGGCCCATCGAGCCTGCCCCAACAATAATCCCACCCAGGCCCTAATCCATAACCCCACGTATTTACCCGACTAATCCCCTGATCCCAAGGGGCAATTTAGCATGGCTAATCCACTTAACTTGCACATCTTTGGAGTGTGGGAGGAAACCAGAGCACCCAGAGGAAACTCACACAGACATAGGGCTGGAATTTTACCACCCACCAGGGGAATTGGAGTGAGCGAGGGGCTGACAATGGGAAGGTCTACTGACCTCTGGCGGGCTTGTACAGTATTGGGATGAGCGAGGCCATAAAATCCTGCCCGGGAGTACGTGGAAACTCCACAGTCACCTGAAGCCGGAATCAAACCCAGGTCACTGGCGCTGTGAGGTGGCAGTGCTAACCACTGTGCCACCGTGATGGCAGGAAGTAAGTTAGCAGTGATTTAAAGGCAGATCCCAATAGTCCTTGACTGGAAGCGGTGGAAACCTTTTAATGCACAAGTATGTCACGCATACTTCACAAACGTCATGAGCTTAAATTGTATCTTGGCAATTAATTTGTCAGCAAATGGGGAACTTGTGCCTTCAGATACATGACCTGGTTCAGGGTCAGCAGACCAGGTTGTCTTCCTGGTGGATTTGGAGAGAATCAAAACTGCTTTTGTTGTGTGTGGAGTTTCCCTGGAGGAGCCTGAGCTGCTGCCCTGAGGTTGGGCAGCAGCTCTCTATAGGGAGGGAAGGTGGCAGCAGCTCTCTATAGGGAGGGAAGGTGGCAGCAGCTCTCTATAGGGAGGGAAGGTGGCAGCAGCTCCAGGGATCTAACTGTGGCCAGCGGGGAGAGAGCAGCAGCCGTTTCAGAGCAGCATCCTCCTCTCAGACAGGCAGAATGATGGTGCTGGAATCTCAACATGACGCCCAGATCCTGGCCCCTGTGAGGTAATGGCGGCATCGGCAATTTCTTGCCCACCCCTGCTGCACAGTTTGCCAGGCCCTCGATCGTGCATCAGCTTACTGTCTGGCTGCTGTGTGATTGGGCGTGGCCAGTTGTTCCCCTACTCTGAGTGAGAGTCTGTTCACCTCTGATCCCACCATCAAGAAAATCACCGGTGCAGTTTCCTCAACAAGTTTTGCTTGCCAAATTTTTTGAATGAGAGTTTTTCTAAAGAAGAAAGCATATTCCAAAAGTTTTGTTGGATTTTAAGCAGCATGCTGTAAGGCCTTTTCTCATTCGATAGCCACCTATACTGAATTCTTTTGTCAGAATTATAGTCCATCAACTTTCCGGGATTTTGGACATTACCTGACTGATAGTTCTGTGCAATAATGAGAAAGGGATGTGGTGCCAGAAGCGAAACTATTTATATGGAAAGTTTATGGTCATTGAATGAAAATTTGAAAAAAGTCATGAATTCTCCTGGTGTCCTTGCCAAAATACTTCCCAGAACCAACAACCAAGTAGAGTCTTGATGTACACAATATGGTTGAGGTAAACACCTACGTAATGGGAATCCCACTTGAAAATAAATGTGTGAAATGTTTGTTTGGATGTTTCAGAGATGTGATGAGGTGTTATATCAATGCCTTTCCATCCTTTCATTCCTAATTGGCATAATTGGACCAAAGGTGGCCTTAGCAGCTGGAAACATGCTTCACATAAGGCTGTTTGCTGTTGCATTATCCTTCAGGTCTCTTTCAAAACTCAGATTGCCAATTCAGGCCAATTTTCACTCAGAACCTCTGATTGGCTATTTCAGTAGAAGTAAAATTCAAAGATTATTCCCAGTTGCCCGGTTCACGTAATATTTCATCGAATGTGATAAAACCTTGGGATTTCCTGTTCTTATCTTGCCAAAGAATAAATCCAGACACCACAGATGAAGTGAAACCATGGGGGCGATTCTCCCAAAAGTGCTGTTCCAGATCACGACTGTTTTTTCAGCGCAACTTCAGACCTGAATCTCCGCACTCTGTGCAATGCAGAGGTCCCAATCGTGAATCTCATTAAAAACCTGGGGGGTGGGGCCTATTCGCGCTGGAGTCTGCCAGCTCTGGAACTCTGCGCATGCGCAGTGATCCTGATCTGTCAGTCTCCCCGTATGCTGACCAGCTCAATCGCTGGCCAACCCGGGACCCCTGCAGTGCTGCCCCTCTAGCACCCCCCCCCCCCCCCGTAAAATGGCCCATTCGCGGCCTCCCCTGACAATTCCCAGGCCAGGCCTGACCACCACCCCCATCCCGGAGTGCCCCGATGTCCAGCCCCACCCCCCCCAAAAGTGTCGATTCCCCCACCCCCCTCACCCAGGCAGACCCCCCCCTGCCCCCCGCTGACCCCCCCCCCCCCCCCCCCCACCCCCGTGCTCCCCAACAGGAAGAGAACAGTCTTGCCTGGTGATTGTCGAGCGGTGTTCATTCATCCGCTGTCATAGCATCTGCATGGTTTCCCCAATGTACCGTGCCTCGGGACATCCTTTCCTGCAGTGTATCAGGTAGACAACGTTGGCCGAGTTGCAAGAGTAGGTACCGTGTACCTGGTAGACGGTGTTCTCACCACGGATAACCTCACGATGCTCTACTTCTCCAGCTTCCACCCTAAACACGTAAAAGAAGCCATCCCCTACGGACAAGCCCTCCGTATACACAGGATCTGCTCGGATGAGGAGGATCGCAACAGACACCTCCAGACACTGAAAGATGCCCTCATAACAACAGGACATGGCGCTCGACTCATCGATCGACAGTTCCGACGCGCCACAGCGAAAAATCGCACCGACCTCCTCAGAAGACAAACACAGGATACGGTGGACAAAGTACCCTTCGTTGTCCAGTACTTCCCCGGAGCGGAGAAGCTACGGCATCTCCTCCGGAGCCTTCAACATGTCATTGATGAAGACGAACATCTTGCCAAGGCCATCCCCACACCCCCACTTCTTGCCTTGAAACAACCGCACAACCTCAAACAGACCATTGTCCGCAGCAAACTACACAGCCTTCAGGAGAACAGTGACCACGACACCACACAACCCTGCCACAGCAACCTCTGCAAGACATGCCAGATCATCAACACGGATGCCATCATCTCACGTAAGAACACCATCTACCAGGTACACGGTGCCTACTCTTGCAACTCGGCCAGGCCAATGTTGTCTACCTGATACGCTGCAGGAAAGGATGTCCCGAGGCATGGTACATTGGGCAAACCATGCAGATGCTACGACAATGGATGAATGAACATTGCTCGACAATCACCAGGCAAGACTGTTCTTTCCTGTCGGGGAGCACTTCAGCGGTCACGGGCATTCAACCTCTGATCTTCGGGTAAGTGTTCTCCAAGGCAGCCTTCACGACACACGACAGCGCAGAGTCGCTGAGCAGAAACTGATAGCCAAGTTCCGCACACATGAGGATGGCCTAAACCGGGATCTTGGGTTGATGTCACACTATCAGTAACCCCCACAGCTTGCCTCCTGGACTTGCAGAATCTCACTGGCTGTCCTGTCTGGAGACAATACACATCTCTTTAACCTGTGCTAAATGCTCCCTCCACTCACATTGTCTGTATCTTTAAGACCTAGTTGGCTGTAGAGACTCGCATTCTAATCAGTATTCTGTAACTTGATTTTGTGTCTCTGTATGCCCTGTTTGAGAGCAGATATTCACTCCATCTGATGAAGGAGCAGCGCTCCGAAAGCTAATGGCATTTGCTACCAAATAGACCTGTTGGACTTTAACCTGGTGTTGTTAAAACACTTACTGTGTTTACTCCAGTCCAACACTGGCTAGTCCAGCAACAATGCAACCACCTCCCCTTTTCCTTGCATACATCCAGGGGACATATTAAAGCCCGATAGAGTCAAAGTTTTCTTGTCTCTATCTTTTGCTATCAAATCCGTTGGCATAACTGAGGTGCAACAAATAATGGCTAAGTTATTCTAGAAGGCATACAGGTGCTGGATTTTTTTTACACGTTTCATGCACATCACATATATGTGTCATGTATGTGGCTCGACCATCACATGCTGCACTGGGGACTGTCGAAAGCAGAAAGGGCCAAGTGTACATGATGCATTCTGGGCAGCATGTGTGTGTTCTGGCTGATGCGTTACCATTCAGCAGGCAGGTGCTGGGTACATCAGGCCACATGGTAAATTCAAGAGTGTTTTGTACCAAGTGACAATCCCTTGTAAATCCCCAGAACCAAGTCTGCAGAAACTTGGAACATAAACCATAAGATATAGGAGCAAAATTAGGCCTTTCGGCCCATCAAGTCTGCTGCACCATTCAGTCATTGCTGATAAGTTTCTCAACCCCATTCTCCCACCTTTTCCCCATAACCTTTGATTCCCCCTTACCAATCAAGAACCTATCTATCTCTGTCTTAAATACACTCAATGACCTGGCCTCCACAGCCTTCTGCGGCAATGAATTCCACGGATTCACCACCCGCTGGTTGAAGAAATGCCTCCTCATCTCGGTTCTAAAAGGTCGCCCCCTTAACTCTGAGGCTGTGCCCTTGGATCCTAGTCTCTCCTGCTATTAGAAACATCTTCTCCATGTCCGCTCTATCCAGGCCTTTCATTATTCTGTAAGTTTCAATGAATCACAATGGATGGGAGCATCTCTCGTGAAGTCAGTCAACATGTTTCTGATTCCTCCTCCTTGACTCACTTTCTTGATTTCTTCCATTGGCGAACAGAGGGATCATCAGTCAGGGAAATGAAAAAAAAAGTGTGACAGGGAACGAAATTCAATTTTAACAAGAGTACCAACCGCTGTTAATGGAAAAGCAAGAACAATTAGCATGTGGTGAATTTCAATTAATCGCACCTCAGCACTTTTATAATGAAATGTGTCTTTTTACTTTCGGAATAATTTGGAGCTGGGAAAATCAAACTTTCCAGTCACTAAATCACAGCCTGTGACTGTGTCGTTAGTTTGACAAAACTTGCCTCACCAACTTCATTTTGAAGAGGAACTGACATAGCTGATGGTGTGTACTGTGCCACGCAGTGCATGCTGGGGTCACATCCGCCATTTGTGAAGTGGGAGCTAAGTTGCCACAGTTTATCTCAGTGTGTTCGTTTGTCAATACCAGTCTTGAAATTAGTCATATTCCATCATAATGATGTAGAGGGGAGGCAGTGGTGCAATGGTATGTCACTGGACTAGTAATCCAGAGAACCAGAGCAAGATCTGGGGACCCAGGTTCAAATCCCGCCAAGATTAAAGCAAAATACTGCAGATGCTGGAATCTGGAACAAAAACAGAAAATGCTGGAAAATCTCAGCAGGTCTGACAGCAATTCAGACTTGAAACTTTGGCTCTATTCTCTCTCCACAGAGGTGGTCAGACCTGCTGGCATTTTCTGTTTTTGTTTCAAATAAAACATCTGCCAAGGCAGATGTTGGAATTTGAATTCAATAAAAATCTGGAACTAAATGTCAAATGATGACCATGAAACCATTTTCAATTGTTATAAAAACCTATCTGGTTCACAAACGTCCTTTAGAGAAGGAAATCTGCCATTCCTACCTGGTCTGGCCGACATATGACTCCAGAGCCACAGCAATGTGGTTGATTCTCAAATGCCCTCTGAAATGGAGGGCAGTTAGAGGTGAGCAATAAAAATTGCTGCCCCAGCAAGCAATGTTCATGTCCTGTAAAATGAATTTAAAAAACAAGTCTGCTGAATGCTGATGGAAACTGCAAGTTGTATGAGAACAGGCCCACTGTCAACCCAGACAGTGACTGTACAGGATAGCACAGCCACAAAGAAGAGGGGAGATAGTGAGGGATAAAAGGACACATCAGATAGACATGGGCTTCAGCCCCTTGACCCTCCACCGTATTAACAATGGAGAGAGGGTAAATGATCGAACTTCACCCTATGATTAGCACTGCTGCCTCACAGCACCGGAGACTTGGGTTCAATTCCAGCCTCGAGTCACTGTCTGTGTCGCGAATGCACGCTCTCCCCATGCCTGCGTGGGTTTCCTCCGGGTCCTCCAGTTTGTTCCACAATCCAAAGACGTGTGTGTTCGGTGGATTGTCCAAGCTAAATTGCCCCTTAGTGTGCTAAGATGTGTAGGCAAGATGGATCAGCCATGGGAAATGTGCAGGGTTACGGAGATAGGGCGAAGAGAGGACCTGGCTGGGATGCTCTGTGAGAGAGTCGGTGAAGACCTCTGGGCCGAATTGCCGCCTTTTGCACTGTAGGGATTCTGTGGTGCTCTGAATTTTCTCCTCTCTCCAGTGTCAGTCAGATTTTGTAAGCCTCACGTCAATCTTGTGACACTAATAAATAAATCACATTTGATCTCGAGGTGCCACAGAGAGGCCCGAAGAGTAAGGGAAACATCAAAAAAAAATTAAAAGAAAAAATGTAACATTGATATAAATTTAAAATTCTAATGAGGGGGAAGGCCCTCTCTCCTAGGATATGTCAACACACCACTGCTGTCCAACAGGTAAGTTAGAAGTATTTGGATACACTTCCATAATGTATGGCAGAAAAATCAGTCTTTGCTCTTTCAATCTGGAGAACAGGTTTGTAAACAGAAACATTTGCTGTTTGCAATTGAAGGGATGATATTAGTGCATGGCAAACAATCTCCCCTCTTCCCATAAATGTGTGACCTGGTATTCAGACGGCGGAGCACAACCTCATTGTCAATGTTGGTGCTGTGCACATTAATGCCGACTCTCAACTTGGGTGACATTGAATCGAGTTTTCACAGTGTCTCTGGTGATCACTGTTCCGCCCCCTCTCCTTAACTTAATCAGCGGGCTCCAATTCTATGTAGAGCACTAGAGTATGTTGGCACTCGGAGAGGATTAGCCAAAATTTATCGCAATTGTAGTGCTATAAACTGAGAATGGAACACAGGTAATTTCATCCTCTGTATTTATTAATGCAATCGAGGCTACTGTTTACTTAAAGCTCTCAGGGAAATCAATTTATAAAATGGCAATAAATCGGAAGAGATCTCATCAGTATGTAGAGCCCCAGTGTTTGGCACATCTGCCCAGTTCTGGCTGCTGTGTCTGTCGCTTTGCAATCCTTTTAAATAAGAAACTACACTCAAAATTTGAAGAGATGGACTGAGCCAGTTTTGCCAATCAGGAGTGTGAGTCGCTTTAACCTATGCAGGAGGTAACTCGATGCTTGATTTTCCTCTCACGGTCAAAAGATGTGTGGGTTAGGTTGATTGGCCATTTTAAATTGCCTCTTAAGTGTCAGGTAGATTAATAGGATAAATACATGAGGATATGGGGATAGGGCCTGGGTGGGATTGTTGCCAGTGCAGGTTGAATGGGCCGAATGGACTCCTTCTGCACTGTAGTGATTCTATTTTTCAGCTGTCGTTACACACAGACGTTTTCCTCCATTGACTCAATGGTTCAGTAGCCCTGGATATTGTGGATTTGTTGTCTGCGAAAAATCCTGCTCCTCCTCTCCCCTGCTCTTTGATTTTCTCCCTCCTCAACCACACTTTTTTAATAAGTTTTTATTTATTAGTGTCACAAGTAGGCTTACATAAGCACTGCAATGAAGTTACTGTGAAAACCCCCTTGTCGCCCACACTCCGGCGCCTGTTCAGGTGCAGAGAAACCAGAGAAAGAAATCTCAGAAGTGAATCCAAGATGGCGGCATTGGAAAAAAAACAGGAATGAAAATACAGAGCTCCCCAGGAAATGTTCAAACAAGCAATTGGGTGCTGGAGTTTGAAGCATCAGCACACTAATGTCTCATGTCACAGGTTGGTGAGAGCTTAAAGAACAAAGAAAATTACAGCACAGGAACAGGCCCTTCGGCCCTCCAAGCCTGCACTGACCATGATGTCCGACTTAACCAAAACCCCCTACGCTTCCGGGGACCATATCCCTCTATTCCCATCTCATTCATGTACTTGTCAAGATGCCCCTTAAAAGTCAACACTGTATCCACTTCCGCTACCTCCCCCGGCAACGAGTTCCAGGCACCCACCACTCTCTGTAAAAAATCTGTCTCGTACATCTCTTTTAAAACTTGCCCCTCGCACCTTAAACCTATGCTTAAATCTTTGTTGCACTTTCAGGGAAGCCCAGAGACTCCACTGGGAATGAAAATATGCCACCTGACCAGAGCCTGGTGTCTCTCACTGGTTCCACTCAGGAGGCGTTGACAGCAGCCTGAGAGTAGGCCCACTCAATTCCAAGCATCAAACTAGGTGAGGAGAAGAAAATCAAATGCCCAGTAAAAAGAAATTTTGAACAAAAGTGGTTCCTGGGCCACTCCTCACTCGTTGCATTTGGATGACTTTATTGTGAGCTCAAGCTGCATTGTGTCAACTTATGACATCAAGCTAACCATGCCAATTCTGTAAACATACTGCCAGCGCTCCTCGTGTTTTCAGGGCAATTTCCAAGTGAAGAAGCCAATTTTTTATCCAGCCCCTTTCCCCGACCCCAGGGAAACTAAGAAGTACAATTTAAGGGATGCAGGAAACTTGGAAATAAAGCGATGGAGAGCAAATATCCTTCTGAAATCTGCCAATTCCATGAGATGAGGTAGGAAGAAAAACAAATCTAAACAAAAAAAAAGCAGCTGGGTTGCATTTGTATAGCACCTTTAGATTGCAACATTTTTCGAAAGCACAATAACTGGAAATAAACAACTGATCAGTCAGCATCTTATAAGAAATAGTGGGTTTGTGATTTCTGGTTGAAACCTTTTATCAAAACTACACATTCAGAGAGAAGGTAGATATTGGTTTGATTTGATATTATTGTCACATGTATCGGGATACAGTGAAAAGTATTGTTTCTTGCGCGCTATACAGTCAAAACATACCATTCATAGAGTACATAGGGGAGAAGGAAAGGAGAGGGTGCAGAATGTAGTGTTACAGTCATAGCTAGGATGTTGAAAAAGATCAGCTTAATATATGGTAGGTCCACGCAAAAGTCTGATGGCAGCGGAGAAGAAGCTATTCTTATGATCTCAGACTTTTGCATCTTTTTCCCAATGGAAGAAGGTGGAAGAGAGAATGTCCGGGGTGCGTGAGGTCCTTGATTATGCTTTGAAATGAAATTTATTTGGATAGGTAAATGGAGCAAAGCATTGACTCTGTTGTGTTCTTAGTCCAACTTAGAAAATCGGATATTAAGCATACAAATTTCATCCTTCTTGATTTATTTGGGTCTCCGTTTGTTTTGGTGCAGGAATGACTGCAGCAACAACAACTGGCATTGATAGATTGTCTTGAGCACAGGAAAACACCCCAAGGCTCTTAATTCATACATAATTTTAACCCATGGGATGTAACTCTGGAACAACTGGTCAGTAAAGCTAACCAGTTCACCAAGCTCGAGTTAACTGATTCATTCAAGAACTCAAATCCATCCCATATTGCAGCATTACATTTTTCACAAAGCATTGAAACTCCAAATTACATATCGGAACTTCAGTTATTTTGTTTCCGACAGAGAGGTGGTGCCGTCACGGTATTGTCACTAGACTGGTAATCCAGAGACCCAGAGTAATGCTCCGGGACCTGGGTGTGAATCCCACCACAAGAGCTTCAAGTTTTTAAGTGTCCAAATCACCAACAAGATGTCCTGGTCCCACCAGGCCAACGCTAGCGTGAAGAAAGCCCACCATCGCCTCTACTTTGTCAGAAGACTGAGGGAATTTGGCATGTCTGCTACGACTTTCACCAGCTTTTACAGATGCACCATAGAAAGCATTCTTTCTGGTTATATCACAGCTTGGTATGGCTCCTGCTTTGTCCAAGACCGTGAGAAACTGCAAAGGGTTATGAATGAAGCCCAGTCCATCATGCAAACCAGTCTTCCACCCCTTGACTCTGTCTACACTTCCAGCTGCCTCGGAAAAGCAGCCAGCATAATCAAGGACCCCACGCAGCCCGGACATACTCTCTTCCACCTTCTTCCGTCGGGAAAAAGATACAAAAGTCTGAGGACACATGCCAACCAACTCAAGAACAGCTTCTTCCCTGCTACCATCAGACTTATGAATGGACCTACCTTGCATTCAGTTGATCTTTCTCTACACCCTAGCTATGACTGTAACACTACATTCTGCACTCTTGCCTTTCCTTCTCTATGAAGGGTATGCTTTCTCTTTATAGCATGCAAGAACAATATTTTTCACTGTATACCAATACACGTGACAATAATAAATCAAATCATTCTGGAAGGCTGTAAAGTGCCTAATCAGAAGATCAGCTGTGAAAACCAATCTAAAGTTTAAAGTTTATTTATTAGTGTCACAAGTAGGCTTACACTAACACTGCAATGAAGCCACTGTGAAAACCTCCGAGTCACCACACACTGGTGCCTGTTCAGGTACGTTGAGGCAGAATTTAGCATGGCTAATGCACCTAACCAGCACATCTTTCGGACTTGTGGGGAGAAACCAGAGCACTCTGAGGAAACCCCCGCAGACACAGGGAGAACATAGACTCCACACAGACAGTGACCCAAGCCGGGAATCGAATCTGATCCCTGGCGCTGTGAGGCAGCTGTGCTAATCATTGGACCATGTTCCTTTAGAGAAGGAAGTCTGCTGTCATCACCTGGTCTGGCCTACATGTGACTCCAGAACCACAGCATTGATGTCGTTGACTCTTAAATGCCCTCTGAAATGCCACTCAGTTCAAAGGCAACGAGCAACGGGCAATAAATACTGGCTCAGACAGTGATGGTTGCATGCCATGAAAGAATAAACAAAGCATAAAGAAATTTATGACCATTTAAAAAAAGATATTCATTGTCCTTTAAACTGATGTTTTTTCACTAGATTTGTAAACAGATTAAAATGTAATACCACAGATCTATTCTGTTATATTCTAATATCCATGATCACTGTTGTTAAATTCTGACTGCATTGAGTTTAGTTTACAAATTGTAACAAGGACTTCAAAGGAAGAGGAAAGGGACAATGAATTATTGAAAGCAGTGAAAGCGTCTGCCCTATTTCAGTGTGATTCTCACTGAAAATGTCGACTGCCCAACTGGTTTAGCGTCTCTGCATCATCCCTCCTCTGATAACAGTTGGTGCCACCTTGTGATTGAAGAAGGAACATTTAGAGAAAATTGCATGCAGTGAAAAAACCGAGCTCTTCTGTTTGTGTTTCTCGCTGTGAAACGCTGTCTGTAAGGAGAGGTCACGATTCGCTTTTTTTTTTGAAGTGATCTCTTTTTAGCAGTGCTTGTTACAGTTTCATATGGAATCCTGTCAGTGTGTCTGCTGTTGCCTGATCTATCCAGTGGCTGCCTGGAACAATTTGAAAAGCACATCAAACGACCAAGCATCAGGCAAAAAGGAAAATGTTTCACATTTAAGTAAATGTGGCAGAGAGGTTCTGTCCTCCCCTTTCTGCCACCAGTTCGGGTCCTGTGGCATTTTGATTATAGATAGGGGATATAATGGGATGTTTTCTCTCTCTCCTCCACAGCTGGGACTCATCCACTTTTGTCTCTTTATTTGCCATGTTTCACAGTTACGGAATGACCTTGTGTGCATGCCCATTATAGAACATAGAACATAGAACATTACAGCGCAGAACAGGCCCTTCGGCCCACGATGTTGCACCGACCAGTTAAAAAAAAAACTGTGACCCTCCAACCTAAACCAATTTCTTTTCGTCCATGAACCTATCTACGGATCTCTTAAACGCCCCCAAACTAGGCGCATTTACAACTGATGCTGGCAGGGCATTCCAATCCCTCACCACCCTCTGGGTAAAGAACCTACCCCTGACATCGGTTCTATAACTACCCCCCCTCAATTTAAAGCCATGCCCCCTCGTGCTGGATTTCTCCATCAGAGGAAAAAGGCTATCACTATCCACCCTATCTAAACCTCTAATCATCTTATATGTTTCAATAAGATCCCCTCTTAGCCGCCGCCTTTCCAGCGAAAACAATCCCAAATCCCTCAGCCTCTCTTCATAGGATCTCCCCTCCATACCAGGCAACATCCTGGTAAACCTCCTCTGCACCCTCTCCAAAGCCTCCACATCCTTCCTGTAATGTGGGGACCAGAACTGCACACAGTACTCCAAGTGCGGCCGCACCAGAGTTGTGTA
Source organism: Mustelus asterias (assembly GCF_964213995.1). Classification (NCBI taxonomy): domain Eukaryota; kingdom Metazoa; phylum Chordata; class Chondrichthyes; order Carcharhiniformes; family Triakidae; genus Mustelus; species Mustelus asterias. Next base: position 10,185,753 of record NC_135827.1, on the reverse strand, counting down.
CAGTTGCAACATAACGCTACGACTCCTAAATTCAATCCCCCTACCAATAAACGCCAAGACACCATATGCCTTCTTAACAACCTTATCTACTTGATTCCCAACTTTCAGGGATCTATGCACACATACACCTAGATCCCTCTGCTCCTCCACACTATTCAAAGTCCTCCCGTTAGCCCTATACTCAACACATCTGTTATTCCTACCAAAGTGAATTACCTCACACTTCTCCGCATTAAACTCCATCCGCCACCTCTCGGCCCAACTTTGCAACCTGTCTAAGTCTTCCTGCAAACTACGACACCCTTCCTCACTGTCTACCACACCACCGACTTTGGTGTCATCAGCAAATTTGCTAATCCACCCAACTATACCCTCATCCAGATCATTAATAAATATTACAAACAGCAGTGGCCCCAAAACAGATCCCTGAGGTACACCACTTGTAACCGCACTCCATGATGAATATTTACTATCAACCACCACCCTCTGTTTCCTATCCGCTAGCCAATTCCTGATCCAATTTCCTAGATCACCCCCAATCCCATACATCTGCATTTTCTGCAGAAGCCTACCATGGTGAACCTTATCAAACGCCTTACTAAAATCCATATATACCACGTCCACTGCCTTGCCCCCATCCACCTCCTTGGTCACTTTCTCAAAAAACTCAATAAGGTTAGTAAGGCACGACCTACCTGCCACAAAACCATGCTGACTATCACCTATCAATTCATTACTCTCCAAATAACTATAAATCCTATCCCTTATAATTTTTTCCAACATCTTGCCGACAACAGAAGTGAGACTCACCGGTCTATAATTCCCGGGGAAGTCTCTGTTCCCCTTCTTAAACAATGGGACAACATTCGCTAACCTCCAATCTTCTGGTACTATACCAGAGGCCAACGACGACCTGAAGATCAGAGCCAGAGGCTCTGCAATCACTTCTCTTGCCTCCCAGAGAATCCTTGGATAAATCCCATCCGGACCAGGGGATTTATCTATTTTCAGACCCTCCAGAATATCCTGCACATCCTCCTTATCAACTGTAATACTGTCTATTCTACTCCCCTGCAACCCAGTGTCCTCCTCAGCTATATTCATGTCCCCTTGCGTGAACACCGAAGAGAAATATTGGTTCAATGCTTCACCAATCTCCTCCGGTTCCACACATAACTTCCCTCTGCCATCTATAACTGGCCCTAAACTTGCCCTAACCAACCTTCTGTTCTTGACATACCTATAGAACGCCTTAGGATTCTCTTTAACCCTATCCGCCAAAGTCTTCTCATGTCCCCTTTTAGCCCTTCTAAGCTCGCTCTTCAACTCCCTCTTAGCCAATCTAAAGCTTTCTAGTACACTACCCGAGTGCTCACGTCTCATCCGAACATAAGCCTCCTTTTTCTTTTTAACCAACAAAGAAACTTTTTTGGTGCACCACGGTTCCCTAGCCCTACCAATTCCTCCTTGCCTGACAGGGACATACCTATCACAGACTCGCAGTAGCTGCTCCTTGAAAAAACTCCACATGTCGGACGTTCCCAGTCCCTGTAAACTCCTAGTCCAACCTATGTTTCCTAATTCTCTCCTAATAGCCTCATAATTACCCTTCCCCCAGCTAAAACCACTGGCCCGAGGTTCATGCCTATCCCTTTCCATCACTAAGGTGAACATAACCGAATTGTGGTCACTATCACCAAAATGCACACCAACTTCCAAGTCTAGCACCTGGTCTGGCTCATTTCCCAGCACCAGATCCAATATAGCCTCACCTCTAGTTGGCCTGTCTACATACTGAGTCAAAAAACCTTCCTGCACGCTTTGAACAAAAACTGACCCCTCTAACGAGCTAGAGCTATAACAATTCCAGTCAATATTAGTCAAGTTAAAATCCCCCATAACAATTGCCCTATTACTTTCACTCCTAAGCAGGATTGACTCCGCAATCCTTTCCTCAACCTCTCTAGAACTTTTAGGAGGTCTATAAAAGACTCCCAACAGGGTGACCTCTCCTCTCCTATTTCTAATCTCCGCCCATACTACCTCAACAGATAAGTCCTCATCAAACCTCCTCTCTGACACTGTGATACAATCTCTGACCAATAATGCTACCCCTCCCCCTCTTCTACCTCCTTCCCTACTTCGACTAAAACATTTGAACCCCGGGACCTGCAGCATCCATTCCTGCCCCTGCTCTATCCATGTCTCTGAAATAGCCACAACATCGAAGTCCCAGGTACTGATCCACGCTGCAAGTTCACCCACTTTATTGCGAATACTCCTGGCATTGAAGTATACACATTTCAAACCCTGCTCCACCCCACCTCTGCAATGCCGTGCATTGCAGTCCCCATCCATGCATCCCTCACTTTCAGCCCCACTACTCAGGATCCCTCCCCCCCCCCCGAATCAGTTTAAACACCATTGGCGGTGGTGTTGATAACAAGGGATAAATGAGTGCACCCATCCCTGTTAGCTCCTGCTGAAGTGTTGCCAGATGGTGAATAGTAAAGGTCGTGCTATAATGAGCTTAATAACACAGGAGAACACCCTTTCGGTGGGATGACTGGCAATAAGTGTGAGTGAATGATTTCAGGGGAAGAGGCACATTACAGGGTGTCAGTGAAAAGTTATGTTACTGTGCTTCTACCTGTGATTCAAACCGGCAAGTGAAATACTTTGGATGTTTGTGCACTTGATACAGCATGGAAGATATGCCTTCAAAAATATAACTTGAGGATAGTTAGAATGGGGTTAGGGTGGCACAGTGGTTAGCACTGCTGCCTCACAACGCCAGGGACCAAGGTTCGATTCCCGGCTTGGGTCACCGTCTGTGTGGAGTTTGCACATTCTCCCCGTGTCTGCGTGGGTTTCCTCCGGGTGCTCCGGTTTCCTCCCACAGTCCAAAGATATGCGGGTAGATCAGGTGGATTGGCCATGCTAAATTGTCTTTTAGTGTCAGGGGGACAAGCTAGGATAAATGCATGGGGTTATGGGGATAGGGCCTGGGTGGGATTGTGGTCGATGGAGACTCGATGGGCCAAATGGCCTCCTTCTGTACTGTAGGATTTTATGACTGGAACTATCCGTAAAACTGCACCACAGTCTGGTCTGGGGTGCAACACATAGGTCCAACCACACTGAACATGAGAACAGGAGTAGGCCATTCAGACCCTTGAGCCTGATACTGCATTCAGTTAGTTCATGACTGACCTGCATCTGAACTACATTTACCTGTCTTGATAGCACCCAACTGCCCCGGCTAACGAATAAAATCTATTTTGAAATTTCCCATCAACAGGGGCTCAATGGATTGCAGATTTCCACTATCCTTTCTGAGAAGTGTTTCCTGACATCACCCCCTAATCTCTCTCTCCACACACGATCAAATTATTCTTCAATCAGCTCAAGCCCTCCAATGAGACCATCCTTTAATCTTCTCCGATGAGCTATTTAATGCTCCATAATGCAGAAGGAGCTCATTCAGCCCATCAAGTCTGGACTGACCCTCCCAAAGAGCATCTTACTCAGGTCCTATCCCCGTAACCTCACGTATTTATTCCGCTAATCATAAAATCCCTCCAGTGCATAAAGAAGCCATTCGGCCCATCAAGTCAGCACCGACCCTCCGACAGAGCATTTTATCCAGACCCACACCACCGCGCCCCCCCCGCCCCATTCCCTTAACTCTGCGCGTTTACCCACCTAATCCCCCTAACTTTCACATCTTGGGAAACTAAGGGGCAATTTAACATGGCTAATCCCCCTAACCTGCACATCTTTGCAGTGTGAGAGGAAACCCGAGCACCCGGAGGAAAACCATGAAGACATGGGGAGAACGTGCAAACTCTCCACACGGTCACCCAAGGCCGGAATTGAATTGAGGTGGCAGTGTTAACCACTATGCCACCAAGCCGCCCTTTTAGCTCGAGTGTCATTCTTGTGAAAGTGACGAATGTGTAATGATGAGGTTTCGCTATCTAATTAATAAGTGTTTGCCAATGGGACTCAAGGAGCATCTTGTTCAGTTTGGACCTGAAAGCTAGAAGGATTAGATTACCTTTCTTATTTGGCTGCTAGCTGATCTTAAAATGAACTATTTGCATTCATACAGTGACGCTCTCTTACCATCTATTTTTAGATGATAGACACCCAAATAAAACAGGTATTTATAATGGCCAATTTAATTGCTTCATCAGTCTTCTTCTGGATTCCCCTAAACGTAATCTGCTGAAGTTATATAAAATTCTAAAAGGGATTGATAAATTAAGTGCAAACCACATGTTTTCTCTTATGGGGGCTATCTAGAACAAGAGATCCCAGGTATAGGTTGAGAGGCAGAAGATTTAACACTGCGATGAGGAGGAACTACTTCTCGCAGAGGGTGTTGAATTTGTGGAAATGCCCCATCACGCAATGGAATCAGATTCATTCAATGGTTTTCAGAAGGAGATAGATATATTTCTGATTATAAAAAATCAGTAAAAGGGATATGGGGAACAGGTAAGGAGGTGGATTTGAGACCAGGGAGAGATCAGCCATCATCTGATTGAATGGCGGAGCAGGCTCGGAGGGCTAAATTTGCCTACTTCTGATCCCAATTCCTATGATGCATGCACATCTCCTGTGCGGCCTGAGGCAACAGAAATAGCTGTGCTCAATTTTTAATTAGAATTGTATGTGTTTGTGTTCATGATTTCAGCATGTGTTGTTGCTGTGTGATGACTCTGGGTGTCTGGGTCGAAGCTCTGCTTGTTCATTTTTCTGTGCGTTTTGCACTGATCAAAATGAGTGGGGTTTGTCTTGGAGAAAGGGAGGATCTTCCATTTCTGGCAGTGACAAGCAGCAAGAGATCAGCTGCAGCACACTTTGAATGTAATCGCGGAGAGCTTTAGTGCCAAAGATGAGACATTAAACCATCCCTCTCGGGTGGATGCAAAAGACGATATGGCACTAATCTGAAGAAGACTTCTGCTCGATGTGTCGGCCAATATCTATTACTCCACTAAGGGCACTAAAACAAATTATCTGGCCATTGTTACACTGCTGTTCGAGGCAGAATGGAGTATCAGCCTCGATTTTAGTACCGGACTGGGACTTGAACCTGGAGGATAATCAGACTGAATGACTGATGCAGGCACTGGACATTTAAACCACAACTTCAGTGTGTTTTGCCATTTTAAAAATAACTAAACTCCAGTGATTAAAAGTGGAATTGTCTCATTTTAGTACTAAATGCCCTGACGGGGGCAGCGCCAGGGACCTGGGTTTGACCCCGGCCTCGGATGACTATCTGTCTGTGTGGGCTCTGCAAGTTCTCCCCATGTCTGTGTGTGTCTCCTCCGGGTGATGCACTTTCCTCTCACACTTCAAAGATGTGCAGGTTAGGCAGATTGGCCATGCTAAATTGTCCCTTAGTGTCCCAAGATGTCTAGATTAAATGGATTAGCCGTGGTAAATGTGTGGGTTTATGGGGATGTGACGGGGAAGAGGGCCTGGATAAGAATACTCTGTCAGACACTCGGTGCAGGCCTAATGGGATTCTATAATTCTATGTTCCGCCATTTTTTAAATTAACTAAACTGCAGTGATTAAGGGTGGAACCGTTCCATTTTGGCACCAAATCCCTGGAGGGGATGGGAATGTGTTTGACACTGCAGAGGCTGATGGGAAAACATGCCAAATCTTCCAGTCCCCACCTCATTTATTATGCACTTGGGTGTTGTACTCCATATTCAGTGGCAGGACAGGCCTGGATGGTGGTGTAACCCACTGTTGTATCCAGGTACTATATTGAAAAGGTGCCAACATCACCAGTGCACTGTTGGAAGTGCAGTGGTTGTTGTTGGCACAGCAGTCAGCCAGATGAACTAACAGGATCTCTTTTATTGGTGTCAACTTCAAGAAGGAGTGTGGGTCTGGACACTGAATATTAACTTTTTTAGATTTGACTTATTATTGCCACATGTATTAGTATATAGTGAAAAATATTGTTTCTTGCGCGCTATACAGACGAAGCATACCGTACATAGAGAAGGAAAGGAGAGGGTGCAGAATGTAGTGTCACAGCTAGGGTATAGAGAAAGATCAACTTAATATGAGATAGTCCGTTCAAGAGTCTGATGGCAGCAGGGAAGAAGTCGTTCTTGAATAGGTTGGTACATGTCCTCAGACTTTTGTCCTCATCTGTAAGAGCTTGAATTAGAGCATTGTGAGAGAGTTTAAAAGAGTTAGAATAAAGTTTTAGAAGCATAGAAGAGTAAAAAATAGAATTAGAGGGTGTGCTGACACAGCTTGCAAAAAGTCACCACGCTCAAGCTCCCTGTTGCTCTTCTTCTTCTGTGTGACTTTGAATTGCTGAAACAAGCAGTTTAATTTCCTCAAAGGGCAAGATGACTAATAGTGCGGCATTGCCACAATACAGCACAGGAATATCAGCCTAGTTTGTGCCCTCCTCGTTTACAATTGAACTTATCATAAAATCATCGAATCCCTACATTAACGAAGGAGGCCATTCGGCCCATCGAGTCTGTGCCAACCACAATTCCAGCCATGCCCTATTCCCGTAACCTCACACATTCACCTTGCTAATCCCCCTGACATTAGAGTCAATTTAGCATGGCCCAATCAACCTCACCTGCACATCTTTGGACTCTGGGAGGAAACCGGAGCACCCGGAGGAAACCCACACAGACACGGGGAGAAAGTGCAAACTCCACACAGACAGTGACCTGAGGCCAGAATTGTACCTGGGTCCCTGGCGCTGTGAAGCAGCAGTGCTAACCACTGTGCCAACGTGCCGCCCAACTTGTGTGCAACATCTTCCAACTGCACAACTGAGCCAAGCTGACGTTTGAATACAACTTTTTGAATCATTCTTTGTTATTCTCTGGACACCTTTATTCCGTTTCGATTGCAGTTGTTTTTCCAGTTCCGAGGCTGTATCTTATCAATAAAAAATGTTCGGACAAGAAAGAAACTTAATGAAGGTATAATTACTGACAGAGTCACCTTTACCCTGATTGTTTATACTGTTGGGTTTCACATTCCAGTGATAAGGAATTCTGTTCCAAATAAGGGAAGAGAATATATTCATGGATTTGAATGTTGGTGTTCATTCTTTTCATCTGTATAAAAGCAATTACATAAAATAACTGCTGTTGCAAATACACTGACTGCTTCTGAGCTTCCAAATGAAGCTAATTAAAGCTAATGAGTTTATAATTGTGAACAGCAAGAAGGATATCAGTCATTTTGTAAGCCTGCGCTCAAGCCTGCAGTGAGAAAATAAGAACTACTTCATATTCATCTTGAGTAGGGTAAAAACTAAAGAGAGATGAGATGTTGCTTGAGGAATTAGTACTACAGAGTGAGCTATCCAAGTTCAGTGTTGGTAAGATGACCAGAACAATGGAGGTTTCCAAAAGGACACAAAGTGAAGTATCTTCCCCAAGATATGACGGGAAGGTATCTTTGCTTGCAGCCAAAACATAAAGCATACAGGGTAGGCAATTTAGGACTGAGATGAGGAGAAATTTCTTCACCCAGAGAGTGGTCAGCCTGTGGAATTCGCTATCACACAAAGTAGTTGAGACCAAAATATTGTATGTATTCAAGAAGCAGTCAGATACAGTTCTTGGGAGGCAGGGGATCAAAGGATAGGGGAAGGCGTGATCAGGCTAATGAGTTGGATGGTCAGCCATGATCATAATGAATGGTGGAGCAGGCTCAAAGGGCCGAATGGCCTCCTCCTGCTCCTGTTTTCTATGACACATCCCCCAAGTCTTTATCCAATATATTATTCTAGTTCACCCCATGTATTTACATTATCATTACAACTCCATCTCCACTCACCCACCCGTGCACCCCCCCCCTCCACCCCCCCCCCCCCCCCCCCCCCCCCCCGCCCCCCTCCACCCCCCGCTGTTCAAGTGTCTTGAGTTCATAGGTTCAGGCGGACTGGAGATCTGAGATCTCTTCCATATCTTGTTTGCACAACCGTGAGAGGAGAGATAGGGTCTGTCATTGTAAGTAAACTCAGTCGATTTGGAGATTGTTCTGGGCTCTGGATATCTTTTGATCCTCTTTTCCTGTTTCTTGGTATTGAACCACTCTTTGTCGGTACAGCAGCATGGTGGCACAGTGGTTAGCACTGCTGCCTCACAGCGCCAGGGACCCGGGTTCGATTCTGGCCTCGGGTCACTGTCTGTGTGGAGTTTGCACAATCTCCCCGTGTCTGCGTGGGTTTCCTTCAGGTACTCCAGTTTCCTCCCACAGTCCAAAGATGTGCGGGTTAGTTTGATTGACCATGCTGATTTGACCATATCAGGAGATTAGCTGAGTAAATATGTGGGGTTGTGGGAATAGAGCCTGGATGGGATTGTGGTCGGTGCAGATTCGATGGACCGAATAGCCTCCTTCTGCACTGTAGGGATTCTATGATTTTATCCATATTAATAGATATTTGTTCCAATCTATTTCTTGCGGGGTGAATGAACATTATGGTCATCTCCATTTTGATTTTTCCCCCTCTTGTTCTGTCGCGTGGGTCATCATGGTGCGCTCTATGACAGAAAATGGCCACTCCTGTTATGAGGAGGTGATTGTTTTTATCAGACTCACCTTCACATTAGGCTGTGTGGTGTGCTGTCGGTAATGGACGGCTGCTACTTGGTTCCAACATAGTCTGTTACACCGTCATGCTGGCCCAAGGTTGCAGCGTTTGCTCGGTGGTCACAGTGTTGACCTCATCAACAGTTGTTGGAGCCAGAGGTTCAGGCTCTTCTGATTTGATTTGATTTATTACTGTCACATGTATTGGGATACGGTGAAAAGTATTGTTTCTTGCATACTGTTCATTGAGTATGTGGGAGAGAAGGAAAGGGGAGGGTACAGAATGTAGTGTTCCAGTCGGGTGTACAGAAAGGTCAGCTTAATATATGCTTGGTCCATTCAAAAGTCTGATGGCAGCAGGGAAGCGCCAAATCTGTACGAGATTGAATAGGGCATGACTGGACATTGTTGGACATTATTAGAGAGTTTGAAAAAGTTAGAACAAGAGTAAAAGATAGAATTAGAGTGTATGCTGGGGACAGCTCACAAGCAATTGCCTTGCTCTGGCACCATCTTGGCTTTTCTTGTCTATCCTCCACTGGAGACGTCATGGCAACCATCTGAGTAGTTGACTGGTCTGACCACCTGGAATAGAAATGGACAAACCTTCTCTGTGAAGACAGAAGACGGTTCAGAGCTGAAGTCACAGTCAGGATACCCTTCTGTGTTTCTGCTTTCGGGAACTTGCAGTTCTCTATAATTCACAGCGTTGATTACCCTGACATCTTCTGCTATTTTGAGGAGATTCAGGGCTACATAGGCATCTCTGCACAAGAGACAAAAAGACTACAAAGAACAAAGAACAAAGCACAGTACAACACAGGAAACAGGCCCTTTGGCCCTCGAAGCCTGTGCCGCTCATTGGTCCAACTAGACCATTCGTTTGTATCCCTCCATTCCCAGACTGCTCATGTGACTATCCAGGTAAGTCTTAAACGATGCCAGCATCTCTGCCTCCACCACCCTACTTGGCAGTGCATTCCAGGCCCCCACCACTCTCTGTGTAAAAAATGTCCCTCTGATATCTGAGTTATATCTCGCCCCTCTCACCTTGAGCCCGTGACCCCTCGTGACCGTCACCTCCAACCTGGGAAAAAGCTTCCCACTGTTCACCCTATCTATACCCTTCATAGTTACTAGTTACTTCACTTGTTACAGATGATGCACTGCAGCTCAGAGGTTTGTTTGCCTTCTTACCTTAGTGGTTCCAAAATCATGCCTTTGACCAGAAACTTGATTCCTCGGGTCCAGAGACTATTGTGTCTGTTGTTTGAAGCCAAAGTTCCCTCCGCCAAGGTTCTTTGTCTGTTGGAACCATAACCTTGGCTCCCATGTCCAATTTAAACTTTGTGAGATATCCGTGAACTGAAATGACAACATTCCAGCATAAAAATCCAGGATCTTTGACCTCATCTAAGAACCATGGCTGTGTTTCCTCTTGGTGCGCAGTCTCGACCTCATTAACCATCTTACGGGTTCCCATATGATTAGATATTTTGGACTTGCACAGTTCCATGAAGTGTCCAATTTTGTTAAATTTAAAGCATTCAGCTGAATTTGCAGGACATTGATCGAGCTTTGCTCCACAGCGCTAACATGTTCGCTCCATTGGTTGGTTATGGTATTACAAACATAGAAAATAGGTGCAGGAGGAGGCCAATCGGCCCTTCGAGCCTGCACCACCATTCAATATGATCATGGCTGATCATGCATTTTCAGTATCCCACTCCTGCTTTCTCTCCATACCCCTTGATCCCTTTAGCCGCAAGGGCCACGTCCAGCTCCTTCTTGAACACATCTAGCGAACTGGCCCCAGCAGCTCTCTGTGGTAGAGAATTCCACAGGTTCACAACTCTCTGAGTGAATAAGTCCTTCCTCATCTCAGCCCTGAATGGCTTGCCCCTTATTCTTAGATCCCAGTTCTGGACTTCCCCAGCATCGGGAACATTCTTCCCGCATCTAGTCTGTCCAGTCCCATCAGGATTTTTTAATATTTCTATGAGACCCCCTCTCATTCTTCTAAATTCCAGTGAGTACAAGCCCAGCCAATCCAGTGTCTCTTCATATGCTAGTCCTGCCATTCCGGGGATCAATCCGGTGAACCTATTGCTTCCCTGTTTCAGTGTTTTTTGGCTGATTGAACTGGAGGGTTTATTTTGCTTCACTGCCTCCTTTTCACATGAACCTGTGTTGCACATGGAGTTCAGACCGCCTAACAATCTGGATAACTCTTTTCACTTACAGCATGTCTGAGAGTACACCATTCACTACTCCAACAACTATGCCCTCCCCCCCGCTAAATTCAGATCTTAGGTCTTCGTATTCTCAGTTTTCAGGCACCCTCTACAGATCATGAATGAATGAATCAACAAGTTCTGTTGGCTGCTGGACTCACTGGGTTTCCTCCAGGTGGTCCGGTTTTCTCCCACAGTCCGAAAGACGTGCATTGGTTAGGTGCATTGGCCATGCTAAATTCTCCCTCAGTGTATGCGAACGGCCGCCAAAATGTGGTGACTGGGGGATTTTCACAGTAATTTCATTGCAGTGTTAGCGTAAGCCTGCTTGTGACACTAATAAACAAACTTAAAAAAAACTAAATCATGGATGTAAGGAATCTTTTTCACCATTTCCTCAATTATGTGACTGATCTGGGCCTTGGAAAGGTCCAAATTTCCCTGGAAGAGTGGATTTCTGATCCATGGTTATAAAAAAAATTGAAGTGCAGCTTCAGTAGGGGTGTCCAGAAAAGAGGTCACACTCTCAGGACATGCGGTAGGCCATATAGGACTGAGATGAAGAGATTCGTCTTCACTCAAAGGGTGGTGAATCTGTGGAATTCTCTACCACAGAAGGCTGTGGAGGCCAAATCACTGAGTATATTTAAGAAGGAAGGAGATGGATTTTTAGACTCTAAAGACATCAAGGGGTATGGAGAGAGCATAGGAGTGCGGCATTGAGATGGAGGATCAGCCATATTGAATAGTGGAGCAGGTCTAAGGGCTGAATGGTGACTCCTGCTCCTATGTTCTATGTTTCTATGAAAATAATCAATCCCTTCAAAGGGTTAATACCTTGAAGTTTTTAATGTGATTCAGAGCCAATAAACCAAGGCTCCTAATAGTAATTGAAATCTGCAAAATGAGGATGCTGGCAAGAAGTTGTAATTTGGTAAATTCAGACAAGATAAATACCACTTAGAAATGTTAGAATAAAATGCCTTCTTTGCATGGAATAATGAGCCACTGGGATGTTTTTCAAGGCTGCAACACATTGAAAGAATTTGGGTAATATCTTGAACCTGCACAGTTCATGAGTCATTTTGAAATGCTGAGGCATGGAATAACCCTCTCACCCCTGACTATTCATGGTACATGCACATTCCTGTGTTATCTTTTGCCGTGAGCTTTTCCTTTCAAATTCCATCAGTCACTTTTGATTTGCCACCTTCAGCCACAAATGATAGTGCTCTAGAATTTTGTCATATAGCTTCCCGTAGCTCAGAGGAAAAGGAGGGTTGATAAAGTGACCCTCAGTATGGTCAGCAGACAGAATTTGAGGATTTTTCTCGGCTAGAATCCTGTTCATCAATGCGTCATACTTGGTGAAATGTTGGATCTTAATCCTTCGTCACTTGTGAAGAGATTATAAAGAATCTGCAAGTTATGAGGAGGATGCAGAAAATCTGTAAAGGAATATCAATGGGTTACGTAAGTGGGTAAAAAAAAAAATAGATGGGGTATAATGTGGGAAAAAAGCCCCCAACAAAATGTTTGGATGGTTCCAACTTACTGACCTGAATAGTTACCCAGGAAATATTGGAGAGAAAATGGGATGAAGCGTTAGATCAAGACCAGGATGGGGTGCAATGTCTTATCTTATCAATTTGGATCTTGTTTGTCCCTCTCATGGAGACCATGATTTGGATTCAATTTGAATTATTTTTTTTGGATGGAATAAAAATTTATAAAGTAAATTTATAAAAGTCCTCATCCAACTCTTGGGTAACTGTACAAATGCGGGAAATTGGGAGTAGCTGGGAGGGCACCGTGGTTGGCATGGACCAGTTGGGCCGAAGGGCCTGTTTCCATGCCGTATTGCTCTGTGATTTTATAACTGACCTCAGAATGGCCTACTCCAGCTCCCACTTCTTATGATCATCTGAGTTTTTGAAAAAACCACAGGATTTCCCAAGGCACTTTACAGTGAGATACCTTTGCTGTACAGTCAATGTTGTAAGGTAGGAGAGCCATTGCAGCGCTCTCCCAAACAATGACCAGATAATCTGCTTTTGTGAGGTTTATTGTGCGATAAATATTGACCAGGACACCAAGATGAACTCCTCGCTTTTTGAAGTTGTGCCATGGCACTTTCGATGCCCATCTAGAACATAGAACATAGAACAGTACAGCACAGAACAGGCCCTTCGGCCCACGATGTTGTGCCGAGCTTTATCTGAAACCAAGATCAAGCTATCCCACTCCCTATCATCCTGGTGTGCTCCATGTGCCTATCCAATAACCGCTTAAATGTTCCTAAAGTGTCTGACTCCACTATCACTGCAGGCAGTCCATTCCACACCCCAACCACTCTCTGCGTAAAGAACCTACCTCTGATATCCTTCCTGTATCTCCCACCACGATCCCTATAGTTATGCCCCCTTGTAATAGCTCCGTCCACCCGAGGAAATAGTCTTTCAACGTTCACTCTATCTATCCCCTTCATCATTTTATAAACCTCTATTAAGTCTCCCCTCAGCCTCCTCCACTCCAGAGAGAACAGCCCTAGCTCCCTCAACCTTTCCTCATAAGACCTACCCTCCAAACCAGGCAGCATCCTGGTAAATCTCCTCTGCACTCTTTCCAGCGCTTCCACATCCTTCTTATAGTGAGGTGACCAGAACTGCACACAATATTCCAAATGTGGTCTCACCAAGGTCCTGTACAGTTGCAGCATAACTCCACGGCTCTTAAACTCCAACCCCCTGTTAATAAAAGCTAACACACTATAGGCCTTCTTCACAGCTCTATCCACTTGAGTGGCAACCTTTAGAGATCTGTGGATATGGACCCCAAGATCTCTCTGTTCCTCCACAGTCTTCAGAACCCTACCTTTGACCCTGTAATCTACATTTAAATTAGTCCTACCAAAATGAATCACCTCACATTTATCAGGGTTAAACTTCATTTGCCATTTTTCAGCCCAGCTTTGCATCCTATCAATGTCTCTTTGCAGCCTACAACAGCCCTCCACCTCATCCACTACTCCACCAATCTTGGTGTCATCAGCAAATTTACTGATCCACCCTTCAGCCCCCTCCTCTAAGTCATTAATAAAAATCACAAAGAGCAAAGGACCAAGCACTGATCCCTGTGGCACTCCGCTAGCAACCTGCCTCCAATCCGAAAATTTTCCATCGACCACCACCCTCTGTCTTCGATCAGACAGCCAGTTACCTATCCAATCGGCCAACTTTCCCTCTATCCCACACCTCCTCAGTTTCATCATAAGCCGACCATGGGGGACCTTATCAAACGCCTTACTAAAATCCATGTATATGACATCAACTGCCCTACCTTCATCAACACACTTAGTTACCTCCTCAAAAAATTCAATCAAATTTGTGAGGCACGACTTGCCCTTCACGAATCCATGCTGACTATCCCGGATTAATCCGCATCTTTCTAAATGGTCGTAAATCCCATCCCTAAGGACCTTTTCCATCAATTTACCAACTACCGAAGTAAGACTAACCGGTCTATAATTACCAGGGTCATTTCTATTCCCTTTCTTAAACAGAGGAACAACATTCGCCATTCTCCAGTCTTCTGGCACCATCCCCGTGGACAGCGAGGACCCAAAGATCAAAGCCAAAGGCTCTGCAATCTCATCCCCTGCCTCCCAAAGAATCCTAGGATACATTTCATCAGGCTCAGGGGACTTATTGACCTTCAGTTTATCCAAAACTGCCAGGACATCCTCCCTCCGAACATCTATTTCCTCCAGCCTATTAGCCTGTAACACCTTCTCTTCCTCAAAAACATGGCCCCTCTCCTTGGTGAACACTGAAGAAAAGTATTCATTCATCACCTCGCCTATTTCTACTGACTCCATACACAAGTTCCCACTACTGTCCTTGACCGGCCCTAACCTCACCCTGGTCATTCTTTTATTCCTCACATAAGTGTAAAAAGCCTTGGGGTTTTCCTTGATCCGACCCGCCAAGGACTTCTCGTGTCCCCTCCTAGCTCTCCTAAGCCCCTTTTTCAGCTCATTCCTTGCTAACTTGTAACCCTCAATCGAGCCATCTGAACCTTGTTTCCTCATCCCTACATAAGCTTCCCTCTTCCTTTTCACAAGACACTCCACCTCTTTCGTGAACCATGGTTCCCTCACTCGGCCATTTCCTCCCTGCCTGACAGGGACATACCTATCAAGGACATCCAGTATTTGTTCCTTGAAAAAGTTCCACTTTTCATTAGTTCCTTTCTCTGACAGTTTCTGTTCCCAACTTATGCCCCCTAATTCTTGCCTAATCGCATCATAATTACCTCTCCCCCAATTGTAAACCTTGCCCTGCCGTACGGCCCTATCCCTCTCCATTGCAATAACAAAAGATCTCCATTGCAATAACAAAACAGTGGGTGCTCTGAGCCTCGGTTTTAACTTCATCTGAAAATGCACCTCAGCACTGCTCTGGACTGTCAGCTTTGATTTATGTGCATAATACGACTTGAACACATGAGCCTCTGTCTCAAACGTGAAAGTGCTACAAACTCAGCCACAGTTGCCACGAGTACTTGTCTCTTTTTTTGTTGGGTTTGATGTAAGATGTGTGCCCTGAATAAGAAGTGTTTCTCGCTGTTTTAATCAGATGAGAATATTTTTTAATTCATGGATGTGAGTATCGTTGGCTCAGCCAGGCCAGGCCAGCATTTGCTGTCCATTCCTAATTGCCCTGGAGCTGGTGGTGGTGAGCCGCCGCCTTAAACTGCCGCAGTTCCATGTGGTGTAGGTACACCCACAGTGCTGTTAGAGAGGGCGTTCCAGGATTTTGCCCCAGTGACAATGAAGGAACAGCGATAGAGTTCCATGTCAGGATGGTGTGTTGCTTGGAGGGGAATTTACAGATGGTGATGTTTAACATGCGTCCGGTGCCCTTATGGTAGTGTCATAGAGATTTACAGCTTGGAAACAGGCTCTTCGGCCCAACTTGTCCATGCTGCCCAATGTTTACAATTAAGCTAGTCCAAATTGTCCGCATTTGGCCCACATCCTTCCCACCAATCTTACCCACATAACTGTCTAAATGCTTTTTAAAAGACAAAATTGTACCCGCCTCTACTACTACCACTGGCAGCTCGTTCCAGACACTCACCACCCTCTGTGTGAAAAATTTGCACCTCTGGACCCTTTTGTATCTCTCCCCTCTCACCTTAAACCTATGCCCTCTAGTTTTAGATTCCCCTACCTTTGGGAAAATATGTTAACTATCTACCTTATCTGTGCCCCCCATGATTTTACAGACCTCTATAAGGTCACCCCTAAGCCTCCTACGCTCCAGGGAAAAAAGTCCAAGTCTATCCTGCCTTTCCTTATAACTCAAACCATCAAATCCTGGTAGCATCCTAGTAAATCTTTTCTGCACTTGTAAAAGTGCACTCATGTGCATGCAATGGACAACTTCAAAGTCCACTGCTAAAATGGAGCCCTATTCCTTTAAGACCACTCAGTAATTGGTAAATAAAATAATGCCTCAATTCATTCAGAGATGAACCAATCAGCAACTGCATAACACCTGACAAGCACAAATGGACAGATTCATAACATATACAAAGTGTGAAATAATATTTATATTCAGTCTGGAAATCTCTTAAAATGTATTCCCTTCTTCAATCACATTCATTCAAAGTAATACTAAACCAATTCATCTCAGACCTGGCTGATCAATGGCATTTTACATTGCCCTGTTTTAGCTGTGTCACAAGCAGGGATATCATATATTCTCTTAAGTTTTCAAATTTCACTCTTATTCTGTGATGTTGTCTTTACTGTACAGCTTATTTTACTAGGGCAGTGATGAGAATATTTCCAATTGCCTTTAAGGTGGGGTAGATGGAGGGGAATAATACTGCATTCCTGTTTTACTGTGTTAGAAACATTGGTGTGAATATCTGGTAAGGACAGGGTCAGGATTAACTTTGATGCTCATTGTGGCAAATTCATTCAAGTCTGGCTCAGTTAATGACACTCCCACCTCTGACTCACAAAGTTCTGTATTCAAGGAATTGAACTCAAATGTGGCAGTTGACACTTCAGTTCTGGGAGTTCTGCACTATTGGAGCTGTCCTCTTTTAGATGACGAATAAAAATGAGTCTCCATGGGTGGCACAGTGACACACTGGTTAGCACTGCTGCCTCAGAATGTCGGGGACGCGGGTTCAATGCTAGCCTTGGGTGACTGTCTGTGTGGAGTTTGCACCTTCTCCCCGTGTCTGCATGGGTTTCCTCCGGGTGCTCCGGTTTCCTCCCTGTGGTGAACCATAGATGGTTACCACTATAGGTACTTGTACATATGTTACTCTTGTTACTGTTGGGGTTAGGGTTTGGGTGTTCCACCTGTTATTATTGTTTATGTGGTACACTCCGTTCGGCTCCGCCTTCTTACAGGAGTATAAAGGTCACTGCTACTTCCTAGTAGCCCTTCGTCTGGGATAATATTGTTAAGTAGTGTGCTCCAATCTTGTTGTGAATAAAAGCCTTTATTCCTGGGTACGTCATAGCCTCCCGTGTGAATCAATCGCGCATCACTCCCACACTCCAAAAATGTGCAGGGTAGGTTGATTGACCATACTATATTGACTCTTAGTGTCAAGAAGATTAGGAGGGTAAATACGTGGGGTCATGGCGAAAGGGCCTGGGTGGGATTGTTGTCGGTGTAGACTCGAATGGCCAAATGGCCTCCTTTGGCACCGTAGCGATTCTATTATTTACTATCTCATGTGGACATGGAAGATCCCATGGCATTAGTTTAAAGAGAAGCAGGGGAGTTATCTCTGAATCACAATCATTAAAACCAATGACCCTAGCTGTAATTACATCACTGCATGTGGGATCTTGCTGTGCATCAAATATTTCACAACAAAGTGACTGTGAAGTGCTCTGAGGCATCCAGCAGTCGTGAAAAGCACTGCATAAATGCAAGTCTTTCTCGCTCATGACAGAAGGCTAATTGGGCCAATATCAAAGAGAGTTGTTAGTGACTAGAAAATTACAAGCGAGAAAGTCTACTTAGTGAAAGAGTATGGAATGCTTACACAATATGTGTGATACCTACATATAAATATGCGTGCACAGTACGTACGATAAACGTGTACACATAGACATTTTTTTAAAGCAAGCATCCCCAATTGTGATGCAGCTGCAGGCTGGATTTCAGAAGACAAAGCAGTGTGTTGAAACTGTGGATATGCTGCCCTCCAGTGTATCAGTGCTATAGTTACCAGACCTCACAGCTCCTTAGATTTTAACACAGCTTCAGACATGGATGTTCATACAATTGCAAGATTTCTTTGGGAATTGTGATTTTTTTTTCTCAAGTTGGCACTTTGAAATCTTTGTGCAGATATAACATGTTACAAAATAGGACAATACCCACAATCTTGTTCCCATTTATGGATGCTTCAAGTCAAAACCCACGGGTGCTTCGGTTTCCTCCCACAGTCCGAAAGATGTGCTGGTTAGGTGCATTGGCCATGCAAAGTTCTCCCTCAGTACACCCGAACAGACACCGGAGTGTGGTGACGAGGGGATTTTCACAGTAACTTCATTGCAGTGTTAATGTAAGCCGACTCGTGACAATAATAAATAAACTAACTAAAACTCAAACCTTCTTTTGCAAAACAATTTTTTCCATTGCAAATATATTTAGGCACAGAATATATGTTTTTTTTACAAACATTATCTGAGATATGACCGTATTTCAAAAATAAAAATGCTGGAAATACTCAGCCGGTTAGGCAGCATCTGTTGAAAGAGAAACATATTTAATATTTTGGATTGACAACCTCTGATACTGGATAAGGTTTGGGATGTAACAAGCTTTGAACAATTATTGAGGCTGGGGAAGGGGTTGGGGGTGGAGGATGGGGAGGGGATTGAACAAAAGGGAAAGTCTGAGAGAGGGTGAAAGGCAAGAGTGGTTCATTGTGAAGAACGGGACAAGTGCGGGCCTCAAGAATGTGTAAATAGGAACAGCCAAATTAGGTTTAGTGGGTGTTGGTGGAGAGTTTGGGGGAAGCACCCACAGGGGCCTGATCTTCTGGAGGAGGGGTGGGCACCCAAAGTTGATAGGAGGCTGATGATGGACATACCCCCTCCCCCTTCCAACCTGTTACCTGAGCGGAGTTACTTTCCAGCTACACCCCTTGCCTAAGAACACCTCCCACCAGCATACAAACTGAAGCTCAGCTAATGTTCTGGTGACCCTGGGTTTGAATTACGGCAGATGGTGGAATTTGAATTCAATTTAAAAAAATTTGAAATGAAGAATTTTCTGATGACCATGAAACCCATTGTTGATTGTCAGAAAAACCATCTGGTCACTAATGTCCTTTAGGGAAGGAAATCTGCTGTCCTTACCTGGTCTGGCCTACATGTGATTCCAGAGCCACAGCAATGTGGTTGACGGTCAACTGCTCTCCAAGGGCAATTAGGGATGGGCAATAAATGGTGGGCAACTAATGACACCCATGTCCCACGAATGAATTTTTTAAAAATTGGCCAAATTAAGGGCTTCAATTGGGGCAAAGGTGGGTCAGCCATCCCATCCCGTCCCATCATTAAATTGGGGTGAGGTCAGTGTGGGTGGATCGTCAATGGAAAGGCCATCTAATGAATTTTACAGCCCAGCCCCACCCCCCAAAAGCCTGCTGGCAAGGGAACATAAAATTCTGCCCCGAATTCATCCTTTCATCCAAGTCATTGATATTGATTGTAAATAGTTGAGACCCCAGCCCTGATCCATGAGGTATGTCACTGGATACACCTTGCCAAGCTAAAAATGACCCACTTATCCCTACACTATTTTTCCTGTTGGCTAATCAATCAGAGAATAGGAGCATAGGAACGGGAGTCGGCCATTCAGCCCATCCAACCTGCTCTACCACTTAATTTGATCATGGCTGATTGGACGCTTCAATGCCTTTTACACCCACTATCCCCATAACTCCCTGCGCTATTGTTAATCAGAAATAGATCAATCTCTGCTTTAAATATACTCAATAACTGAACTTCCACAGCCCTCTGGGGTAGAGAATTCCAAAGTTTCACAACACTGTGTAAAAACATTCTTCCTCATCTTGGTCCTAAGTGGTATCCCCCTTACTTTGAAATTGTGCCCCCTGGCTCTGGACTCCCCAATCAAGGGAAACATCTTACCTGCATTTACCTTGTCTGTGCCTTTAAGTATTTTGTAGGTTTCAATGAGATCACCTCTCAATCTTCAAAACACAAGAGAAAACAGACCCAATTTGCCCAATCTCTCTTCATATGACAGTCCTGCCATCCTTGGAACAAGTCCGGTGAACCTTTGTTGGATTCGTTCTATGGCAATAATGTCCAAGCTAATATGTTACCCCTTATGCCATCACCTCTTATTTTGTATAGTAGCCTTTGATGTGGCACCTTGTCAAATACCTTTAGGAAATCCAAGAACAGCACGTCTAGAGGTTCCCCTTTTATTCGTATTGCTCATTACTACCTCAAAGGGTCATAATAAATTTGTCAAGCATGTTTTCCCTTTCACAAAACCATGTCGACTGTGCCTGACCCCATTGAGATTTACTAATTGCCCTGCTATAACCTTCAATGCTACCACCTAGTTCACATCTTTCTGGACAATCTTGAATGCAGCACACTCTTTACTCCATGAATAATCTTCAGCTATTTCCTTGCTGCATGCTGGAATTCCCTTCCTAAAGTTCACTGTTTTCCTCACTTTCATAACTGTCCTCAAAACCTTCGCCAACCACATCTTTGGCTTTCAACCCTCCTTCCAAATGCTTGTTTGGTGCTGGCTACTCCCTTTCGAAGGACACCTTGCGACATATTGCTATTTGTTGGTTTAGACAAAATAGCATTGAGATATCAACAGCAGATTACTTCAAATCCCCAAATCTAATCTAATACATGCTGCAGCAGCCGGCAGCTACGCTGCGCTTAAACAAGTTAATTAAACAATGTAATCCTGCTAAAACAGTTGAATAATTTGAAACTCAAAGACAAAGGGATGGGAGACAAAATGGGACACGGGGTGAGTTATCAGTGCTGGTGGCAGAGTTCAGGATGAACTAAAGTTTGCAGATGATGCAAGGTGGGGGGAGGGGGGCAGCTCAGAAACTGAATGGAGATTAATGTTGATTAAGGCAAGAAGCTCCTGGGCTTACTTGAAAAGAATCATGGAATAGAATAGAAGCCCTCCGGTGCAGAAGGAGGCCACTTGGTCCATTGGGTCTGCACTGACTCTCTGACAGAGCATGCCACCCAGCCCCCATCTCTGCAACTGCACACATTTACCTTGCTAATCCCCCTCACCTACAAATCTTGTTACATTAAGGGTCAATTTAGCATGGCCAATCCACCTAACTCACGCATCTTAGGGCTGTGGGAGGAAACCGGAGAACCCAAAGGAAACCCACGCAGACATGGGGAGAACATGCAAACTCCACACAGAGGAATTGAACCCAGGTCCCTGGCGCTTTGAGGCAGCAGTGCCAACCACTGTGCCACCTGTCAGAGAAATATATTAACATATATTGTCTCATACAATTATTATCTAACTATTTAAGGACAAATTTAAAAGATTCGTTTTTACAACTTAATCATTATCTGCATTGTCTTACATTGCATTGCATTTCAACATAAATAAAAATGTTTTGCAACCAATGTGTGGATCTGGCGTTTACCAAGTAATTAGAATTTGCTTATTTGAAAGTACTCTGCATTTGCCTTTCACCCACCTCCTCAGTGGGATCTGCATCAGGCAGGTTTTGGTGCTGATCATGAGTATTGTGGACCTGGTGGGGTGGACACTGCGGGGTGTCAAGGAGGTATGCCCAGTGCCCATGTGCCCCTCTGATGCTGCCAGGCTGCATAGGGAGGGTCCAACAAGGGGCCTGGGGGTTGGGTGGTCTTGGGCTGGGGCTAAGGGGTTGACCTTGGCACTCTCCCCTGGGATAGGGGTCTAGTGGTTAGACTGCCCTTCTAGCCCTTGTAAACCTAAACATCACTCTTGGCATGGTGATTATGCCTTCATGGTGTTGTGGGTCAGGGTGGGGAGGAGGGTGATGGGGGTTGGCGCTGATGGAAGTGATCCATTCTTTCCATGGTGGAGGATGCCCCTCTGTGATGAGGGGTTTGTGGTGCTCCCTTGGGTTGGTGGGGGGGGTCACCATTTCCATTGTGATGGGGAAGGGGGTCCTGTCTTGATTTCTCAACAGCCGGGGTGTTTGCCATGATGCATAAATTTGCATCAATCAGGTGGGAGAAACCCACTTCCCAGACATTGCTCATGCCAGCAGGGAACATTCCAGTTTTTCCGCTGGCATGGGAACTTAAGGGCGGCACAGTAGCACAGTGGGTAGCACTGCTACTTCACAGCTCCAGGGACCTGGGTTTGATTCCCGGCTTGGGTCACTGTCTGTGTGGAGTTTGCACATTCTCCTCGTGTTTGCGTGGGATTCCTCCGAGTGCTCCGGTTTCTTCCCACAGTCCAAAGATGTGCGGGTTAGGTTGATTGGCATGCTAAAATTGCCCTTAGTATCCTGGGATGCGTAGGTTGGAGGGATTAGTGGGTAAAATATGTAGGGATATGGGGGTAGGGTCTGGGTGGGATTGTGGTTGGTGCAGACTCGATGGGCTGAATGGCCTCTTTCTGTGCTGTAGGGTTTCTAAGATTTTCTAAGATTTTTTTAATTCGGGAGAAGTGTGGCTCTAACATTTTAGCTGTTCAAAGCTTTTAACTTGTCAAAGGGCCTAATCTAAACTAATCTTACTGAGCTAACCTTGTAGTAGGAAGCCTCAGCCTATGCTCAGTTATTCCTAAAAATCTGAACTACCTTGATCATCTTCAATATTCAGTCTATCAGTCAGTAATACCTGTCTAAAAAATATTGAGTATTCTTATTGTTACTTGTTATTGACTGCTAATAATTAGCAATGAAATGATATTTAATGATTTAATACTGAGACTTCCTGCTTGACGATAATAGCAAATGGTGAACTGATGCATTCCGTAATTCTCATTTTCCTCGCAAATGGTCAGTAAGATGAATGCTCCTATAATCAGAATCAACTGATCTAAAATAGTTCAATGAAACCAGTTTTAGGAATCTTATAGTTCATTAGATGGGGAGAAAAAACTCCCAGATGGTTCTTTGAAGAATTAAAGTCTGGGAATTTAATTCAAATATGGAATCATTGGGTTGCAAACCTGTCATACAGTTTTTAAGGGTTCTGATAATATTAGAAATCGTTTCACCAGGGTTCCCATAAAGGTTTATTGGACAATGCACAATGAGTCAAACCCTCCAGATTCTTCCCATGCACTGTGGAGAAGTCAGCTGGGTTGAAGCAATATTTGATGGCACTTTAATTGGTCTCAGCATCTCGAAGCTAGACAGGAGAAAGGGGAAGATATCAGCAAATGCTCTTGCTCTTGGTTCTAATTCAGTCACCATTGCGGGAAAGCAGGAGTTGGTATGGCAGACCAATTGGATTGGAGTCAACCATGGGACCTCATGTAATGGAATAATCTGCCACTACCAATTCTCTTGGCTCAGGTGAAGAGTGGCTCATTGGACAAGTGCTTGGGGAGCTGCTGGTGCCTATGGGACTGCATCCTAACAAGAAGCCTTTGCCTCAGGAGAGGAGGAGCGAAGAAAATTGCACTTAGACTTCATTAATGCAGCTATTAATTTGCTCCAATGTGACTATTTAATTGAAGTAAAGGGGAGAGACTTTTAACTGCAATTACAGATCCAGTTATGTTACAACGTGAAAATCCATTGTGCAACTTGAGCCACAGGAAGATGTCCTTAATTCTTTTGACAGCAGCTCAAAATTGTCAACCCCTGCCTGTTAGTTTCTCGATGCATTTCCTCAATTACTCCTCTTTTTCTCATTAGGACAAGGCATCGGACAAGTTATATAGTTCCCTTGTGTGAAATCCATTTATCTCCGCAGACTCCCGGAGCCAACGAGCAGTCAGTTCAGCATTTTGCAAATTGCTCATTGCTTGGACCTCAGCTTTTGAAATTGATGTGAAATTGATTCTCATGTCCAGTAGAAAGTGACTATTGTTTCAGTGGATCATGATATTTATCTACGCGATCAGAATTTGTGTACGGTGATGGCTTTCACATTTGAATGCAAATCAAATTACAGACTGGCAGCATTCCTCTGTAATACATCCTCATGTGTTACTCAGTACAGGGAGGTTAGTTCTCTTGTGCAAATCAGTGCTTGGAGGGTTTTCCTTCTCAATGCAGTGTTTTAACATTGCGATTTTACTTTGGTGAGTTGCAGCATTTGAAAGGGGAAAATGCGAACTTGGTGGAGACAGTTTGAGAGCAAGATCTGATCATTCAAGCTTATATAATTAAGATGCAGATATCCATCAGATAGTGCTGCAAAGAAATAGTAGTTAACTCCATGCCACTAAGCAAGATCGCTGTAAAACATTAAGCACCAGATGTCTCTCAATTACTTCAGTGTACTTGTTCCGAGGCAGAATGTTGATTTATGTGGTATTGGCAAGATCGAGACCTCACTATACGTTAAAGGACATTGCCAAGGAGAGAAGGCATTAAGCTGATTGAGACAAGCTAGGTTTTTTACAGGTTGTTTTTCCAATCCATTAGTTCCTCTGCTTGGAAATTCTGGTTGTTTGAGGTACTAGTGTCACTGCTGAGCAGAAGCAAATGCAATGCTTATGCTCTTATTGACAGTGAGTCACATTTAACTTACAGGCCACAATATCATTGTGCACTGTAGGAAGTAGTCCTGCTGACATTTTGCTGCTTTGTTGCTGTTTTCTGATATCCTGTGTCTATGTAGAATGGTCAGAAGTGTTATAAAACCATGAAGAAATCCAAAGAGTGGCTATGTTATGCACTTAGGAGGAATAAAGGAGAACTGAGGAATTTTAACCTTCAGAACCTATGTTGTACACTAGCATATTCATGCAGACACAGTTTATGGTTCAGTTGTAGACCTTGTTTCACTTCAGTCCTGCCTCATAATGTTTCATTGAAAACAATGGGGAGGGTAAAAACAATCAGTCTACCAATCCAAGGTAGAAAGGGAATGTTTGGTAATTGAATAAGGGTCAACTTGGGCCCCATGTTGGAATGAACTGCCTGTGCAGGGCTCACAAATGATGAATGAGCACTTGGTGTGTACAGTAAGAAGTCTGACAACACCAGGTTAAAGTCCAACAGGTTTATTTGGCAGCACAAGCTTTCGGAGCGCTGCTCCTTCATCAGGTGAGTGAGGACACTTGGTGTGTAGCCAGTGAAAGCCCAAATTAACCATGTAATCAGACGTTAGAATGAGCTAGTGCCACCAGAAAAAGAGGGGCAAACATTGATGGGAAACATAGTTCAAAGAGTAAAGAATATGTACATTTTATAAGAATAAAATTGTTGTAATATCAATTATTTCTCATCAGGTGTGCACAGATCAATCTTCTTCTTATTTATCTTCCCTCCTTTCTCTCCAACTCTTCCCCATTCCTCTTTCTTCCTTCCTTAGATCCTCATTCACTTCCCCCGCTACCTGTCCATTTCTCTCTACATTGTCCCTTGCTTCATTGGCATGTTGAAATACAATATTGAAATTGAGATGAAAATTCTGTCAACTGATCATCAGTGACATGTATTGATTTGAAGACTGTTTCAATGTGCAGTGAGATCTCCAAATGCCACAAATCCAAAACCGAGCAAGGGTGTTTTTTTCTCAGAGAATGGGTTTTTGAAGATTTCTTTTTGATGGGCTGAGTTTTTAAGGGGTTGGACATCAAAGAACAAGAACAAAGAACAATACAGCACAGGAACAGGCCCTTCGGCCCTCCAAGCCCGCGCCGCTCCCCGGTCCAGGATTGAATCCTGAATCCAGGATCCCCACCCAATTTTCCAGCCTACCTACATACCAATATCCTATCCACCGAGCTGTCCCTCACAGCTACGATGCTTTGTTCATCACAACCTATTAACTCACCCCCACCCCCCGATTCCAGACCATGTGATCTCCAGGGAGAGGCGAAAACCCAGAGTGAAAAACCCCAGGGCCAATATGGGGAAAAAAAAAATCTGGGAAATTCCTCTCCGACCCCCTGAGGCGATCGAAACGAGTCCAGGAGATCACACTGGCCCTGATCGGAAAATGCTTCTCAACCCTAGTCATTTCCACTTCCACGAACACCATATGAATTCCCTGCCCCCGAGACAGGTTCCCAACTATCCGCAGTCTCGCTCTGTACTGGCACCAGCAAGATGATCATAGAATGAAGCCTTGAAATGAGAAACAAGGAACAATTAGCCCGCGCCGCTCCCTGGTCCAAACTAGACCACTCTTTTGTATCCCTCCATTCCCACTCCGTTCATATAGCTGTCTAGATAAGTCTTAAACATTCCCAGTGTGTCCGCCTCCACCACCCTGCCCGGCAACACATTCCAGGCCCCCACGACCCTCTGTGTGAAATATGTCCTTCTGATATCTGTGTTAAACCTCCCCCCCTTCACCTTGAACCTATGACCCCTCGTGAACGTCACCAACGACCCGGGGAAAAGCTTCCCACCGTTCACCCTATCTATGCCTTTCATAATTTTATACACCTCTATTAAGTCTCCCCTCATCCTCCGTCTTTCCAAGGAGAACAACCCCAGTTTCCCCAATCTCTCCTCATAACCAAGCCCCTCCATACCAGGCAACATCCTGGTAAACCTCCTCTGTACTCTCTCCAAAGCCTCCACGTCCTTCTGGTAGTGTGGCGACCAGAACTGGACGCAGTATTCCAAATGCGGCCGAACCAACGTTCTATACATCTGCAACATCAGACCCCAACTCTTATACTCTATGCCCCGTCCTATAAAGGCAAGCATGCCATATGCCTTCTTCACCACCTTCTCCACCTGTGACGTCACCTTCAAAGATCTGTGGACTTGCACACCCAGGTCCCTCTGCGTCTCTACACCCTTTATGGTTTTTCCATTTATCGTGTAGCTCCTCCCTACATTATTCCCACCAAAATGCATCACTTCGCATTTATCAGGATTGTACTCCATCTGCCATTTCCTTGCCCAAATTTCCAGCCTATCTATATCCTTCTGTAGCCTCTGACAATGTTCCTCACTATCTGCAAGTCCTGCCAGTTTTGTGTCGTCCGCAAACTTACTGATCACCCCAGTTACTCCTTCTTCCAGATCGTTTATATAAATCACAAACAGCAGAGGTCCCAATACAGAGCCCTGCGGTACACCACTAGTCACAGGCCTCCAGCCGGAAAAAGACCCTTCCACTACCACCCTCTGTCTTCTATGACCAAGTAAGAAGTTTAACAACACCAGGTTAAAGTCCAACAGGTTTATTTGGTAGCAAAAGCCACACAAGCTTTCGAGGCTCTGAGCCCCTTCTTCAGGTGAGTGGGAATTCTGTTCACAAACAGAACTTATAAGACACAGACTCAATTTACATGAATAATGGTTGGAATGCGAATACTTACAACTAATCCAGTCTTTAAGAAACAAAACAATGGGAGTGGAGAGAGCATGATGCTCTCTCCACTCCCATTGTTTTGTTTCTTAAAGACTGGATTAGTTGTAAGTATTCGCATTCCAACCATTATTCATGTAAATTGAGTCTGTGTCTTATAAGTTCTGTTTGTGAACAGAATTCCCACTCACCTGAAGAAGGGGCTCAGAGCCTCGAAAGCTTGTGTGGCTTTTGCTACCAAATAAACCTGTTGGACTTTAACCTGGTGTTGTTAAACTTCTTACTGTGTTTACCCCAGTCCAACGCCGGCATCTCCACATCATGACTTCTATGACCAAGCCAGTTCTCCACCCATCTAGCCACCTCCCCCTTTATCCCATGGGATCCTTGAGCAGTTGAGTGCAAAAGGGCCTAGACTTGTTCCATAGCAACACTACTTATGAAAATGATATTAGCTCTGGGATCAAGTCAATATCTGAAGGTTAAGGAACACGGTGGCACAGTGGTTAACACTGCTGCCTCACAGCACCAGGGACTCAGGTTCGAATCCGGCCTTGGGTGACTGTCTATGTGAGGTTTGCACGATGTCCCCATGTTTGTGTGGGTTTCCTCCGGGTGCTCCGATTTCCTCTCTCAGTCCAAAGATGTGCAGGTTAGGTGGATTGGCCAAGCTAAATTGTCCTTAAGTGTCCCAAGATGTGTAGGTTAGATGGGTTAGCCATGGTAAATGTGTGGGGTTACAGGGATAGGGCAGGGGAGTGGGCCTAGGTAAGATATTCTGTCAGAGAGTCGGTGCAGACGTGATGGGCCAAATGGTCTCCTTCTGCACTGTAGGAATTCTATGAACATCCTCCCTGCCTACAGTGCAACATTTGCCCGATTCCTCAGTGCAACATTTGAAACATCAGCAGAAAATACTGGAAAATCTCAGCTGGTCTGATAACATCTGTGGAGCGAGAATAGAGCCAACATCTATTCTCTCCCCACAGATGTTGTCAGACCTGCAGAGATTTTCCAGCGTATTCTATTTTTGTTTCAAATTCCAGCATCTGCAGTATTTTGTTCTTATCTGATTTGAAACATTGCCCTAATCCCCCCAATATCTGGAATATTTGCAGCATCTAGCCTATTGCTTCCCTTAATAGAACATCCATTTGTTATCAATTATTCTACAACACTCAATAATTATCCAGACCACGAGGCATAATTAGTGAATGAACATTTGAAATGCTCTATTTTGCTTAGGAATTCTAATCTCAAATACTGAAATGGCAAAGGAAATGAGACCTTGTACCAGGTTCTCCACATGATTTTGAAGCACTATCCAACACCTTTTGTTTTTTTTTGTGCATCATGATACTGGCCCAGATGTTGCTGGAGTCGGGAATCTCATGTTGTGCCCTACTAGCGACACTTCCTCGCTCACCCTTTGGTGCAAAACATTATTTGTGCTACAAACTGCTGGAAATGCAAGCTGATAAGGGCAATGGGGTACCTGGGTCCATGATGTGACCAACAGTCTATTTTCTTTAGCAATGGGATGTAAAGATTAAGGACACACAGAATTGGCAGCTCAGGGGATGAATTAGATGATGTGAACTGAAGCCAAATCAAGTACAAAAGCACAATAAAGAGAGGGAAAGAAAGATTGCTGAAAGGAAAGTTAGATTTAAAACAAAATACCACTAACAGGAATGAGTCTCCCCTTTTAAATTATTCCCTCCCTGGAATGTTAAAGATAAGTATACAGTTAGTGGCAGGACCCTGAACAGCATTGATGTACAGAGATGACTTGAGGTTCAAGTCCACAGTTCCCTGAAAGTAGCCACACAAGTAGATAGGATGGTAAGGAAGGCATATGGCACGCTTGCCTTTATTGGTTGGGGCATTGAGTACAAGATTTTGGACGTCATGTTGCAGCTTTATACAATTTTGGTGAGGCCGCACTTAAGAGTATTGCATTCAATTCTGGTCACCACATTACAGGAAGGATGTGGAGGCTTTGGAGGGTGCAGAAAAGGTTTACCAGGGTGCTGCCTGGATTAGAGGCTATGAGCTTATAAGGAGAGGCTGGACCAACTGGGGTTGTTTTCTCTGGAGCAGCAGAGGCTGAGGGGAGACCTGATAGAACTTTAGAAAATTATGAGGCATCGAAGGGGTTGATAGTCAGAATCTTTTTCCCAAGAGTTGAAATGTCTGATGCTAGGGGTAAGAGGGGGAAAGTTCAAAGGAGATGTGAAGAGTAGAGAGTGGTAGGTGTCTGGAATGTGCTGTCAGGGATGGTGGTGCAGGCAGATAATATCGGGGCACTCAAAGGGCTTTAAGATAAGCATATGGGCAGCTGAGAGTCAACCACATTGCTGTGGCTCTGGAGTCACATGAAGGCCAGACCAGGTAAGGACAGCAGATTTCCTTCCCTGAAGGACATTAGTGAACCAGATGGGTTTTTCCGACAATCGACAATGATTTCATAGTCATCAGTAGATTCTT
Source organism: Mustelus asterias (assembly GCF_964213995.1). Lineage (NCBI taxonomy): Eukaryota > Metazoa > Chordata > Chondrichthyes > Carcharhiniformes > Triakidae > Mustelus > Mustelus asterias. The sequence continues at coordinate 10,155,882 of NC_135827.1, read as the reverse complement.
AATTCCAGATATCTTTTATTGGATTCAAATTCACCATCTGCCATGGCGGGATTCGAAACTGGGTCGCCAGAAGATTAGCTGAGTTTTTGGATTAATAACGATAATACCAGCAGGCCATCGCCTCCCCCCCCACTCTGCCTCGAAGTGTACCAATACACAAACGCGTGCGACAACAGGGCACTACAAATTTCAAAGCAAACTTGGCTGTTCTCGATCATTCAAGCAGCAAGCGATGGGCTTTGTTTTGGAGATTTAATTAATCAAAAGGAAAGTTATTCCTCTGAAAGCAAGAATCCAATATATTTAAGAGAAAAAAAAGCAAGATTGCATAAGAAGTGAGCTGTTGCCTTTGTTGTTCTTACCGGGTATCTGAATTGTTTATAAATTGATGATCCTCTTTATCTATATAAGAAAAAAGAATCTGAAGAGCATAATGAAAGCTATTCAGAAGTCCCCAGTCCTCCAGACTGCTTCTGAGGAGCCGAGCCAGCTACTTGCTCTGATTATTCAGGCATTGGGTCCCTTGCTGATAAATGAAGGGGCTGCTTCTGCTGGAAAATTAATAAGCTCAATTCAGCTGGTCTTCACTGCGCATTGAAAATGAAACACAAATCAGGAATTCGTATTGACAACAGGCAGAATGGCGAGGATTGAACTGGCAGCCTGGAAAAGAACAGCATCGCTGTGGACTCATTAGTGTAATTGTGCTGAAAGAAGTGGGTGGGTTTCTTGCAGCACTGCTTCTTTTCAGTTAGAAGTGTGGAAAACCCTTTGGAGCCGCAGACTTTGCACCACATGAAAAATCTTTCATCGCCTCCCCGCTATCTCCTCTCTGCAGAATTCATCAATTCCGATATTGTGGGTACCAAGCTCGCATCTGACAAACACAAGTGAGCTACAGGACAAATTGTACTCTCGGGATCAAAGCAAATTACTGTGGATGCTGGAATCTGAAACCAAAAGGGAAAGAAAATGCTGGAAAATCTCAGCAGGTCTGGCAGCATCTGTAAGGAGAGAAAAGAATCATAGAATCCCTACAGTGCAGAAGGAGGCCATTCGGCACATCAAGTCTGCACTGACCACAATCCCAATGGGCCCTATCCCCTTAACCCCATATATTTACTCTGCATCCCCCTGATACCAAGAGGCAATTTAGCATGGCCAATCAACCTAACCCGCACACCTTTGGACTGTGGGAGGAAACCGGAACACCCGGAGGAAACCCATGCAGACACGGGGAGAACGTACAAACTGCACACAGACTGTTACCCGGAATTGAACCTGGGTCCCTGGCACTGTGAGGCAGCAGTGCTAACCACTGTGCCAGCGTGCTGCCCAAGAAGCTGATGTTTTGAGTCCAGATGATCCTTTGTCAAAGCTTTAGCAGAGGGTCATCTGGACTCGAAACGTCAGCTCTTTTCTCTCCTGACAGATGCTGCCGGACCTGTTGGGATTTTCCAGTATTTTCTCTTTTGGGTTTCGAATTGTACTCATAACAGTATTAAAAAGAAGAGCCCACACAACAAGGCATGACTGATTTAGACCCGGGAGAAAGGACAGCTAACTTCAATAGATTTGATGTGTTGCAAGTATTACATTCCTTCCAACATTTCAGACATTCATTTTCAGACATTCAGACATTCATTTGAGGCATTGCCTCAAAATACGGGGGAGTCAATTTATAACAGAGTTGAGGAGGAACTTCTTCTCCAAGAGGGTAGTGCATCTTTGGAATTCTCTGCCCAATGAAGCAGTAGAGGCTACCTTGTTAAATGTGTTTAAGTCACAGATAGATAGATTTTTAACCATTAAGGGAAGCAAGGGTTATGGGGAGCGGGCAGGTAAGTGGAACTGAACCCACTATCAGATCAGCCATGATCTTATTGAATGGCGGAGCAGGCTTGAGGGGCTAGATGGCCTACTCCTGCTCCTATTTCTTATGAAGATGTAAAAAGAGTCTGGAAGCCTCAATTGCTGCTGCTGAAGAAGAAGTATGCTGCAAAAGAAATAATGTGAAATAGGTAATGAATCCTTCTCTTGTCAAATATTTTGCAATTGACAAGGGTTGCAATTAATAAATCTGAATTCTATTCAGAATTTCTCTCTGACCTTCTGCATGCTCCCCTCGCTTGGACTCAACACAGTGACTGTGATTAATGCCCCTTGTTTTTCTCCTCTGTTTCCTTCCCTGTTGGCTGAGAAAAGGATTGTTTTGCAGCAACAGCTTGGCTGAGATCCAATGCAGCCCTCTCAATGAGGTGTCAATAGGCTCACGTAACCACCAAGTGCTGAGTGTCTTTCTAAGGGTCCAACTTGGAATTGGAATTAACAAGGGGGCACAGGTTCAAGGTGAGAGGGGGATAGTTTAAGGGAGATGTGTGGGGGATGTTTTTCACGCAGAGTGGTGGATGCCTGGAACACGCTGCCAGAGGAGGTGGTGGAGGCAGGCACATTAGCAACATTTAAAAGGCATCTGGATGGGTGTATGAATACGGAGGGATACAGACCGAGTAAGGGCAGAAGGCTTTTTTTTAGCTTCGTTAGGCCATCAAGATCAGCATAGGCTTGGAGGGCCGAAGGGCCTGTTCCTGCGCTGTACTTTTCATTGTTCTTCTTTGTAAAGCTTCAATATTGCAATGTTTGCTCTGTCCATTCATAGTTCAAATGTGCTTTCACCTCCTCATTCATGACTTTTTCATTTGCCCTGCCTTAATTTGACAATCATTTTGACGCAGAGCACAGAGGTTTAATAAGAGAAGAACCTTGTTCCTGAAAACAGACCCCCTCAACTCTCTCATAACTATTTATTAGGATTTGTTGCCCCTATGTTTACAGCCCAGGATATTCACTCCATTCATTTTAGTGGACAAAAACCTGGGATTGAATCCCACCATAGCAGGTGGGTGTGGGATTTGAATTCATTAAAACAAGGAATAAGTCTGGAATTGGAAGTCTAATGGGGCATAGAGTATAAGAGTTGGGGTCTGATGTTGCAGATGTATAGAACGTTGGTTCGGCCGCATTTGGAATACTGCGTCCAGTTCTGGTCGCCACACTACCAGAAAGACGTGGAGGCTTTGGAGAGAGTACAGAGGAGGTTTACCAGGATGTTGCCTGGTATGGAGGGGCTTGGTTATGAGGAGAGATTGGGGAAACTGGGGTTGTTCTCCTTGGAAAGACGGAGGATGAGGGGAGACTTAATAGAGGTGTATAAAATTATGAAAGGCATAGATAGGGTGAACGGTGGGAAGCTTTTCCCCGGGTCGTTGGTGACGTTCACGAGGGGTCATAGGTTCAAGGTGAAGGGGGGGAGGTTTAACACAGATATCAGAAGGACATATTTCACACAGAGGGTCGTGGGGGCCTGGAATGTGTTGCCGGGCAAGGTGGTGGAGGCGGACACACTGGGAACGTTTAAGACTTATCTAGACAGCTATATGAACGGAGTGGGAATGGAGGGATACAAAAGAGTGGTCTAGTCTGGACCAGGGAGCGGCGCGGGCTAATTGTTCCTTGTTTCTCGTTTCAAGGCTTCATTCTATGATCATCTTGCTGGTGCCAGTACAGAGCGAGACTGCGGATAGTTGGGAACCTGTCTCGGGGGCAGGGAATTCATATGGTGTTCGTGGAAGTGGAAATGACTAGGGTTGGGAAGCATTTCCCGATCAGGGCCTTTGTGATCTCCTGGACTCGTTTCGATCGCCTCAGGGGGTCGGAGAGGAATTTCCCAGATTTTTTTCCCCATATTGGCCCTGGGGTTTTTCACTCTGGGTTTTCGCCTCTCCCTGGAGATCACATGGTCTGGAATGGGGGGGTGGGGGTGAGTTAATAGGTTGTAATGAACAAAGCATCGTAGCTGTGAGGGACAGCTCGGTGGATAGGATTTTGGTATGTAGATAGGCTGGAAAATTGGGCGGGGATCCTGGATTCAGGATTCAATCCTGGACCGGGGAGCGGCGCGGGCTTGGAGGGCCGAAGGGCCTGTTCCTGTGCTGTATTGTTCTTTGTTCTTTGTTTGTTCTTAATGGTGACCATGGAACAAACCATTGTCGATTGTTATAAAAACCCATCAGATTCATTAATGTCCCTTTAGGGGAGGAAATCATAGAATCCTTCCAGTGCAGAAGAGGCCATTCGGCCATTGAGTCCACAGCGACTCCCTGACAGACTATCTTACCCTGTTCCTCTCCCCCACCCTTTACCTGTAACTCAAAACATTTATCATAGCTAATCCATCTAACCTACGTATCTTCGGATATTAAGGGGCAATTTATCATGGCCAATCCATTTAAGCTGCACATCTTTGGACTGTGGGAGGAAACCCATGCATACACAGGGAGAATGTGCAAACTCCACCCAAGGCCAGAATAATGAACATCCTACAACACTCACAATGAATCTCAATTGTTTGCATTGGATATACTGTACTTTCAATGGAGGTTCACCAGATTAACTCTTAGGATGTTGGGATTATCCTATGAGGCGAGATGGAGGAGATTGGGACTGTATTCTTTAGTATTTAGAACAATAAGATTGCATTGAAGCCTACAAGATTCTTAAGAGGCCGGACAGGGTATTTGCAGAAAGGATTTATCCCCTGTCTGCGAGTTTTAGAACTAGAGGATGCAGTCCACTGAGAAAGGAACTCATGACAATGAGTATCATTTGCAAAGCAGAGATTCCACAGCCAGGATTTCCACTGACTAAAATGAACTGAAGCTGAGGTTAGAGTATATGTTTGATTGAATTGTGGAATATGTAACAAAGATTATTCAGAGGCATGAAGCAGGAGTACTCTGACAAAGCTTAGAGATTTTATTGCTGCTTTTCTTTTTTTTTTGTGGTGACAGGCACATTGTGTTGAGATGATTGCACTGTGACCTTCACAATCAGATGAAAATCTCTCACCATTTCTTCTGTTTCTCTCTGATATGGTTCCTTTTTTCGTTTGATGTTGAAGTTAGTTTCTCCCATTTTATTTGTCACACTGGCCATTAATGGCCAGTTCAAAGCGAGTGAACCCACTCCTGAAGCTTTGGTTACACGACGAGATCAGGATGCGAATGTTTTCCTTTCAGAATATTTATTTCTCGGAGGCAGAAACCCCTCCCCCACTTGACTCCATCTACAAGTTTATATATCAGTGATGTAAGCAGGCTTACATTAACGCTGCAATGGAGTTGCTGTGAAAATCCCATAGTCGACACACTCCCGCGTCTGTTCGGGTACACTGAGGGAGAATTTAACATGGCCAATGCACCTAACCAGCATGTCTTTCGGACTGTGGGAGGAAACCGGAGCACCCGAACGCAGACATGGAGAGAAAATGCACACTTTCCACCGACAGTGGCCCAAGCCGGGAATCGAACCCGGATCCCTGGTACTATGAGGCAGCAGTGCTAACCACTGTGCCACCATGCCGCCCACCACGCAACCCTAATCCCTTTCCTCATCCTGTTTTGGCAAAATCACAACTTGGACAAATGCATATATCTTTGATAAACCAGGAAAATATTATTGTGCGTGCCATATTTGAAATGAAACAAAACATTTGGGAATGCCACACAGAGCAGTTGGCACCTGCCAGAGAAAAGACAAGCTAATGATTGGAATGGGACAATTGGCCACAATGTCAGCCTTTGGGATAATACGAGATCTGTTCTGCATTCCCAACACTTCCCACTTTTATTTCCCCATTTCCAGCATTCACCATTTTTCTTTTTGTCTGAGATTAGAGAGTAAAGATTAAAGATGTTGTTGAGATGCATCATAGACAGGAGAATAGATGTTTGCAAAATGGTTTCAAAGCTGTTACAAATGTTATTCTGCCCTCAAGAGCAAACGTCTGGGCTTTATTGCTGTGTATCAGGCTGCTTTTCACAATGTTTATTTTAAAAAAACATGACTTATGCATGGTTAGCTGGTGCCTTTTATGTTGCCAAGATGCTTACTGCTGTACTGTTCTCTGTGTGGCATCTCTGTTTTACTAAACCTTTAAACATAAGTCACATTACTGATATGCTGATCCCATTATGTCTGTGTATAAGGGTCAAGCACATGCAATTCTCTGGGGAAACTGCTCTGTTAACAAGGTTAGGGACAATTTTAGGAGGCTGGAGAAATAGACCCATAGATGAGTATCGCACAGGAGACCATTCTGCCCATTGGGTCTACACCAGCCCTCCAGCCAGGGGATCCTGGGTGTGTCCAGCCCATCTGACACTCCCCTCCCTGTGAGCAACACACCTTCAGCCCCTAACACCGAGAAGAGAAGCAGTCAAACATCCGTGCTCAAGATCCCGGCTGCCAGTGTGAAGGCCCCAGGTTCACGCTTACGTAGAGCTGTTGTAAATGGTGTGGGCGTGACCTCATGCTGACGCCCATTGAATATCCAGTGGGGGGAGGAATTGAGCGGGAGTGCTTACTAATGGCATGCTGATGTATTCAAATGAGCTTTCTCTGGTTCTGTGGCATGTTTCACATCACTCCACTGGCGAACATAGAACATAGAACATTACAGCGCAGAACAGGCCCTTCGGCCCACGATGTTGCACCGACCAGTTAAAAAAAAACTGTGACCCTCCAACCTAAACCAATTTCTTTTCGTCCATGAACCTATCTACGGATCTCTTAAACGCCCCCAAACTAGGCGCATTTACTACTGATGCTGGCAGGGCATTCCAATCCCTCACCACCCTCTGGGTAAAGAACCTACCCCTGACATCGGTTCTATAACTACCCCCCCTCAATTTAAAGCCATGCCCCCTCGTGCTGGATTTCTCCATCAGAGGAAAAAGGCTATCACTATCCACCCTATCTAAACCTCTAATCATCTTATATGTTTCAATAAGATCCCCTCTTAGCCGCCGCCTTTCCAGCGAAAACAATCCCAAATCCCTCAGCCTCTCCTCATAGGATCTCCCCTCCATACCAGGCAACATCCTGGTAAACCTCCTCTGCACCCTCTCCAAAGCCTCCACATCCTTCCTGTAATGTGGGGACCAGAACTGCACACAGTACTCCAAGTGCGGCCGCACCAGAGTTGTGTACAGTTGCAACATAACGCTACGACTCCTAAATTCAATCCCCCTACCAATAAACGCCAAGACACCATATGCCTTCTTAACAACCTTATCTACTTGATTCCCAACTTTCAGGGATCTATGCACACATACACCTAGATCCCTCTGCTCCTCCACACTATTCAAAGTCCTCCCGTTAGCCCTATACTCAACACATCTGTTATTCCTACCAAAGTGAATTACCTCACACTTCTCCGCATTAAACTCCATCCGCCACCTCTCGGCCCAACTTTGCAACCTGTCTAAGTCTTCCTGCAAACTACGACACCCTTCCTCACTGTCTACCACACCACCGACTTTGGTGTCATCAGCAAATTTGCTAATCCACCCAACTATACCCTCATCCAGATCATTAATAAATATTACAAACAGCAGTGGCCCCAAAACAGATCCCTGAGGTACACCACTTGTAACCGCACTCCATGATGAATATTTACTATCAACCACCACCCTCTGTTTCCTATCCGCTAGCCAATTCCTGATCCAATTTCCTAGATCACCCCCAATCCCATACATCTGCATTTTCTGCAGAAGCCTACCATGGTGAACCTTATCAAACGCCTTACTAAAATCCATATATACCACGTCCACTGCCTTGCCCCCATCCACCTCCTTGGTCACTTTCTCAAAAAACTCAATAAGGTTAGTAAGGCACGACCTACCTGCCACAAAACCATGCTGACTATCACCTATCAATTCATTACTCTCCAAATAACTATAAATCCTATCCCTTATAATTTTTTCCAACATCTTGCCGACAACAGAAGTGAGACTCACCGGTCTATAATTCCCGGGGAAGTCTCTGTTCCCCTTCTTAAACAATGGGACAACATTCGCTAACCTCCAATCTTCTGGTACTATACCAGAGGCCAACGACGACCTGAAGATCAGAGCCAGAGGCTCTGCAATCACTTCTCTTGCCTCCCAGAGAATCCTTGGATAAATCCCATCCGGACCAGGGGATTTATCTATTTTCAGACCCTCCAGAATATCCTGCACATCCTCCTTATCAACTGTAATACTGTCTATTCTACTCCCTTGCAACCCAGTGTCCTCCTCAGCTATATTCATGTCCCCTTGCGTGAACACCGAAGAGAAATATTGGTTCAATGCTTCACCAATCTCCTCCGGTTCCACACATAACTTCCCTCTGCCATCTATAACTGGCCCTAAACTTGCCCTAACCAACCTTCTGTTCTTGACATACCTATAGAACGCCTTAGGATTCTCTTTAACCCTATCCGCCAAAGTCTTCTCATGTCCCCTTTTAGCCCTTCTAAGCTCGCTCTTCAACTCCCTCTTAGCCAATCTAAAGCTTTCTAGTGCACTACCCGAGTGCTCACGTCTCATCCGAACATAAGCCTCCTTTTTCTTTTTAACCAACAAAGAAACTTTTTTGGTGCACCACGGTTCCCTAGCCCTACCAATTCCTCCTTGCCTGACAGGGACATACCTATCACAGACTCGCAGTAGCTGCTCCTTGAAAAAACTCCACATGTCGGACGTTCCCAGTCCCTGTAATCTCCTAGTCCAACCTATGTTTCCTAATTCTCTCCTAATAGCCTCATAATTACCCTTCCCCCAGCTAAAACCATTGGCCCGAGGTTCATGCCTATCCCTTTCCATCACTAAGGTGAACGTAACCGAATTGTGGTCACTATCACCAAAATGCACACCAACTTCCAAGTCTAGCACCTGGTCTGGCTCATTTCCCAGCACCAGATCCAATATAGCCTCACCTCTAGTTGGCCTGTCTACATACTGAGTCAAAAAACCTTCCTGCACGCTTTGAAGAAAAACTGACCCCTCTAACGAGCTAGAGCTATAACAATTCCAGTCAATATTAGTCAAGTTAAAATCCCCCATAACAATTGCCCTATTACTTTCACTCCTAAGCAGGATTGACTCCGCAATCCTTTCCTCAACCTCTCTAGAACTTTTAGGAGGTCTATAAAAGACTCCCAACAGGGTGACCTCTCCTCTCCTATTTCTAATCTCCGCCCATACTACCTCAACAGATAAGTCCTCATCAAACCTCCTCTCTGACACTGTGATACAATCTCTGACCAATAATGCTACCCCTCCCCCTCTTCTACCTCCTTCCCTACTTCGACTAAAACATTTGAACCCCGGGACCTGCAGCATCCATTCCTGCCCCTGCTCTATCCATGTCTCTGAAATAGCCACAACATCGAAGTCCCAGGTACTGATCCACGCTGCAAGTTCACCCACTTTATTGCGAATACTCCTGGCATTGAAGTATACACATTTCAAACCCTGCTCCACCCCACCTCTGCAATGCCGTGCATTGCAGTCCCCATCCATGCATCCCTCACTTTCAGCCCCACTACTCAGGATCCCTCCCCCCCCCCGAATCAGTTTAAACCTCCCTGCATGGCCTTAGCAAATTTACCCCCCAGGATATTGGTCCCCTTCTGATTAAGGTGTAGACCATCCTTCTCATAGAGGTCACACCTTCCCCAGTACGAGCCCCAATTGCTTAAGTACCTGAACCCCTCCCTCCTGCACCATCCCCTCAGCCATGAATTCAAACCTTCCCTCTCCCTATTCCTCTCTAAACTATCCCGTGGTACAGGCAAGAGTCCAGAGATAACCACTCTGTCAGTCTTGGCCTTTAGTTTCCACCCCAACTCCATAAATCCCTGCCTAATATCCCCTTCCCCTATCCTCCCTATGTCGTGTGTCCCCACATGTACAATAACTTGTGGTTTATCTCCCTCCCCCCTAAGAGTCCTGAATACCCTGTCAGACACATCCCGGACCCCAGCCCCTGGTAGGCAACACACCAACCCTGAGTCCCTACCTTTAGTTCCGACCCTCCTATCTGTCTCCTTAATTGTGGAGTCCCCAATCACAAGGCCCAGTCTTTTACAGCCCCTAACCACCTGAGCTTTCTCACTCGGCTCACCCCCAGAGATCTGCTCTCTATGCTCAGTTGATTCCTCCTCAACTGTAGCCTCCAGCACCGAAAACCTATTATGGAGGGGAACCGCCCCAGGGGATTGTCTTCCCGATTGCTTCTTACCCCTCCTCCTGGCATTGACCCAAGCCTCATTTCTAGGAGTTACTATTTCTCTATAACTCCTATCAACTTCCACCTCCGCCTCCCGAATTATGCGGAGTTCCTCTACCTCCCCCTCCAGCTCCTTTACACGCTCCTCCAGAAGCTGCAATCTAATGCACTTCTTACAACTAAAATCTCCTGAAACACTACTGGATTTCCTCACCACATACATCCCACAGGAGATGCAGCATACTGCCTGAACTGCCATCCCTGAAGCCATTACCAGCAAGAAAAAAAGAAAACAAAAAACTTCCCCACACTTCCCCAACTGTCACTCTCCACTGCAGCCCGAGCAACACTCCCTCAGTGGCGAGGGATTGGAAAGATCAGAATTCGGAAACTGGCTGGCTTGAATTGCTCTCCGGATTTTGAGCACATGCCACCATTCCCACAGATGGAGAATGCGGGCTCAGAATCACCCCCACCATCTCCAGCACAGCAGAAATCTGAACCGGTGTAAGGTGCTTCCCGAGTCAAGCGTTTGCAACTAAAATATTGGCATTTAATTGCGAATGTAGAAGATTGTCCAGTTATGTCCTACCACATGATAAAATTGACCCTGTCCAGCCTCTTAAGAATCCACTTGGTCCCACTCTATAGATGTTTTCCCAAATGCTTGCAATTTTCCCTGTTTCAAGAATTTACCCAATTCTTTCTTGAAAGCTACCAGTGGACAGGGTAAAATTGTTTCCCTTGGTGGGGAATCCTAGAACCAGGGGACGTAGATTCAAGATAAGTGGCAGTTGGTGGAATGGGAACATGCAGAAAAACTTTATTACGTAAAGGATGGTGGGTGTCTGGAATTCGCTGTCTGAGCTGGTGGTGGAGGCAGAGACCCCAAACTCCTTCAAAATGTACCTGGATCTGCACCTGAAGTGCTGTGAACTACAGGGCTACGGGCCGGGCGCAGAATGGTTGGATTAGAACGGTTATCTTCGGGCTGGTATGGACAAGATGGGCCGAATGGCCTCCTTCTGTGTTTCTATTGCATCTGTGTCCGTTCATTGAACAGTGTCCCTGTCCATTTAAGAGATGGGAGGTTAAAAATAGATTTTCTTGATTTGGAAAGAACGATGTAGAATTGTTTTAAAGTTAGCTGAAAGCCTAAACCTTGATGACTCATATGATTCATTCATAAATGTGGACAGGTCAATCTTAGATATGTTTTCACGTAAAAAAGATGAGAAGAGTTTGGAAATTGCGTTTACTCATCAACAGGATCTGAAGGATTAAGGTTAGCACTGGAATGGTTAATTATCGCCTTGTCCGAAAAGAAAATCAAATATTCAATCTTCACGAACAAGTCAGTCTCATTGACACAAAGCAGCAGGTTCACATTGAAGCAAACCACAGAACCAGACATTCATACAAAACGGGAGGAGGTCATTTGGGCATTGAGTGCTCATTGACTCTTTTGCAGAGAAGTCCAGTGTAACTCCACCATTACCATTACAATTTTTCATTTGGCCTCCAGCACCTAGAAACTGGCCGGGGTGGCACAGTAGCACAGTGGTTAGCACTGCTGCCTCACAGCGCCAGGGACCCCCAGGTTCGATTCCCGGATTGGGTCGCTGTCTGTGTGGAGTCTGCACATTCTCCCCATGTCTGTGTGGGTTTCCTCGGGGTGCTCCGGTTTCATCTCACAGTCCGAAAGACGTGCTGGTTAGGTGCATTGGCCATGCGAAATTCTCCCTCTGTGTACCCAAACAGGCACTGGAGCATGGCGGCCACGGGATTTTCACAGTAACTTCATTGCAGTGTTAATGTAAGCCTACTTGTGACAATAATAAATAAACTTAAGAGTATAAACCTAAACTGGTGCAAGGACTCCAGGCAGCCGTTCGGCCCTCCCTGCCAGCCTGAGTGGTGAGGCCAATCAAAGGCTCCCCTGTAGATAACTGGCGGTCAGCCAAAGGTTGCCCTGTGGAGAGAAACTTCTTGTTGAAGCACTCTCTCTGTTACTTATCTTTCCCTGTAGCTGAGTGCTCCTCGCTTAGAGGCCCTTACTGGTCCTCCAATGTTTGAGATCCTGCCTGGCACCTTTAATTAGACAGGGAACAAGTCTCCACAAAAGGTTAGTGCCAAGATCGGTATTCCAGTGACTGTTTCCTCCTCTGAGCAGATTTGGTACCCGAAAACAATCTGGGTGAAAGTCCTGCCCATAGTGTAAGTTGTGAATGCACTGTGCTCAACAAAAACAAAGGTGCAACTCCATATCAATATTTGGAAAGGTTGGCGAGGACAAGTCATAGATTTGTTTAATAGGGAAATCGTGACACACTCCACACCAGAAGAAAGGTCTTGGATGAGGGGGAGGGGGTGAAAAGTATATGTCCCCTCTATCCCGCCCAACTTGTTGGATCAATGAGAGAAATTGGAACCCCACTCACCAGTGTCCAAAAGCTGGTTAGATTTTAGTGTTAGTAAGGAGCCAGTAGGCCGTTTGGACTTTTGATATTTAAGAAGTTAAAAATGACATTTAAGAATGTCAGCACAGATTCGGAATTCTTGTAAAATGTCATTCCTACAGTTCTTCACAAAACTTACTCTCCACTGGTGAAATATTTGGCCCTCAGCAATGCCGCACAGACAGTATTTTCAGGATTTCAATCTGGCTTCGAGTCTGACAAGTTTCTGGTGTCAGCTCAGTTGAAGCCAATTCAAATTCTGAACCTTGGTTACGTTTCTCAACCAGTGTTTGTAAATGAAATATGAACAGCATTCTTCACTTTAAATAGCCCCTTTTTCTCCTCTCCGCTTGGAATCGATGACCTTTTTCAGTTGCCTTTCTGTAGCAAGAATGACATTGCTGTCAGGCTTTTGTCAAGACACCAAAGGACATCACTCGTAGTACAATGGCTGATAGTTGCCGAGATGGCCAATTGTATGTTTATAAGTGATCGAATTGCATTTTGTACACAAAAAAAAAATGATACCTCACACAAATGGGCACACTGCAAGAAAAACCTTTAATGGCTCATCTTCACCCTCCTTTCTGATGCGTTGTGTAATTTTCTTCGACAAGCTGTCTCCTGATGGCTGCTTAGGGTTTGCTCACAGAAGCTGCACATTACAGTATCTAGAACGAGTGTCTGTCTGTATCACTGATGTTACTAATGTCGGAGAGGAGAAGCATTCATTTATATTTTACCTGGGCTGCAATGAGTGATGCTACGGTGTGAGATCTGAAACTATTTTAAAAAATGCTCGGGGATGGTCATCTTACTTGATAGAACTGGACACTGCCAAAATCAATGACATTCAGATAGGGGATATGAAGGGGGGTGGGGGGTGGAGGGGGGTAGGGGGAGGGGTCTGTGGGAAGCATGAAATGCTCCTTTACATGTGAATACAGCTTCACTTTTTTTTATCTTTCACGCAGTCCGGAAAATGCGAGAGGCTTAAATTATTTTACTTTCTTTGATTTGATTTATTATTGGGATATAACGAAAAGTGTTGTTTCTTGCTCCCTATACAGACAAAACAAAACTGTTCGTAGAGTACATAGGGGTGAAGGAAAGGAGAGGGTGCAGAATGTAGTGTTACAGTCACAGATAGGGTGAAGAGAAGGATCAGCTTAATATAAGGTAGATCCATTCAAAAGCCTGATGACAGAAGGGAAGAAGCTGTTCTCGAGTCGGTTGGTACATGTTCTCAGATTTTGTATCATACTGTCCATAATTTTAGGTAGTACTCAATAAAATCATGCTGCAAATTCAATTCTGAATCACTGAAAGTTTGAACAGAGAAAAGATAACAAGAGTTGGGTGTATTGATATGGTTCATTTTACTGAATGCAATCATAGTGCAGACTCGATGGGCCAAGGGGCTTTTTCTGCACTGTATGACTCTCTGACATTGAGAAAGGGGGCAGCTGCTAGTTCAATGTTTGCAGAAAGAGAGTGTTTGAAAACACAAAGAAAATTTTAGGGCTGAATTTCCCGCCCTGCCCACCACAGGAATCATAGCGGGCAGGACACGGACCATGCAAAGGTCCATTGACCATGGGTGGGATTTTCCAACCTTAGGGCAAGCGCGGCACTAAAATCCCACCCTGAAGTGTTGAAGGCATCAGGAGAGTGATATGAGCAATAACTAATAACCTCTGACAGCTTTGGTTGTGAACGCACAGAAAGACTTGAAAATATTCCTCATATCCAGTTCCAGTGCCTGTGTTGATCAAGAGCAGCTTTAATCACATGGAAAAGGTCATTTCATGACTTGACCTGCCTGTCTGAATGCCCATTGATTTTGGCAGTGCCCAGTTCTATCAAGTAAGATGACCATGCCAAGTAGGTAGAGGTCATAAATCTTACTTAATGAGGCCCTTGGGCCTGCAATACATTGCTAATTGCATGCAAAACAGGTTTTGCTACTTTTGTCCTGGAGATAGATTCATTTGCAGTGCAGAACTCTTTGTTGGATTGCAAATTCTCTTCTTACTGCGATTCTCCCAACATTATTTTTTTTATTTATTATTAATTTGTTGGGGTGGGGTTTGTCGGTCGGGCCAGCACTTTGTCCAGTCCTAATTCCCTTCAGATAGCAGTGGTGAACAAACTCCTTGAATACAGCTAAGTGGCTTACTGGGCCCATTTCAGAAGGCAGTCAACAACATTGCTGTGGGCAAAGGCAAAATACTGCAAATGCTGGAATCCGAAACAAAAACAGAAAATGCTGGAAAATCTCAGCAGGTCTGACAGCATCTGTGGAGAGAGAATAGAGCCAATGTTTCAAGTCAGGATGACCCTTCGTTGTGTGAAAATTGTGCATTATGCGGAACATGTGGATTCTACACATTCTACACGTTCTCCCCGTGTCTGCATGGGTTTCCTCCGGGTACTCCGATTTCCTCCCACAGTCCGAAGGACGTGCTGGTGAGGTGCGTTGGCCATGCTAAATTCTCCCTCAGTGTACCCAGACAGGCGGTGGAGTGTGGCGACTAGGGGATTTTCACAATAATTTCATTGCAGTGTTAATGTAAGCCTACTAGTGACACTAATAAATCAACTTTAACTTAAAACTTGGACCTCCTTTGCAGTTAACCCGTTATTGGGCAACGCAAAATATTGTTAAATCACAAGTAATCAGCGATTTATTTATGTTGCCATATCCTCTTTAATCTACCTTGATGGCACCTTCACTATAGACATTGTCCTTCTGCTAATGAAGGCCAGCGCAGACATGATGGGCTGAAGGGACATTTGCTGTGCTGTAAATATGACTCTATGAAATAGAATCTCATGAAAAAGGATTAGTTAACTTTTAGTTTTGTCATAAAGTCATCTCATTATTGAATTAGCTTATCACATTTATGTTATTTTGAAGCGCACTTTTGGTTAATTAGATAAAGGCACATCAGATTATGAAGTCCCTGGAGCTTATGCATTACTTGACCCCAAACATTTGAAGATGGAGAGTTAATCAATGTGTAATTCACCAATCCCTTCATGATTCATGTGTCCTTAGGTGTGTTGAATATCTTTGTAATATAATCCTGAAAGCAGCATTAGTGTCATCCCAACAAGCCTGTGTGTTGCAGTTGATAATTTACTTGGCTTTATCGTGCCTCCAACAGATGCTTAATTCATTGTGCTCAGGGTACTCCAGCCTGTGGGCATCTTCTTGGAAGCTGCCAATGTTATACTTTCAATGGGTCTGGCAGCACCAATCCTGAGTAGCGGATAACTCCCTTAATGTGCCCATAGACACTCAGCCACTTTCACCCTTTCATTCACTGCTGCTTTACCATTCTGATGTAAAATCTGGCGAAGGCACAAGAGCTGGTGTCCAGGGAGCCAGAGAGTTGATTCATTTGAGTTTGAGATTCATAGTTGCGTTTGCTCACCAGGAGTTCAAGATTGTATTAAGGGTGGCACGGTGGCACAGTGGTTAACACAGCTGCTTCACAGCGCCAGGGATCCGGGTTCGATTCCGGCCTCAGTTGACTGTGTGGAGTTTGCACGTTCTCCCGCTGTCTGCGTGGGTTTCCTCCGGGTGCTCCAGTTTCCTCCCACAGTCTGAAAGACGTGCTGGTTAGGTGCACTGGCCATGCTAAATTCTCCCTCAGTGTACCGAGCAGGCTCCAGAGTGTGGCGACTAGGGGATTTTCACAGTAACTTCATTGCAGTGTTAATGTAAGCCTACTTGTGACACTAATTTAAAAAAAATTTTTTTTTTTACTTTTGTGGTTCCATCAGCAGCAGGCAGCATGGCAGGCGATATGAGAAAATTTGGAGAGTGGGTAACAGGCACTCTCCAAATTTTCCTGTACCACCCACAACAATGCCCACCACCGTCAGGGCAGGAAAACCCTGGGAATGAAAAGCTTGACATATGAGGAGCGTTTTAGGGCTCTGGGTCTGTACTCAATGGAGTTTAAAAGGTTGAAGTGGATCTTATTGAAACTTGTAGAATGTTGAAACGCCTAGATAAAGTGAACATGGGGAAAATGTTTCCATTAGTAGAAGAGACTAGGATCCAAGGGCACAGCCTCAGACTTTAGAACTGAGATGAGGAGGAATTTCTTCAGCCAGAGGGTGGTGAAACTATGGAATTCATTGCCACAGAAGGCTGTGGAAGCCAAGTCATTGAGTGTAGAGATAGGTTCTTGATTGGGAAGGGGATCAAAGTTTACAGGGAAAAGGCAGGAGAATGGGGCTGAGAAACCTATCAGCCTTAATTGCATGGCGGAGCACACTCGATGGGCCAAATGGCCTAATTCTGCTCCTATTTCTGATGGTCATATGGAAAATCCTGCCTGTAATTTTTATTTTAACTGGACTCACTTGGAACCAGCACAAAATAACTGGCATATAGTACTGGAAATAAAATAGTAAATTCCACTTTGAATAGTCTTTCAATTGTGGGACATGGGCATTGCTGGCTGGCCAGCATTTATCGCCCACCCTTAGTTGCCCTTGTTTAGGGCACAATTGAGAATAAACAACGCTGCTGTGGCTCTGGAGTCACGCGTAGGCCAGACCAGGTGAGGAAGGCAGATTTCCTTCCCTAAAGGACATTAGTGAACCAGATGGTTTTTTCTGACAATAAACAATGGTTTCATGGTCATCAGCAGATTCTCAATTCCAGATATTTTTTATTGAATTCAAATTCCACCAGCTGCCGTGGCGCGATTCAAACCCCGGTCCACAGAACATTAGATGAGTTTCTAGATTAATATTCCAGTGATTATCCCACTCGACCATCATCTCCCCATAGTCAATACAATAAAGAAACATCTTGTAAAACTACAAGTATTCCCCTTCAGCATGCATGGCAGTACGTGGCTACACAATTTCACAATAGGCTGTTCATTATTCATGCAAGGTTGGTAAGAAATGCTATCCAACAGTGGCTTTCACATATGAGTTTCCTGGATGCAATTATAGTCAGCAAGACACACTTCTATGAACCCTTGCTCCCCCGGGTCATGACAGTACTGATAATGTCACTTTCCGTAATTTATTTTCAACTGACCAACCAATAACACCTGGGTTCATGGTTTAGCCACTTGTGGGAAAATACTCTGCTCTTGAGTGTCTTTGAGCTGTTCACACAGCTTTAAAAGACTTTCTTTTAAAGCTTGCTCGCACATCGCCTCCAAGAGCTCCAGTCTCCTCTTCCACTGAACAAAAATACTCGACCACTTTCTGACCAATTTGCTTCTGCTCCTCATGAGAATTCAGGTGGCATGGTGGCACAGTGGCTAGCACTGCTGCCTCACAGTGCCAGGGACCCGGGTTCAATTCTGGCCTCGGGTGACTGTATGTGTGGAGTTTGCACGTTCTCCCTGTGTCTGTGTGGGTGTCCTCCAGTTTCCTCCCACACTCCACAGCTGTGCAGACTAGGTTGATTAGCCATGCTCAATTGTCCCTCAGTGTCAGCGGAATTTGTAGGGATAATATGTGGAGTTACGGGGATAGGGCCTGGGTGGGATCGTTGTTGGTGCAGGCTCAAAGGGCCAAATGGCTTCTTTCTGCACTGCAGGGATTCTATAATGTACTTTAGCAGAATTGAGATTGGGAAAGACAATATAGACTGAACTGTATAATTTTGGGGTGGCACAGTGGCAGGGTGGTTAGCGCAGCTGCCTCACCGCAACAGGGACCCAGGTTCAATTCAGGTTTTGGGTGATTGTCTGTCCTGTTCTCCCCATGTCTGTATGGGTTTCCTTCGGTCGCTCCAGTTTTCTCCCACTTTCCAAAGATGTGCAAGTTAGGTGGATTGGCCATGCTAAATTGCCCCTTAGTTTCCCAAGATGTGGTAAATTAGGGGGATTAGTGCGGATACGCAGATAGGGTGGGCCTGGGTAAGATGCTCTGTTAGAGAGTCGGTGCAGACCCAATGAACCGAATGGCCTCCTTCTGCATTGTAGTTATTCTATGATTCCAATTCCTCTTCATGGCCAGAATTTTCTTGCCGTTCATGCCGGCGGAATCTTACGGTCCCACGATGGCGCACCCCTGCCACACGTTTCCCGAGGGTGAGGGATGCATTCAGTGGGAGACCCCAATGATAACAGTGGGACCAGAGGATCCCGCCACCACCGTGAAATTTGCGGTGTGTTGCACGGAAAATCCCACCCAATCGGCGGAATCTTCCGGCCAGTCACGCCACCGTGATTTTCTGGTCAGATTTGGCTGAGCGCCAAATTCTCCGTCCTCGCTTGTAGCGACAGCAGGGCATCAATGGCCGGTAAGATCGCGCCCGATGGCCAGGATTTTATGAGCTAGCTCGGGCGAGGTCAATGGAGAATTCTGTTCTACGAGCCTCACCCGCCCCGATTCCGGGGCAGGCGTGCTGGTAAAATTCCGGCCTATCTCTCTATATGCTTTCTTTTTATGTCTGCATCTGGGCTTTCATCCTGCAGCTTCACGATTTGAGTAAGTTTATTTAATGGTCGCAAGTAGGCTTACATTAACGTTGCAATGAAGTTACTGTGAAAATCCCCTAGTTGCCACACTCTGGCGCCTGTTCGGGTACACTGAGGGAGAATTTAGCATGGCCAATTCACTTAACCTGCACATCTTTGGAGTGTGGGAGGAAACCGGAGCACCCGGAGGAAACCCATACAGACACAGGGAGAACGTGCAAACTCCACACAATGACCCAAGGCCGGGAATCGAACCCGGGTCCCTGGCGCTGTGAGGCAGCAGTGCTAACCACTGTGCCACCGTGTCGCTCTCCCCCCTTGTCGATTTGCAACTCTCCTTTGTGTCTGCAGTTGTGCTTTGTTTCTTGTAGCCACACTGGCTTCTGGTCTTATTTCCTGTTGGTGCTTCTTCCAGATCAAGGGTTGCCAAATCACATGGACCAGTATTTCTTATTCTCCAAGAAAACTGCAAATGAACCCTTCACATTTGATGCAAACACATGGGGAGGCAGTGGCGTAGTGGGTATTGTCACTGGACTAGTAATCCAGGTACCCAGGGTAATGCTCTGGGGACCTGGGTTCAAATCCTACCACGGCAGATGGTGAAGTTTGAATTGAATAAAAAATTTGGAATTCTAAAGTCTAATGATGACCATGAAATCATCGCCGATTGTAGGAAAAACCTCTCTGGTTAACTAATGTCCTTTAGGGAAGCAAATGTGTCATCCTCAGCTGGTCCGGCTTACAAGTGTCTCCAGATCCACAGCAATGTGGTTGACTCTCAAATGCCCTCAGGGAAGGACAATGAGTGCTGACCCAGCCAGTGACAGGCACATCCCATCAATGAATATAAAAAAAAAGTCATTTTCAAATATTCTGAAGAAAGCAATTAGATCCTACAGACCTTTAAAAGAAATGTACAATTTTCCTCCCTGTCCTGCTTCAGGTTCAAAGGTCGGCACAAATGTTAAGTGATTTGAGAACAGAATCGTCTCCCAATACTGAATTTCTGTCTGGCATCTGTTTAGGACTGTCATAGATTCCTACAGTGCAGAAAGAGGCCATTCGGCCCATCGAGTCTGCACCAACCACAATCCCACCCAGGCCCTATCCACATATCCCTACATATTTACCCACTAACCCCTTTAACCTATGCATCCCGGGACACTAAGGGGCAATTTAGAATGGCCAATCAACCTAGCCCGCACATCTTTGGACTGTGGGAGGAAACCGGAGCACCCGGAGGAAACCCACGCAGACACGGGGAGAATGTGCAAACTCCACACAGACAGCGACCCGAGCCGGGATTCGAACCCAGGTCCCTGGAGCTGTGAAGCAGCAGTGCTAACCACTGTGCTACCGTGCCGCCCCACGGTGTGTTGGTCTCTGGGATAAATCATTGATTGCACCAACAAATGAGGTCCCTGATTTGTCGCATGTTCACGCAGTCAAATTGACTTTCCAGGAAATATTAGCATGAGAAGAATGCAGTTAGAATAAGAAGCACATTGTCTGATGTGGACGACACTGTGCCACTTTTGTCATCAGTGCTTGACCTAATATCCTCTTCTGGCAACAATGGGAGTAAACTAGCCATTATTGAGGGTTTTGAATGCTGTTTACGTCTATATTATTTACTCTTCATTGGCTGTTGGAAGTTTGAAAGGAATCTTTGAAGCATCCTATTTGACTTTCCAGGAAAATTGATCGAAAAGTTGCCCAACATTTATTCTGGAAATTCTCTGAGGACTTCATCGGAAAAGAGCAAATACAGAGATGCTCTACACAGTTGAACAGCCAGGAGAAAGGCAGAGAATTTCTGATCCTCATCTTGCTAGGGATCGCCCCTTGGTCTGCTAGGGGTAGTCAGCTGTTGCAGGAGAGAGGGGCTGGAAGGCCAACGGATCTCTTTCACCTCTGGCGTTCCAGGATATCCATCCTCCTCTGGATCTCATCCAGCCCAGCCTCCAGTGCAACATCTGGGATCCCCGCGGATCGACTCCCTCGGTCCCTGAAACACCCTGAAATCTGCCATTGTGTGTCAGCCAACCCAATTCACACTTTCAGTAGATGTAGGTGTGTGCAGGTTACGCATGTAGTTCAAGGAAACTATGTCTAATCACTGCTTGAGTGCTAAACCCGCATGTTTAAATCATGATAATCATCAATTAGCCTGAAAATTGGGTACAAGGACATGAGAAAGAGGAGCAGGAGCAGAATCATAGGATAGAATCCGTACAGTGCAGAAGGAGGCAACTTGGCCCATCGAGCCCACACCGACAACAGCCCCACCCAGGCTCTATCCCCGCAACCCCACATTTTTATTCTGCTAATCCTTCTGACACTAAGGGGCAATTTAGCATGGCCAATCCACCTAGCCTGCACATCTTTGGACTGTGGGAGGAAACCAGAGCACCTGGAGGAAACCCATACAGACATGGGGGAGAACATGCAGACTCCGCACAGACACGTGAACCAAGCTGGGAATTGAACCCAGTGCTGTGAGGCAGCAGTGCTAACCATTGTGCCACCGTGTCGAGATTGACCACCTGGTCTGTCGAAGCTGCTCCAACATTCAATACGATCGTGGCTGATCCTCGGCTTCAACGCCATTTTCCCGCCCGCCCACCCAAAGGCCTTCAGTCCCTGTGAGAATATTTTGTGAGGAAGGGGACATCTTGCGGGGAAAGCTCTTTAATTATATTTAAATTTATTACAATTTATTGAAATGAGGTTCCGACCCATTCTGGGCAGGAACCTCATAATGTCGCCTGCGAAGGACATGGAAAATCAACAAATGAAATCTCGCCGGCAAGAATCTCATTTCCTGACTCAGCGGATTTTGGGCCCTGCGTCACCCTTTATGCCGATGGCTAATGTGGACTCAAAATCTCCCCCAATATTTTTTATTAGCACAGTGCCTACTGAGTGCCTTTGGGCAAGATTGTCCCCATTGTGGCACGGTGGCACAGTGGTTAGCATTGCTGCCTCACGGCGCCATGGACCTGGGTTCAAATCCCGGCTTGGGTTGCTGTCTGTGTGGGGTCTGCACAATCATAGAATCCCTACAATACAAAAGGAGGCCATTCGGCCCTTCGCGTCTGTTCCGACCACAATCCCACCCAAGCCCTATTCCCATAACCCCACACATTTACCCTACTAATCCCCCTGACACTAGGGTCAATTTAGCATGGTTAATCAAACTAACCCACACATCTTTGGGCTGTGGGAGGAAACTGGAGCACTCGGAGGAAACCCACGCAGAAATGGAGAGAACATGCAAACTCCACACAGACAGTGACCCAAGGCTGGAATTGAACCTGTGTCCTTGGCGCTGTGGGGCAGCAGTGCTAACCACTGTGCCACCATGTCGCCCTAAATTCTCCCCATGTCTCCATGGGTTTCCTCCGGGTGCCCTGGTTTCTTCCCACAGTCTGAAAGACATGCTGGTTAGGTGCATTGGCCATGCTAAATTCTCCCTCAGTATACCCAAACAGACACTGGAGTGTGACAACTGGGACATTTTCACAGTAACTTCATTGCAGTTTGAATGTAAGCTTACTTGTGACACTAATAACTAAACTAAACTGCATTAGTGCAAGTTGTTGTCTGGGTTCTCCCTGAACAGCAGAAATGTATTAAAACTGAGAACTAATTGCAATAAAAAGAATAACATAAGTGACTTTTCTATAAAAGATTTTGTTCCCAATTAAATGTACTTTATGCCTGCATTACATGTTTTACTACATGTCTGTCTTGTTTCTGTACATCATAGAATTTTTGATTGATGTTTCGACACTGCTATCATTCAGTAGAGCATATTAATGTCAAGTGGGAATACTTTAAAGCATGATGACATAATATGCATTTTTTTATATGAAGTGAGGGATGTAATTATTTCGGACTGGAGCTTTTCGGGTTTGAAAATCCAACGGTCCCATGTCGGTGCATTTCGCAATCAAAAACTCCTCCTGTAATATTAACGTGACTGCCCTGACCTCAACTCTGGACCTTCACCTGCCCAATAATATGTTCTCACTTCAACAGTAACTTTACTGTGCCCTCTTAAGAGTTTAAGTTTAAATTTATTGATTAGTAACTGTGGTGAACCATCGTTGGTTACCACTGGGGGTTGTTCTTATGTTACTGTTGGGTTAGGGTGTTGTCACTGTGGGGGTTGTATAATGTTGTTGGGTTAGGGTGTTTACCTGTTGTAAATGTTATTATGGCACATCCCGGTGGGGCCCCGCCTCCGGAGGAGAGGTATAAGACCCTCTGCTCCGGCAGGACCCCTTCAGTCTGAACTGGTGTATTCGTGTTAGTTAGTTCCATTGTTTGATAATAAAAGCCTTCAATACTGAAGCCTTGTTCCACGTGCTTGATTGTCGCGCATCAATTTTATTATCAAACAGAAAACTCTCAGCAGTAAAAAGAGAGTATGGAACAGATCTTGAAACCAGATCGTCTGGCGTTGGACCCACGTGCGGTCGGTGCCGCTAACACCTTCGACCACTGGTGGAAGTGTTTCGAAGACTACCTGGCAGCCTCTGTAGCTATTACTACAGACAGCGACAAACTCCAAGTCCTCCACGCAAGGGTAAGCGACACGATTTATCTCGCGATTCGTGCGGCCACCACTTACCCGAGGGCCGTCGAGCTCTTGAAGAAACGATACACGAAACCACCCAACGAGATACACGCTCGTTACCTCCTCGCTACACGACGTCGGCAGTCGGGCGAAACCATGGAGGACTACGCCAATGAGCTCCTGCAGCTTGCCAGGGGTTGCGATTGTAAAGACGTATCAGCCGAACAATACATGTACGACCTCGCCCGAGACGCGTTCGTAGCAGGGGTAGGGTCCTCGTACATCCGGCTTAAGTTACTGGAGAAAGGGAACCTCGACTTGACCCAAGCGATGGAGATGGCTGAGATGCTGGAAGCGGCGTCGAAAAGCTTGGCGCTGTACCCCGAGGACCACGTGGAGACAACGTGGCAAGAGCAAGCTCAAATCCCTCCTCGCCCCGCGGGCTCGCGCTCCCATATCGATCCGACGACGGCGGCAGCTCCAGGCGGCCAGCGATGCTATTTTTGCGGTGGGGCCAAGCATCCACGGCAACAGTGTCCGGCAAGAACGGCAATCTGCAGCCAGTGCGGTAAAAAGGGCCACTATGGTAAAGTTTGCAGGTCGAAGTCCAAAAACGGCAGTGCAGCTTGTAACCCTCCAGAGCGGAGACAATCTCCTTCGGCGTCGCAGTACCCACGAGGTCCGACCACGTGCGAATCCAGGACGGCGCCATCGTGGCTGACGGAGGAGGAGGAAGACCACCAGGGGTCGCTACGTTTGGCGCCCTCGCCCACGTGCGATTCATGGGGGCGGCCATCATGGTCCACGACGACTAGGAGCGACCAGCAGGGGTCCTCAGCATCAACATCGGCGGCATGCAGTGACGCCCAGGGGCCAACGGTGGCGTCGATCTCCCTGGACCAGACTAAGCACCACAGGCTTGAGAATTCAATGATGGATATCAAGGTAAATGGTCGTACTGTGAATTGTCTGTTTGACAGTGGGAGCACCGAGAGTTTCATACACCCTGACACTGCAAAAAGGTGTGGACTCCGGGTTCTACCTGCCAAGCAGACAATTTCCATGGCATCACGGTCCCGGTCTGTACCGATCCAAGGACGATGTATGGTAACTCTAGAGGTACAGGGCACAATTTACGAGCAATACAGGCTCCTTGTGTTACCTCACCTTTGTGCGCCAATTCTCCTCGGACTAAATTTTATGGTCCACATGAAGAGTGTGATCCTACAGTACGGTGGGCCACTCCCTTCACTGGCAGTAGGGAATCAGCCGCAGCCTCCAAATTGCCCAAAGCGCCCCGCATGCAATCTTTCCACTCTGAAAATCACTACACCATCCTTATTTAAGAATCTGGTACCAGGCTGCAAGCCCATCGCTACTAAGAGTAGGCGTTACAGTGCTGAAGACCGGATCTTTATTAGATCTGAGGTTCAGCGGCTCCTCAAGGAAGGGATCATACAGGCCAGTGCTAGTCCGTGGAGAGCGCAGGTCGTGGTAGTCAAAAGCGGGAACAAACCTCGGATGGTCATCGACTACAGTCAGACCATTAACCATTATACGCAGCTGGATGCATATCCTCTCCCGCGCATTTCTGATATGGTCAATCAGATTGCGCAGTACCGAGTGTTCTCTACCATAGACCTTAAGTCCGCCTACCATCAACTCCCCATCCGCCCAGAGGACCGACAATATACGGCTTTTGAGGCGGATGGTCATCTATACCATTTCCTCAGGGTTCCATTTGGTGTCACCAATGGGGTCTCGGTCTTCCAGCGTGCTATGGACCGAATGGTGGACCAGAACGGGTTGCGGGCTACCTTCCCGTACCTGGATAACGTCACCATCTGCGGCCATGACCAGCAGGACCATGACACGAATCTCCAACACTTTCTGCTCACTGCATCTCGCCTGAATCTGACCTATAACAGGGAGAAGTGCGTATTCCGTACGCGCAGGTTAGCCATCCTTGGATACGTGGTGGAAAACGGGGTCATTGGCCCTGATCCAGACCGTATGCGCCCCCTTACTGAACATCCCTTGCCCGCTAGCACGAAAGCACTGAGGAGATGCCTCGGGTTCTTTTCGTATTATGCACAGTGGGTCCCCAACTACGCGGACAAAGCTCGTCCGCTCATCAAGTCCACGACCTTCCCACTCACGCCGGAGGCCCAATTGGCCTTCAAGGCTTTGAAAAGCGACATTTCGAAAGCCACAATGCACGCGGTGGATGAATCCATCCCTTTCCAGGTGGAGAGTGATGCATCTGATTTCGCCCTAGCCGCCACACTAAACCAGGCAGGCAGGCCCGTCGCGTTCTTTTCCCGCACCCTTCAAGGCCCCGAAATTCGGCACTCAGCGGTGGAGAAGGAGGCTCAGGCCATTGTGGAGGCAATCAGACACTGGCGCCATTACCTGGCGGGGAAGCGGTTCACTCTGATCACGGATCAACGATCCGTGGCGTTTATGTTCAGTAACACGCAGAGGGGCAAGATCAAGAACGATAAGATATTGCGGTGGAGAATTGAGCTCTCCACCTATAATTACGATATTATGTATCGTCCAGGGAAGCTCAATGAGCCCTCGGATGCCCTCTCGCGCGGAACATGCGCCATCATGCAGGAGGACCGCTTGAAGGCCCTCCACAATGACCTGTGTCATCCTGGAGTCACCCGACTCTACCACTTCGTCAAAGCCCGCAACCTGCCCTACTCGGTGGAGGATGTCAGGTCAGTGACGAGAAGCTGTCGGATTTGCGCAGAATGCAAACCGCACTTTTATCGACCGGACCGGGCACAATTGGTCAAGGCCACTCGCCCTTTCGAGAGGCTGAGTGTGGATTTTAAGGGCCCCCTTCCCTCAACGGACCGGAACGTCTATTTCCTCAACATAATAGATGAGTACTCCCGGTTCCCGTTTGTTGTCCCCTGTGCGGACACGTCGACTGCCACCGTCATTAAGGCATTCAGTGAGCTTTTTACCCTGTTCAGGTACCCCTGCTACATTCATAGCGACAGGGGCTCGTCGTTCATGAGCAACGACTTGAGGCAATTCCTGCTCTCATTCGGGATTGCCTCTAGTAGAACCACGAGCTACAACCCTAGGGGTAACGGACAGGTGGAAAGGGAGAATGCTACAGTCTGGAAGGCTGTCCTACTGGCACTGAAATCCAGGGGCCTTCCAGTCTCCCGTTGGCAGGGGGTCCTTCCAAATGCGCTCCATTCTATCCGCTCCCTCCTGTGTACGGCAACCAATGCTACTCCCCACGAGAGGATGTTCTCATTCCCTCGGAAGTCATCCTCGGGGATCTCATTACCAGCCTGGTTGACGTACCCAGGACCCGTCCTTCTGCGGCGACATGTGAGGGCTCGCAGGTCCGACCCCTTGGTCGAACCGGTCCAACTCCTCCACGCCAACCCTCAGTATGCCTATGTGGCATATCCTGACGGGCGAGAGGACACTGTCTCCATTCGAGACCTGGCGCCCGCAGGGGACGTAGCAACTCCTGTCGCTCCCATACCCCCTGTCACGAATCCCCTACTACTTATTTCTTCCCCAGACGTGGCGCGGTCAGCACCGGGACCAGTGCATAACAGTTATACTCCCATGTACAGCTTGCCTGAGACTCGGAGATCGGCGCCACCACCGAAGGTTCCAGGATCCCCTGCACCATCGCCTCACCAGGGCCAACCGGCCCGGGAGTCCTTGAGGGGACAGCCGGACGCTGTTTTGGAGAGAACGCCACCGCAAGCACCTGCTCCGGTTTCGCAACCGGTGTTGAGGAGATCACAGCGACGGTGCGGTCCTCCAGACCGTCTGGACTTGTGAATTTTGTACATATGACCTGTTTTTCGCACCCCGCCGGCCTTTGTTTTTAAAGGAGGGGTGAATGTGGTGAACCATCGTTGGTTACCACTGGGGGTTGTTCTTATGTTACTGTTGGGTTAGGGTGTTGTCACTGTGGGGGTTGTATAATGTTGTTGGGTTAGGGTGTTTACCTGTTGTAAATGTTATTATGGCACATCCCGGTGGGGCCCCGCCTCCGGAGGAGAGGTATAAGACCCTCTGCTCCGGCAGGACCCCTTCAGTCTGAACTGGTGTATTCGTGTTAGTTAGTTCCATTGTTTGATAATAAAAGCCTTCAATACTGAAGCCTTGTTCCACGTGCTTGATTGTCGCGCATCAGTAACACAAGTAGACATACATTAATGCTGCAATGAAATTACTGTGAAAATCCCCCAGTCCCCACACTCCGGCGCCTGTTCGGGTACACTGAGGGAGAATTTATCATGGCCAATGCACCTAACCATCATGTTTTTCGGACTGTGGGAGGAAACCGGAGCACCCAGAGGAAATCCATGCAGATGGGGGAATTGCAAACTCCGCACAGACAGTGACCCAAGCTGGGAATCAAACCCGGGTCACTCGCGCTGTAAGGCAGCAGTGCTAACCACTGTGCCACCATGCCACCATCAGTGTGTTAGCCTAATTAAAGGCAGCTTGGGATTGGAAGTCCATGACCTCCGAGTTTTAACAACTCCCTCACTTGTGTTTAAAGGTTTCTTTTCTGCTAACATGATTTAATTTTTCCCGTGCAACTTTTCAGGATTTTCTTTTCGGTTCTCACACTCATGGGACAGATCCACCTTTTCGAGGTGAGCGAATCTGTGCCTCTGCCTTATTTTTGCAAGTAGTGGAAGCCCTTCCTGTTCCTCTTACTGTGAGGGATGGGACAGTCTAAAGTAGGAAATCATATCCAGAAAAATTGCACAGAAGAAGAAGAAATGGTCACCTTCACAACGAATATCCCTTGGGGATACTCCAGGCAAATCATCCCTGATAACGGGGGAAAATGTCACATTGAAGCAGATAGAAGTAATCCCTTCGAGTCTGCGTGACTTGTATCTTTATGAGGTCATTTGGAGGAAACAATGAGTGAAACTGAAGCTGTAACAAAGACTTTGTGGACCAGAGCTTCTCAATAGGTTAAAGTATTTGAATAACAAGATATGTTGAGTAGATGCCCTGCTGATGGTGACAGCTTTAAAGTATAGCTGGGGTGAAGCAAAAGAGCAGACCATATCTTATGATGAATGAAATTCCCCACATTATCCCTGGATTTAGCTAGGCATCCTTCAATCTGCAGGTTACAATATGATTGGAGCCTTGGAGATTCATTTAGTTTTATACTTTTCATTTCACCTTCTGTAGTTTTTTTATTCTGTCTTGGCATCCCTGGCTCCTGACTGTAGTGCTCCAAGGGCACATTTATTGCTCTGTCCTGGTGACATTCTGTGCCTTGGAAGCTAATAAAGTATTGCAGAGTGCCCTTTCTAGACAGTTGCTAGTCTTTGTTTATCAGGAAGCAGTGATTGCATGAGAATGCCTTTGTTCTCCCCCGCGACTGAAGTGTTTTCATGGAATCATTGATTCCCTACAGTGCAGAAGGAGGCCATTCGGCCCATCGGGCCTGCACCGACAACAATCCCACCCAGGCCCTATCCCTGTAATCCCGTGTATTTACCGTGCTCATCCCCCTGACACCAAGGGGCAATTTAGCACAGCCAGTCCACCTAACCTGCACATCTTTGGAGTGTGGGAGGAAACCGGAGCACTCGGAGGAAATGGGAGCACTCAGAGGAAACCCATGCAGACACGGGGAGAACGTGCAAACTCCACACAGACAGTCACCCAAAGCTGGAATTGAACCCGGGTCCCTGGTGCTGTGAGGCAGCAGTGCGAACCACTGTGCCACCCTGTACGTTACTATTGTTTTAAATGGCATTGTCACTATATTTTGGAAAGTTTTACATGCAGTTCCCTAGATATGATCAAGATGTAATAGACATTGTGGGATAGAAATCGGTCTCAGAGGGTAGTCAAAATGGGTGGTGTTGGCACAGTTGCCCGTTACATCCGTTTAATTTTGTTGATAATAATAGAAACCAAAGCTCAGTATAAGGTGACTAATCTGTGTTTTGCACTTTTGTCCAATGGGTGGCACAGTGGTTAGCCCTGCTGCCTCACAGTGCCAGAGATCTGGGTTCGATTCCCAGAGCTTGGGTCACTGTCTGTGTGGAGTCTGTACATTCTCCCCGTGTCAGCATGGGTTTCCTCCGAGTGCTCCGGTTTCCTCCCACAGTCCGAAAGACGTGCTGGTTAGGTGCATTGGCCATGCTAAATTCTCTCTCAATGTACCCGAACAGGCGCCGGAGTGTGATGGCTGGGGAATCTTTACAGTATCTTCATTGCAGTGTTAATGTAAGCCTACGAATAAATAAACTAAACTAATAAATAAGTTTCAATCCCTGTAAAACCTACAATAGCTTTTGCAAGGACGATAATTCTGGTCATGCTTTTATGCTTTTGAAAGAAACCTTTATTTTCAAAATCTGCCATAAAGCACAGCACAAGGCAATTTTGTCACTTTATTTACAGAGTTCCCTTTATGGCAGAGATCCATATTGTTGATACAATGGGTTTACTGTTGCTATGTGACTTTTGACTCATTGCTACACTTTGCGAGGTCTTTTAAAGTGTAAAGTTCATTTATTAGTGTCACAAGTCAGTTTATATTCACACTGCAATGAAGTTACTGTGAAAATGCCCCTAGTTGCCACACTCCAGCACCTGCTTGGGTACAATGAAGGAGAATTTAGCATGCCCAGTGCACCTCACCAGCACATCTTTCGGACTGTGGAAGGAAACCGGAGCACCCGAAGGAAACCCATGCAGACACGGGGAGAACGTGCAAACTCCACACAGACAAGTGACCCAAGCCGGGAATCGAACCTGGGTCCCTGGCGCTGTGAGGCAGCAGTGCTAACCACTGTGCTACCGTGCTGTCACAGCAACGTGGTCACTTCCCAATAATCATCAGAACTGGTTTTATGATTAAAAAGAAAATCTTCATAACACAGCTGACTGCAGCGCTCAAGCTTTTCAATTAGAAGCAAAACCCTTGGACAAGATAATCATCCAACGTTGGTATAATTAGGATGGAGAGTTACAGAAAAGCTGCTCCTGACGTTTGATATAAAGTAAGTACCAAGTAAGTCAGCCCAGCGGTGGCAAGTTCCCTTCCCTGAAGAGCACTAATGAACCTGTTAGCTTTTACAGCAATTTGCCAGCTTTTAGTGTTATTTTCTGGTTCCAGCCCACACATGATCAGATTTGTTGAAGTCAAATTCACAGCTTGCCACAGTGAGGTTGAACCATTGACCCCTGAGTTGCTAATTTGGTACCGTGTATATTACAGTGCTATAAACCAACAAGATGAGTTCATTTCTCTATTAAGATTGCAAACAAAAGGATTTTATACGAGTGTTAAGCATTCGTGCACTATGCTATTCATACAGTGCAATTTTAAGACCATTAGTATTTCTCAGATTCGTAATGAATGAACTATTGTTTTGCATTTGTAAGTCTTTAACCCCGTTCCCAAATTCTTGGACCTATTGGGTGGCACGATGGCACTGCAGCCTCGCAGTGCCAGGGACCCAGGATCACTTCTGGACTCGAGTCGCTGTGTGTGCGGAGTTTGTACGTTCTCCCTCTGTCTGCATGGGTTTCCTCCGGGTGCTCCAGTTTCCTCTCACTGTCCAAAAGATGTGTGGGTTAGGTTGATTGACCATGCTAAATTGCCCCTTAGCATCAGGGAGGAACTAGATCTTCGATCATAGAATCCTACAGTGCAGAAGAAGGCCATTTGGCCCATTGAATCGGCACTGACTACAATTCTACCCAGGCCCTATCCCCAATACCCCATGCATTTACCCTAGCTAGTCCCTCTGACACTAAGGGGCAATTTAGCATGGCCAATCCACCTAACCCTCCTATGGGAGGAAACTGGAGCACCCGGAGGAAACCCAGGCCGAACTGGGTAGAACGTGCAAATTTCACACAGACAGTGACACAAAGCCGGGAACCGAACCCAGGTCCCTGGTGTTGTGAGGCAGCAGTGCTAAGCACTGTGCCGCCATGCCACCGAGCAGGGCAAATAAGTGGAGTGATGGGGATAGGGCCTGGGCGGGATTGTTGTCATTGCAGGCTCGATGGGCTGAATGACCTCCTTCTGCACTGCAGGGATTCTATGATTGTGAATTTTGCATATACACTGCTGCCCATCAATTCCCAACCCTCAGATTACATGGAGGCGTGCCACATTGATGTCATCTGCATCAAGAAGCGGGGACAAAGATATGCTTTTGCTCATGTGCCCTGAACCAAACTCAAATAAAGGTCAAACCCAGAAGAGTTGAGGCCAAAATTTGATCGTTGGACACCTTGGACCTTTTGATATTTTGTGTGCTGATGTTATTTCCAATTAGCCTTTTCTAATTTGTCTGCCTGCACAAAAACAAAAATGAATTCACTGCGATGAAAAACAAAGGTTAAGAATCTGCCCTGTGATCTTTCTACTTGCCTTTGGCTCACCACAACAGCACAAATAAAAAAACAAACTGGCCGGCCTGTCAAGTCCCTTTCCCTCGTCAGGTTCCATTACTCACAGCAGCTGTATCTCTGCTCATTGTCTTTCTTTTATAATTAAACTTTACCAGACTTTTAGCTGCACTTTTACAATTTATCTCACCAGTCTTAAACTTAATAAAAGTTAGATTGATGTGCCGGTGGAAGTCTCCTGAGGACTGTCACTCTGTGTTTGTCGAGGAAAGTGTCTGACAGTAATGCACCAGCTGAGTGACTGAAGAGATTCGATCAGATCATTCTTAATCACCCTGGAAGCACAGCACACACACAAAAAAAGGCACAGATGATGATTAACTCTTTGGATCTTGGAGGAACTATTTCTGTAATCAATTATTGCAACATCATTCTGTCTCCTGTTTTTTTTTCTGCTTTTCATTCCATCTTTCTGATTTGAAGGGCCATGCCCAAAAGGCATTTGTGGTGTGAAAAATGGCGTATATCTTTGTAATGAAAGTCTGCTACGAACGTGACAGTCATTACTCCTTTAGACTTTCAGAAAAGTGCCAGTGTTCACTAATGGGAAGTGTTAGAGATTTGGCCACCAAGGAATGGTTTCATAAAGCTAACATTTCAGAATTGCTATATTGAGTGAGACTCCTTTCCAATCAAACCCAAGCAAACAACTCAGGGAGCCTTCTATCGTTAAACTGCCTCTCAACTCTCCTGAAAGGAGCAAGAATCTGTACAAGATCATGCTCATTGGTGGGGAAAAGTAGTGCTGCACAAATGGTTCAATGCATGTAAGTTTATTTATTAGTGTCACAAGTAGGCTTGCATTAACACTGCAATGAAGTTACTGTGAAAATCCCCTAGCCGCCACACTCCGCCGCCCATTTGGATACACTGAGGGAGAATTTAGCATGGCCAACGCACCTAAATAGAATGTCTTTCAGACTGTGGGGGGAAACCGGAGCACCCGGAGGAAACCCACGCAGACATGGGGAGAACGTGCAAACTCCGCACAGACAGTGACCCAAGCCAGGAATCGAACCCGGGTCCCTGGTGCTGTCAGGCGGCAGTGCTCACCACTGTGCCACCGTGCAGGCCTATTTTATGCTTTATACTTTTATAGCATTTATGTTAGAACATGCGACTCCCACTGAGTGCTGTTATACAGGCCCTTAATTTCATTCTAGTTAAGCTACTGACTGTAATCATGTTATGAAAGGGGCAGAAGTCAAGCACTCCCTCTTGACATGAAGTGTGGGGGCGGTGGGGGGGGGGGAAGGACGGAAACAAGAACTCAGTAGAGGAGATGGTCTAAACCAGCTACAGCCTCTGAACAGTTGTCCCGAGTGCGTCTTCAGCAGACGCCAAACGAGTTGGTTCTCTAGGCAGTTTTGAACAGAGAATGGAGTGGACAGAGGAGAGTTTAAAACAGAGCAAATAGAAACAAAATTCACGAGAGGCAAACATTCAAACAATTGCAAGCAATTCTATGGTGTAAATATTTAAAGGGGTGCGCTGTCTTAGTGAACAATCTTTGGCATCATGTTTATGCATTGCAATGATATGCATTTTAACACATTTTCTGTCATTGCATTGCATGCAAATAAACACAAGTATTTTCGAAATAACATTGTCCTTCAATTATCTAATATTCAAACTTAAGTTACTTAAAGGCAAGTCTATAAATATTGAACCTTGCATTTAGCCTGCTTCCATTCAAAAGTGAAAAATGATAGCCTAGCTGGTGAACGAAAATGGTTCTATATTTAAATCTTTCTCAAGTGGTTGTATTTCACAACCTGAAATTTTTGTCTCATAAATTTCTCAACACTAATGCTCCTTCATTCGAATTCAGCACTTAGATACAAAACTATTTGAGCCAAGCAGATGTAATCTGCTTTTCAGTGCTGGCAGTTATTGTTTTTGATTTCTTTGAGATGTGGTCCACACTGACAAGACTGCATTTATTGCCCATCGCTGGTTGCATTGAGAAGTGGTTGTGATTCTTCTTGAACCATTGCAATCTTTGTCAAGCTGACGCCTTCCCAAAGTCCTTAATTAGGATATTTGTGGGCTTCGTCTTGTGCAAACAAAGCAACGACGACAAAGATCGGACACAGAATGACATGCGATTGAGAGGGAAATTTCAGAGTTCATGGTACTCCCATGACTTTGCTGCTCTTATTTTTTTTCAAGGGGAGAGATTGTGAAACTGACAGGTGCTGCTGAAGTAAGTTTGAAGTGTTATCCTAGTGCATCCTGTAGATATTACATCCTGTACTCAACGTGTACCAATGGTGAAGGGGATGGATATTGAATTCAGTTGTAGGGGTGTCAATCAAGTGCACCACTCTGGGTGGAATTTTCCTATCCTGTCTGCCACGGGAATTGTAGCGGGCAGGACACGAACCTTGCAAAGGTCCATTGACCTCGGGCGGAATTTTCCAGCCTTGGGGCGAGCACAGCTGGAAAATCCCACCCTGTGTCCTGAATGATGCTGCGTTTCTTGAGTGTTGATAGACTTGTAGCCATCCAGGCGAATGGTGAGAACCCCATCTCATTGAAATAAGCCTTGTAAATGATAGAGAGTTGATGAACCAGAGCACTCCCTATCCTGATTTTGTCACCGTGGTATGAACATGATGGGTGCAATTAAGATTCTGGTCATTGTTAACCAGAAGATGTTGAATGTGTGGAAGCAGGTTTATTATTCATGTGACACAATAATATTGTGATACTTCTGAGTACAAGCATGGATGTAGATCCGGCCATATTGCAAGTTGATATGATTGGCTTCATTTCATGGTTATGAATGAGCTGAACACTGTAGAATCATCAGCAAAGAGACAAACGCTTGATGGTGAAACAAGTTGGAGCTTATTGATTGATAAATGCAATAGCTACAAAATAAAGAGATGGCTCACTGAAATCTGTTTAGAGACAGGCCCATGTGATTTGGTTGCCATGGGGAAGAGGTCCAGGTCAAAACCCTTAGAAACTCGAGCGCCAGTTTTCATAATTAGCGCCAGAACTTGTCTTTCTGGATAGAAACTGTCAGACGCCGAGAGACCCAGAGGAGGAGACCAAAAACAATTACTACTCTGCCAGGCAGATGGAAAAAGTCTGTTTTTGTGTCAGTCATCAAGAAAGTGGGAATGGATTCCCTGCTTGAAGAAATGAGAAAAAGAGATTTAAAGACCAAGGATCACCAAAGGGTACCTTGCTGTTGGAAATCAGTTCAATCTCACTCAGGAGACTGATTGGAAGGACTTTCAAGGGGGCATGAAAGACTTACTCAGGTCTGGCAGTGTGAACAGAATCTGTTGAATAGCTGGGAGAAATTTAGGACTTTATCAGACTATATGTCTGCACAGAATGTGGCATAATGTATAATCAGAGTGTAACATAATATATATTGTCCCATTGGTAAGATGCAGCATGGGTTCATGAAGGGAAGGTCATGTTTGACTAATCTGAGAACATTGCATGTGCAGTGGACAATGGGGAACCTGTGGATGTGGTGTATCTGGATTTGCAGAAGGCATTTGACAAGGTGCCGCACCAAAGACTGCTACGTCAGATAAAGGTGCATGCTGTTACGGGTAAAGTATTAGCATGGATAGAGGATTGGTTAATTAACAGAAAGCAAAAGAGTGGGGGTAAATGGGTGGTTTTTCTGGTTGGCGATCAGTGACTAGTGGTGTGCCTCAGGGATCACTGTTGGGATCGCAATTGTTTATGATTTACATAGATGATTTGGAGTTGGGGGACCAAGTGTAGTGTGTCAAAATTCGCAGATGACACTAAAATGAGTGGCAGAACAAAGTGTGCAGAGGACGTTGAAAGTCTGCAAAGGGATACAGATAGTCTAAGTGAGTGGGCAAGGATCTGGCAGATGGAGTACAATGTTGGTAAATGTGAGGTCATCCATTTGGTAGGAATAATAGCAAAATGGACTATTATTTAAATGGTAAAAAATTGCAGCATGCTGCTGTGCAGAGGGACCTGGGCGTCCTTGTGCAATAATCACAAGGAATTGGTTTGCAGGTGCAGCAGGTAATTAAGAAGGCAAATGGAATTTTGTCCTTCATTGCAAGAGGGATGGAGTTTAAAAACAGCGAGGTTATGTTGCAGCTGTATAAGGTGCTGGTGAGGCCACACCTGGAGTACTGTGTACACAGTTTTGGTCTCCTTACTTGAGAAAGGATATACTGGCACTGGAGGGGGTACAGAGGAGATTCACTAGGTTGCTTCCGGAGTTGAGAGGGTTGGCTAATGAGGAGAGACTGAGTAGACTGGGGCTATACTCATTGGAATTCAGAAGAATGAGGGGAGATCTTATGGAAACATACAAGATTATGAAGAGAATAGATAAGATAGAAGCAGGGAAGTTGTTTCCACTGGCAGGTGAAACCAGAACTAGGGGGCATGTCCTCAAAATAAGGGGGAGCAGATTTAGGACTGAGTTGAGGAGGAACTTCTTCATCCAAAGGGATGTGAATCTGTGGAATTCCCTGCCCAATGAAACAGTTGAGGCTACCTCATTGAATGTTTTTAAGGCAAGGATAGATAAATTTTTGAACAGTAAAGGAATTAAGGGTGATGGTGAGCGGGCGGGTAAGTGGAGCTGAGTCCATGAAAAGATCAGCCATGATCTTATTGAATGGCGGAGCAGGCTCGAGGGGCCAGATGGCCTACTCCTGCTCCTAGTTCTTATGTTCTTATAAACATGGCTTGGGCTTTTTGGTTATATTAATTAGTTAATGCGGAAAGTACATTTTTTCTAGTTTAGCATGCTAGCTGCCTACTCAGTCAGTAACGCTGAATCTGTGTTGGTTTTAGTTTGTTTGTTACAGTAAAAGTCTTAAAATATGACATCTTATGTGATTATTTCCAGTGGTCACTGGGAAATTCCTGTCTCTTTTTAAAAGTTATTGAGGAGCATAACAACAGTGACACCATAATAAACAAAAAAAATGCATGTAGTGTATGACTAAATTTATTACAGGCAGAATAACCTTCACAGTCGTGACTAGGCGTTTCTTCAATTATAATTCTATGGATCACCCTTCCCATTTTTAGCAATCAGAAGTTGGAGTCCTTTAAAGAACTTATCCAGCTGTCAGCAATTGCTTCCTAAGTTGCTGTCACCTCAATTATGTCAGTGAGTCATCAAATTCTGCCCCCCCACCTCATCCTTTGTCACAATCCTATGTCTCTCATTCAAAGTTTCATTAATATTCATGAGCCAACCAAAGGGCAAAAGGTGTTCCTCATATAATATTCATTCCTCTGTACAACAAGGATTGTCGGTTTTTGCCTTGGGTTTTATGAATATCAAATAGCCCTACCTTCCAAATTCTCGTACAGTTTGTAGCAACATTTTGTTGCATAACCTTATCAGACGCCTATTTATACAAGGGATTCAGAAGGACTCGAATGTCTCCAGATGGTAAATCTATACCAGTCATTATAATTATAACTTTCTTTTCTGGCTGTGAATTGGAGGGGTGAGAGCAGTGAGTAGGATAAGGAGAAGGGATCTTGGTGCTCATTAAGAACGTCAGCCTGAGAGAAGGGAAATTTTCTTCAGATTTTCACCCATTGTCACCTTCAAGTATTTCCAGGTCAGTGGTAGCTCAGGCTAGGGATGGAATTAACCTTTCTTTGCACCATGAATGTCCTTTACCCCTGCACCAATAAGACTATGAGGGTGACAATTCCAGTTTCAAATCCAACCACAAATCTCACTTCTCTGTGCAAGAGTAACAGAGTGCCAAATTCGGGGAGGAGTAGAGGATTTATTCCCTTCAGGTTGTGTACCTACATAGAAAACAGTTATGTTCATTTGGAAAGTGTCCAAGTTGAAGGTATCTAGATGTGCACAGAAATATACACACTGATAAATAATACAGAAAAGCACAATTGCTTTTTGCATAGATTACATAATCCATAGAGTGATCTTAATTTCCTACATAGCAATGCTTCCTACATCCTTGGGTGAATCAAGCTCCAACACTTCAATATTGCTTAGATCTACAGGAAGGCTGTCAACATACCTTTCTCACACTCCTGGATGGAGTGAAAATATATTTTTTCATTTGATAGGTGATTCTTCTATCTCAAAGCACTCTCCATTTATATTCATCACATCGGTCAGCTTCTCCAAGTTATTATTTGTGTAAAGTGCATAATGACATTTCAGTAGTGGAGTGGGCACTTTATGGATGTGTGGTGAACCATCGTTGGTTACCACTGGGGGTTGTTATTATGTTACTGTTGGGCTAGGGTGTTGTCACTGTGGGGGTTGTACAATGTTGTTGGGTTAGGGTGTTTACCTGTTATAACTGTTATCATGGCACATCCCGGTGGGGCCCCGCCTCCGGTGGCGAGGTATAAGACCCTCTGCTCCGGCAGGACCCCTTCAGTCTGAACTGGTGTATTCGTGTTAGTAGTTCCATTGTTAGACAATAAAAGCCTTCAATACCGAAGCCTTGTTCCACGTGCTTGATTGTCGCGCATCAATTTTATTGTCTAACAGAAAACCCTCAGCTGTACAAAAAAGAGTATGGAACAGATCTTGAAACCAGATCGTCTGGCGCTGGACCCACGTGCGGTCGATGCCGCTAACACCTTCGACCACTGGTGGAAGTGTTTCGAAGACTACCTGGCTGCCTCTGTAGCTATTACTACAGACAGCGACAAACTCCAAGTCCTCCATGCAAGGGTAAGCGACACGATTTATCTCGCGATTCGTGCGGCTCCCACTTACCCGAGGGCCGTCGAGCTCCTGAAGAAACGATACACGAAACCACCCAACGAGATACACGCTCGTTACCTCCTCGCTACACGACGTCGGCAGTCGGGCGAAACCATGGAGGACTACGCCAATGAGCTCCTGCAGCTTGCCAGGGGTTGCGATTGTAAAGACGTATCAGCCGAACAATACATGTACGACCTCGCCCGAGACGCGTTCGTAGCAGGGGTAGGGTCCTCGTACATCCGGCTTAAATTGCTGGAAAAGGGGAACCTCGACTTGACCCAAGCGATGGAGATGGCTGAGATGCTGGAAGCGGCGTCGAAAAGCTTGGCGCTGTACCCCGAGGACCACGTGCAGTCAACGTGGCAGGAGCAAGCTCAGCTCCCTCCTCGCCCCGCAAACCCGCGCTCCCAGATCGATCCGACGACGGCGGCAGCTCCAGGTGGCCAGCGATGCTATTTTTGCGGTGGGGCCAAGCATCCACGGCAACAGTGTCCGGCAAGAACGGCTATCTGCAGCCAGTGCGGTAAAAAAGGCCACTACGGTAAAGTCTGCGGTCAAAGTCTAAAAACGGCAGTGCAGCTTGTAACCCTCCAGAACGGAGACAATCTCCTTCGGCGTCGCAGTACCCACGAGGTCCGACCACGTGCGAACCCAGGACGGCGCCATCGTGGCTGACGGAGGAGGAGGAAGACCACCAGGAGTCGCTGCGTTTGGCGCCCTCGCCCACGTGCGATTCATGGGGGCGGCCATCATGGTCCATGACGACTAGGAGCGACCAGCAGGGGTCCTCAGCATCAACATCGGCGGCATGCAGTGACGCCCAGGGGCCAACGGTGGCGTCGATCTCCCTGGACCAGACTAAGCACCACAGGCTTGAGAATTCAATGATGGATATAAAGGTAAATGGTCGAACTGTGAATTGTCTGTTTGACAGTGGGAGCACCGAAAGTTTCATACACCCTGAAACTGCTAAAAGGTGTGGACTCCGGGTTCTCCCTGCCAAGCAGACAATTTCCATGGCATCACGGTCCCAGTCTGTACCGATCCAAGGACGATGTATGGTAACTCTAGAGGTACAGGGCACAATTTACGAGCAATACAGGCTCCTTGTGTTACCTCACCTTTGCGCGCCAATTCTCCTCGGACTAAATTTTATGGTCCACATGAAGAGTGTGATCCTACAGTAGGGTGGGCCACTCCCTTCACTGGCAGTAGGGAATCAGCCGCAGCCTCCAAATTGCCCAAAGCGCCCCGCATGCAATCTTTCCACTCTGAAAATCACTACACCATCCCTATTTAAGAATCTGGTACCAGGCTGCAAGCCCATCGCTACTAAAAGTAGGCGTTACAGCGCTGAGGACCGGATCTTTATTAGATCTGAGGTTCAGCGGCTCCTCAAGGAAGGGATCATACAGGCCAGTGCTAGTCCGTGGAGAGCGCAGGTCGTGGTAGTCAAAAGCGGGAACAAACCTCGGATGGTCATCGACTACAGTCAGACCATTAATCATTATACGCAGCTGGATGCGTATCCTCTCCCGCGCATTTCTGATATAAGACCATAAGACATAGGAGCGGAAGTAAGGCCATTCGGCCCATCGAGTCCACTCCACCATTCAATCATGGTTGATTTCAACTCCATTTACCCGCTCTCTCCCCATAGCCCTTAATTCCTCGAGAAATCAAGAATTTATCAATTTCTGTCTTGAAGACGCTCAACGTCTCGGCCTCCACAGCCCTCTGTGGCAATGAATTCCACAGACCCACCACTCTCTGGCTGAAGAGTATGGAACCAGATTGCGCAGTACCGAGTGTTCTCTACCATAGACCTTAAGTCCGCCTACCATCAACTCCCCATCCGCCCAGAGGACCGACAATATACGGCTTTTGAGGCGGATGGTCGTCTATACCAATTCCTCAGGGTTCCATTTGGTGTCACCAATGGGGTCTCGGTCTTCCAGCGTGCTATGGACCGAATGGTGGACCAGAACGGGTTGCGGGCTACCTTCCCGTACCTGGATAACGTCACCATCTGCGGCCATGACCAGCAGGACCATGACACGAATCTCCAACACTTTCTGCGCACCGCATCTCGCCTGAACCTGACCTATAACAGGGAGAAGTGCGTATTCCGTACGCGCAGGTTAGCCATCCTCGGATACGTGGTGGAAAACGGGGTCATTGGCCCTGATCCAGACCGTATGCGCCCCCTTACTGAACTTCCCTTGCCCGCTAGCATGAAAGCACTGAGGAGATGCCTCGGGTTCTTTTCGTACTATGCGCAGTGGGTCCCCAACTACGCGGACAAAGCTCGTCCGCTCATCAAGTCCACGACCTTCCCACTTACGCCGGAGGCCCAATTGGCCTTCAAGGCTTTGAAAAGCGACATTTCGAAAGCCACGATGCACGCGGTGGATGAATCCATCCCTTTCCAGGTGGAGAGTGATGCATCTGATTTCGCCCTAGCCGCCACACTAAACCAGGCAGGCAGGCCCGTCGCGTTCTTTTCCCGCACCCTTCAAGGCCCCGAAATTCGGCACTCAGCGGTGGAGAAGGAGGCTCAGGCCATTGTGGAGGCAGTCAGACACTGGCGCCATTACCTGGCGGGTAAGCGGTTCACTCTGATCACGGATCAACGATCCGTGGCGTTTATGTTCAGCAACACGCAGAGGGGCAAGATCAAGAACGATAAGATCTTGCGGTGGAGAATTGAGCTCTCCACCTATAATTACGATATTATGTATCGTCCAGGGAAGCTCAATGAGCCCTCGGATGCCCTCTCGCGCGGAACATGCGCCATCATGCAGGAGGACCGCTTGAAGGCCCTCCACAATGACCTGTGTCATCCTGGAGTCACCCGACTCTACCATTTCGTCAAAGCCCGCAATCTGCCCTACTCGGTGGAGGATGTCAGGTCAGTGACGAGTAGCTGTCGGATTTGCGCAGAATGCAAACCACACTTTTATCGACCAGACCGGGCACAATTGGTCAAGGCCACTCGCCCTTTTGAGAGGCTGAGTGGGGATTTTAAGGGCCCCCTTCCCTCAACGGACCGGAACGTCTATTTCCTCAACATAATAGACGAGTACTCCCGGTTCCCATTTGTTGTCCCCTGTGCGGACACGTCGACTGCCACCGTCAGCAAGGCATTCAGTGAGCTTTTTACCCTGTTCGGGTACCCCTGCTACATTCATAACGACAGGGGCTCGTCGTTCATGAGCAACGACTTGAGGCAATTCCTGCTCTCATTCGGGATTGCCTCTAGTAGAACCACGAGCTACAACCCTAGGGGTAACGGACAGGTGGAAAGGGAGAATGCTACAGTCTGGAAGGCTGTCCTACTGGCACTGAAATCCAGGGGCCTTCCAGTCTCCCGTTGGCAGGCGGTCCTTCCAAATGCGCTCCATTCTATCCGCTCCCTCCTGTGTACGGCAACCAATGCTACTCCCCATGAGAGGATGTTCTCATTCCCTCGGAAGTCGTCCTCGGGGATCTCATTACCAGCCTGGTTGACGTACCCAGGACCCGTCCTTCTGCGGCGACATGTGAGGGCTCGCAGGTCCGACCCCTTGGTCGAACCGGTCCAACTCCTCCACGCCAACCCTCAGTATGCCTATGTGGTATATCCTGACGGGCGAGAGGACACTGTCTCCATTAGAGACCTGGCGCCCGCAGGGGACGTAGCAACTCCTGTCGCTCCCATTCCCCCTGTCACGAATCCACTACTACTCATTGCTTCCCCAGACGTGGCGCGGTCAGCACCGGGACCAGTGCATAACAGTTCTACTCCCATGTACAGCTTGCCTGAGACTCGGAGATCGGCGCCACCACCGAAGGTTCCAGGATCCCCTGCACCATCGCCTCACCAGGGCCAACCGGCCCGGGAGTCCTTGAGGGGACAGCCGGACGTTGTTTTGGAGAGAACGCCACCGCAAGCACCTGCTCCGGTTTCGCAACCGGTGTTGAGGAGATCACAGCGTCGGTGCGGTCCTCCAGACCGTCTGGACTTGTGAATTCTGTACATATGACCTGTTTTTTTTGCACCCCGCCGCCTTTTGTTTTTAAAGGAGGGGTGAATGTGGTGAACCATCGTTGGTTACCACTGGGGGTTGTTATTATGTTACTGTTGGGCTAGGGTGTTGTCACTGTGGGGGTTGTACAATGTTGTTGGGTTAGGGTGTTTACCTGTTATAAGTGTTATCATGGCACATCCCGGTGGGGCCCCGCCTCCGGTGGCGAGGTATAAGACCCTCTGCTCCGGCAGGACCCCTTCAGTCTGAACTGGTGTATTCGTGTTAGTAGTTCCATTGTTAGGCAATAAAAGCCTTCAATACCGAAGCCTTGTTCCACGTGCTTGATTGTCGCGCATCAGGATGCAATTTTAAAAATTATTCCCTTTGACTTAAAAACATGTTTTGTACAGTATTTCCTTATACCTTCTAAGCTCTAAATATGCCTCTTAATTGTTTTTCATCATCCTGAACTCTTACGCAGTTGAAGTGAAGTCTGTTCACATCATTTCCTATTTTAATCCATTCTTTCCTCAAATCAGATTTCTCACCTCAGGCAGTCTCTTTCTCTCCCACAATCTGAGAGTGTTGAAAACTATGATGAGTGTGAA
Organism: Mustelus asterias; assembly: GCF_964213995.1. Taxonomy (NCBI): domain Eukaryota; kingdom Metazoa; phylum Chordata; class Chondrichthyes; order Carcharhiniformes; family Triakidae; genus Mustelus; species Mustelus asterias. Next base: position 10,112,435 of record NC_135827.1, on the reverse strand, counting down.
AGCCCCATTGCATTGCCGTAGCTTGGGTGTGATCACAGAATTGTGATGGAGTACAAGGAGGCCATTTGGCCCATTGTGTCTGCACCAGCTCTCCAAACGAGTATCGTGACCTAATGCCATTCCCCTGCCTTTTCCCCTTGCATGCTGTTTTGATTCAAGCAATCATCGAATGCCCTCTTGAATGCTTCGATTGAACCTGCCTCCACCATATTTCCAAGCATTCCAGACTCTAACCACTCGTGTGAAAAAGTTTATTCCACGTCACTTTCCCACTTAATTCATTTTAATTTATTATTTCATTAGATGTGAATGTTGCTGGCAAGGCCAGCATTTTTTGCCCATCCCTGGCTGTCGTTGAACTGAATAGCTTGCTCGGCCATTTCAGAGGACAGTTAAGAGTCAACCGGGGGAGGTGATGGCCTAGTGGTATGATTGCTAGGTAATTAATCCAGAAACTCAGCTAATGTTCTGGGGACCCAGGTCTGAATCCCACCACGGCAGATCACGGAATTTGAATTCAATTTTTAAAAATCTTGAATTATGAATCTACTGATGACCATGAAACCATTGTCAATTGTCGGAAATCCCCATCTGGTTCACTGATGTCCTTTAGGGAAGGAAATCTGCCACCCTTACCTGGTCTGGCCAGAGCCACAGCAATGTGGTTGACTCTCAACTGCCCTGAACAAGGGCAACCAGGGATGGGCAATAAATGCTGGCCAGCCAGCGGCACCCATGTCCCACGAATGAATAAAAAAAACTTCTGTAGGTTTGTAGTCACATGGAGGCCAGACCAGGTAAGGGTGGAAGATTTCCTTCCCTAAAGGACATTAGTGAACTGGATGGGTTTTTACAGTAGCTGGTCATGGTCACCATCATAAAGACTGGCTTTCAATTCCAGATTTTTATTAACTAAATTAAAATTCTATCAGCTGCCATGGTGGGATGTGAACCTGGTGTCCCCAAGACATTAGACTGGGACTCTGGATTACTAGTTCATTACCACTACACCATCATCTCCCCACGTGATTAAACTGCATTTCCACCTAAGTTAGTGTAATGTAGCAGAAGAAGCCCCAGGACTCCTAAGGTTTAGCATCGCTTAGAGTCAACTTTATGAGTGACCTCATCTTTTTTCCATTGCTTTTAAGTGTTGGTGCTTTTGGGCCATTATCTTTCACTGTGGTTTCTCAGTCATAGTAACCCATTACAATCAATATAATTTCAACTTTTATTTAAACTCATTAGCCTTAATTTTATCGAATTGAAACTATTCCACTTATCATAGCAATTGAATCAAATGAATCATTTCATCACCACGTAAAGAAAGAACCACAAACCACTTGAGCTTATTTATCTTAGTTCAAGAGATCATCAACTATCCAAACATTCTTACTTCCCAGCATCTGTGGTTCTATTTATAAATCTTGCAGGATGCTTAGTTAGTATTGTTGAAGGTGTAGTTCTCCTCGATGATCTGCTTTTTTATTCTTGCATCACTAACCAGCCACCCAGCCAATGAAGCTAACCGTCTCCCAGTGAATAGGTAGGGAAAAACTGTTTCCACTGTCAGGTGGAATCAGCATTCAGAGGACATAAATTTGAGGTAATTGGGGAAGAAACGGGGGAGAGCTGAGAGATGTGGAAATGTTGTTTTCATGCAGCGAGTAGTTTTGAGCTGGAATCCATTGCCTGAAAGATTAGTGGGAGAAGATTCAAATAGCAACATTCAAAAGGCAATTGGATGATACATTTGGAAATGAAATAATTGGCCCCACTTTTCATCTCAAATAACAAGCCCTTATATAAGTTCGCTCCAGAGTGAAACTCCTAGCTTCCACACTAATATTCCTCAGCCTTGTATTTCAGGACCTCTTGATACACTAATGTAATGTAATGTGGGCGGCACGGTGGCACAGTAGTTAGCACTGCTGACTCACAGCGCCAGGAAACCTAGTTCGATTCCTGGCTTGGGTGTGCGGAGTCTGCAGGTTCTCCCCATGTGGGTTTCCCTCCGGGTGCTCCAGTTTCCTCCCATGGTCCGAAAGATGTGCAGATTAAGTTGATTGGTTAGGTGCATTGGCCATGCTAAAATTCTCCCTCAGTGTACCCAAACAGGCGCCGGAGTGTGGCAACTAGCATATTTCCACAGTAACTTCATTGCAATATTAATATAAGTCTACTAATAAATAAACTGAACAAATATTTCAATCACTTTTGACACTAATAAATAAACTTTAAACTATTTCTGTTACCTCTGCCAATGCTGAGTGAGATTGACAATTTAGTGTTGAATTGGAGGAAGCTTAGTGGCTGTCGATGCAAGCCAACTAGAACTGGCGCAAGATACCACTTAAATTGAAATCTTAGAAATCAGACATCAGTGCTAGCTTTGATCTCAAACCTGGTCATTCCCTCACAACCAGTAGAAATAAATTTCCGTCTACATTTCCCCGACCGTTTGGTTTGGGTTCAAGCACAGAAGATTCACTCTTTCACCAAGTCATTTATGCTGATGTAATATATCCATTTTCTACAATATAACTATAAATTAACTGTAATTTAGGACTCTCAAACTGGTTATTCTTCTTATAAGCAGTTTGAGGGTGCTAAATTATAGTTACATTTCTTTTCTAGTTAAAAATACTTCCAAAGTCTGACAGGAAGAACTGAGAATAAAAAGGAAAATGGATGACAGTGAGCAGTAATTATGTTTTCATATGAACCACGTTACCCATTTCACCCTGAAAGCATGTTGACATTTGTTTACATTGTATTAAAAGTGCTGTATCGATAATTGTAGCCCAGAGGTGCTTTGAATACAAGGCTGAGCAGTGAGTGCAGAGCTACCAAGTCATTACTGTGTCACTGGAGCTGTCTAATAACGTTAAAGTTGACCACTTGGAGCATAACTCTTCACTGTGAACCATTTAGATTCCTGTTTGGATCTTTCATATTAAATACACATTAACGTTGCGAACAAAGGATATGGGATATGCTTCTGTTTAAAACATCTCAGGCGTATTGGGAGTAATTTTCAATATCACTGCCTGGAATGCATCGCCTCCCTGGTCTCAAGCCCACACACATTCCAACCAACTGGAAAAAAAAATGAAAACCACTCACAGTAAGAATGGCTTTCATTAACCCTTAGCTTGCATTTATATAATGTAGAAAACCTCCCAATGCACTTTATATAAGAGTTAAACAGCATGAAATGTGACTAAAATGAGCACAAAATGGTGCAAGGTTAATTTTACGAAAACAGTTTTAATTCTAGTACCTCTGTCACCTATAGTTTTGATGTGGAGATGACGGTGTTGGACTGGGGTAAGCACAGTAAGAAGTCTCACAACACCAGGTTAAAGTCCAACAGGTTTATTTGGTAGCACAAGCCACAAGCTTTCGGAGAACTGCCCCTTCATCAGGTGAGCGGGAGTTGTGTTCACAAACAGGGCATATAAAGACACAAACACAATTTACAAGATAATGGTTGGAATGCGAGTCTTTACAGGTAATCAAGTCTTAAAGGTACAGACAATGTGAGTGGAGAGAGGGTTAAGCACAGGTTAAAGAGATGTATATTGTCTCCAGCCAGGACAGTTAGTGAGATTTTGCAAGTCCAGGCAAGTCGTGGGTGTTACAGATAGTGTGACATGAATCCAAGGTCCCGGTTGAGGCCGTCCTCATGTGTGCGGAACTTGGCTATCAGTTTCTGTTCAGCGATTCTGCGTTGTCGTGTGTCATGAAGGCCGCCTTGGAGAACGCTTACCCGAAGATCAGAGGCTGAATGCCTGTGACTGCTGAAGTGTTCCCCAACAGGAAGAGAACACTCCTGCCTGGTGATTATCGAGCGATGTTCATTCATCCATTGCCGTAGCGTCTGCATGGTCTGCAAAACCTATAGTTTTGTCATGTATTCCCCTTCATGTTTAGTCTTGACGCTATATAGCCTTATAATTTATTCCCATAAAAAACATGAATTTTACCTGTAAAAAACATGAATTTTACCCATTTACCCAGGATACACTGTATGGAAGAAATTGACCCAATAGTGACAATACAATATGCAAAAGAAGCTTTAAAAAATAATCTTCCATTGATCATTTCCTTCTTTAATTGAAATGAAAATGTTCTATTTTACTACAGGCCAGTATAAGCGTCAATGATCCAGATCCTTTAAAGTACCAAGATCAGAAATTGCAAGCACTTGAAATGTCTTTATGTTTATGCAAATAAGCACAGTGAAAATGATAGAGAACCTTGTGTATTCTTGGCTGAGAATCTGGAAATCTAATAGCCTGTTGACACGTGTATTGGACTATAATAATAAGGTGATTTTTTTGAAGAAAGTGGAAAATTATGGATGAAAGACTTTCATGACATTTTTTTAACTCACCCACTGACAGGAAAAGTGTTGGTTTACAGCTTATGGTGAGTAAATGGACATGGATGTTACATGGCTATGCATGGATAGAATGAGGAGCCATTTATTTGTTTTGAGGGCATACATTGGCATAGACATCATGGTGGGTCATAGACATTCAGTGGGGGCATAGCTTGACATGAGAGGCATGAAGGGCAATGGCGAGGGATTAGGGGTTCATGAGAAGGCATCTATGCAGCATGGGGACTGTGTGGGGTGTGTGTGGGAAGTGGAGCTTTCTGTTTTTTTACATAATTATGGGCGGCACGGTGGCACAGTGGTTAGCACAGCTGCCTCACAGCGCCAGGGACCCAGGTTCGATTCTCGGCTTGGGTCACTGTCTGTGTGGAGTTTGCACGTACTCCCCATGTCTGCATGGGTTTCCTCTGGGTGCTATGGTTTCCTCCCACAGTCTGAAAGACGTGCTGATTAGGTGCATTGACCCAAACAGGCGCCAGAGTGTGGTGACTAGGGGAATTTCACAGTAACTTCATTGCAGCATTAATATAAGCCTTTCTAGTGACTACTAAATAAACTTTAACTAATTGGAATGAATTCCCATAACAGCGATGCCAGCCTTTCAAATAGCCCACCTTTGTACCCAATATACCCCATTGGCTACCCCGAGACATTTTCCCAGGTCAGTTGGCCTGACTTCAGCTTGTATTACCCATCCCATGCACTCCACTCCTGCTGATGCCCCACCTCACCCCCATCTCAATAAAAATTCCATCCTTTTTGGGCACTTTCTCCCAAGACAATAGAACCAAGCCAGAAATATTCTCAATTCCTGCTAGCCGCTTCAAGAATAAAGATCTACCCCTGCCCCAAAGTTTGCAGTCAGCAGCAAAGCGAGAACACTGATTAGAAAGCAAGTCTCACTGAAACAAACTAGGTTTGCGGTCTTCTTTACTGGACGTTCCCTATGTATTACAATTTCTTTGGTAAGTTGTGTTGTTCATCATATTTATCATATTGCTGTTAAAATACCAATTGAGCTAGGTGTCACCTTTTGAGGGGTTTCAAACAGCACGAAAGGTGCAGAAAAGTTGGAATTCTTACTGTTTTCGGTGTGGTTAATGGAGAACCTGTAGATGTGCTGGACTTGGATTTCCAGAAGGCATTTGATAAGGTGCTACATCAAAGGCCATTGTGGAAAATAAAAGCGCATGATGTAGGGGGTGACATATTGTCATGGATAGAACACCTAATGCCCTTTACAAATGAAAACATCTCCTGGTGCTTCCTGAGTAAATAACCGTTGAACACAGATGATTCAGTCGAGAGGGCAGAAAGAATGTTTTTTTATAAGAGACTTTTGAAGAAAATCAAAGGCGGAGCAAAGTCGATTAATTCAAAGGGAATATTTTAGAGGGCAGAGTTGGAAAGATTTCTCTGAAATAGAAAACAGAAAATGCTGGATAAACTCAGCAGGTCTGGCAGTATCTGTGGAGAGAGAAATGCAGTTAATGTTTCAGATCTAAATGACCCTTCTCCGGAACTGGGAAACAAGTTTGAATTTATTTATTAGTGTCACAAGTAGGCTTACATTAACACTGCAGTTGCCACACCCCGCCACTGCCTGTTCTGGTACGCTGAGGGAAAATTTAACATCACCAGTGCACATAACCAGCACATCTTTTGGATTGTGGGAGGAAACTGGAGCACCCGGAGGAAACACACAGATATGGGGAGAACATGCAGACTCCGCACAGACAGTGATCCAAGTCAGGAATTGAACCCGGGCCCCTGGTGCTGTGAGGCAGCACTGCCAACCATTGTGCCACCGTGCCAGGGTGTTGGTAACAAAGGATTAAGGAACAAGCAGTAAACCAAGTTCTTCAAAATAGAGAATACAAAACTGAGAGGGAGATTGAAGTGTTGGTAGGTTGGGTGTTTTATAAAGTATTGGATACCAAAAACCTTCTGTCACTACTCAATGGGAACTGGAAATGTGGTCAAAATATTATGAACACCTGAATTCTATTCGTGTTGATCGTATTATAGGAACTTTTCTTCCAAGATAGCATGAAGCTGAGGATATGGGCAATCGATAAAGGATGGAGGAATGGTTCTGGCATTTGAGAGTTATAAAATCTGATTCCTTTTTTAAACCAGACTGGGTGACTTTCAAAAAACAAGAGAGCATGTGCGCTGGAGCTGATAGAATGACAATGCTTCAGGGCAGGCAGGAGGAGGTAAAATAGCCAACAGCAATACTCACTGAGTTGTTACAGGAATGTCTTCATGCAATACAAGCCAATAGGCATCAGCACATATTAAGGCCAGGGATTAAAAATGATCCAAAATTCATTTCCCTCTGATTGCACTGGGCTAAAAAAAGGTTCATAATATTGAATTTGAACTCTGATAAACTTAAATGTTTTTGCTGTCTGTGGTAGGGTTTGTGCACTTGTTGTTTGTTAGATTTGGGCGTCAACATGGCTGTATGTAAGTGTCGAAATATTTTGGCGGACAAAAGTTTATTTATCAGTGTCACAAGTAGGCTTACATTAACACTGCATTAACACTTGCCTTCAATTGTAAGGTTTTGCTATTTTGGTTGTGGCTGAGAATTGGTTTCTTCTCACATTATGGATGTGCCTCAATGATTTTTTTTGTGTTTTACTAGCAACGTTCTCTTACTTCACCTCCGCTTAAAAGCAATGTCTCCTGCTGGTTACTGTCCAGTGGGCACTGGCAAACTTCCTGTATCTTTAAAGTTTATTTATTAGTGTCACAAGTAGGCTTACATTAACACTGCAATGAAGTTATTGTGAAAATCCCCTAGTCGCCACACTCCGGCGCCTGTTCGGGTACACCGAGGGAGAATTTAGCATGGTCAATGCACCTAACCAGCATGTCTTTTAGACTGTGGGAGGCAACCAGAGGAAACCCACGCAGACACAGAAAGAAAGTGGAGACTCCACACAGACAGTGACCCAAGATGGGAATTGAACCCAGGTCCCTGGCACTATGAGGCAGCAGTGCTAACCTCTGTGCCACCCGTGCCACCTTGCATTGGAAATCAGGATTGCTTAGTTATTAGCATGCTTACCTCTGAGTCAGAAGCACATTCTGTGGAGCACTGAATTTGAACATATAATCAAGGCTGACACTTCAGCGCAGTTCTCAGGGAGTACTTCTTATCAGGGATGAGATGTTAAATCTGTCTGCCTGTGGACTTTGAATAGTGCCTTGGGCTCCTTAAAGAACAGCAAGGAGTTCTCCTCCAGTGTCCAGGAAAGTATTCCTCCCCCAATCAATATTGCCAAAAATAGATCACCTTGTCATTTACCTCACTGCTGTTTGTGAAATCTTCATGTGTGAAAATAATTGTTTTATTTGGCAGCATAACTACAGAGCAATCCTCTGTATGAAACATTTCTGACTTTGTGACATTTTTGAGAAATGTGATCAAACATAATGTAAATACAAGTCCTTTCTTCAACCTGCGATGTATCCCTTAGCTTGCTGAGATTTCACCTGTAATCTTTATTTTCTTGCCTAGTGTTAATATCTGGAGGTTTAGTGGCACAGTGGGTGGCATCCCTGCCTCTGAACCAGGTTATAATTCTCACTCCAGGGTTTGATGATCAAGGAAGGGATGTTTATATCACGGCCAAACAGGTCAAGTTTCAACTTGTAAATCCTTCCAACACACACCAATGGCAGGCAGTTAAGAGTGAGAGAGATTCCTGGTCAGTCATGTAATGGAAAGAAAATTGGAGCTTCAACCATCACTATCCATATCTCAGGACTATCACATACGTGTACAAGTGTCTGTTGCCAGAGCAACTCAGACTCTTTGGTGGGTCTGGTTCACTGATCTGGATTAGATTGATGCCAACAGCAAAGGGTGCGATCCCCATTTCAGCAATGATTGGCACAGGACCTGACTCCTTGTCTTGTCTTGTGGTGGAGGTTATGGTGTTGTGGATGAGAAGTGCCTGTAGGCAGAGGGCTCAAGAAAATAACTGATGGAATCATAGAATCCCTACAGTGCAGAAGAGACCATTTGGCCCATCGAGTCTGCGCAGACACCCCGAAAGAGCACCCCACCTAGGCCCAATGCCTTCACTCTAAACTCGTAACCCTCTGCATTGACCATGGCCAATCCACCTAACCTGCACGTCTTTGGGCTGTGGGAGGAAACCCCACGTAGACACAGGGAGAATGTGCAAACTCCAGACAGAAGGACAGGGTTTTACGGCCTCGCTCGAGTGATTTCCGTTGTTGGACCCTCGCCTGCTCCAATTCTGTTAATCTCATCACACAAAGTGTGGCACAGTGGCGAGCACAGCTGTGGCGGGCGAGGTGGTAGAATTCCGGCAACAGTCACCCAAGGCTGGAATCCAATCCGGGTCCCTGGCACTGTGAGGCAGCAATGCCTGAAGTGATCGTCACTCACTATAAGAGTGTGGCTCCAGCACAGCCAAATCAAACCCTCCTGCCTTTCAACACCCACCCTTATCCAGCAGGAATTTCTGCATATCAGGAGTGCAAGTCAAGACTAATTTGTTTCCTTCACCTTCAGATTAAGTTGGGGTGGAGCATAATTACCAGCAATAGACCTGGTGGGCCTAATGGCCTGTTTCTGGGCTGTGAATACAGTATTCAACTCATTATTGTGCCTCCCCACGACCACAATAACTTTTTAAAAGCAAAATTATCTCCCATTCAACATCTGTTAAATTATAGTTCTGAGAGGCTACATATAGTATTGATTGCTTTATGAGAAGGTATAAAAAGATAGGAATTAAGATCTCACTCTGTAAGAAAGGGAGGGCTGTGACTGACAGACAGTGTGGAACAACCAGCATATCATATTGCCATGGTGACCACTGCTGATAAAAATACCCACACATTTGTCGACAATAGGTAGAACTCAGATCTTCTATATAAGAAAATGGAGTTAACTTTGCCAAATGTAATTTGAAATAGAATGGCTCAATTTGAGTTCAAGAAAGTTAAATCCCAATTGGTTTGCTGTGTAATTCTCAAGCAGTCAAATGTTGATTAATAGTCTATTAGAATAGATTATTTAGGAAATTCAGATTATGTTCAAACACTGTACTGGAATTGTTTTGAAGTACTTTTTTTTATTCATTTGTGGGACATGGGCATCGCTGGCTGACCAGCATTTATTGCCCATCCCCAATTGCCCGAAGGCAGTTGAGAGTCAATCACACTGCTGTGGCTCTGGATTCACATGTAGGCCAGACCGGGTAAGGACAGCAGATTTCCTTCCCTGAAGGACATTCGTGAACCAAATGGGCTTCTTTGACAATCGACAATGGTTTCACGGTCATCTTAATTCCAGATATTTTTTATTGAATTCAAATTCCACCATCTGCCATGGTGACATTTAAACCCAGGTGCCCGGTACATTAGCTAAATTTTTGGATTAATAATCTAGCGATAACACCACTAGGCCATCACCTCCCTCATTACTGAAGCAGGTGGCACAGTGATTAGCACTGCTGTCTCACAGTGCCAGGGACCTAGGTGAAATTCCGGCCCTGGGTGACTGTCTGTGTGGAGTTTGCATGTTCTCCCCGTGTCTATGTGGGTTTCCACCAGGTGCTCTGGTTTCCTCCCACGGTCCAGGTTAGGTGGATTGGCTATGCTAAATTGCCCCTTAGTGTCTCCCAAGATGTGTAGGTTCAGGGGTAAATACATGGGGTAAGGGGATAGGGCCTGGGTGGGATGTTCTGTTGGAGAGTTGGTGCAGACTCGATGGGCCGAATGGCCTCCTTCTGCACTGGAGGGATTCTATTCTATGATTTGAGGCTATACGCAAAATGTGGGCAGACCAGACTTTATTTTCTCTCTTTTGTGTTCCCTCATGTCTTTGCCAGCATCTCCCTTGAATTTTCTTCCCCGGAGTCTTTCTTATGCGTTTTCCCTCAGAGCAAGGCTGAGAACACAAGTCTACCAAGTGGGATATTGTCGATTTGAATTTTACTGCCCTTAACAGTCTGTGAAAAGTTGCGCTGGAGGATCAGAGTGCAGCTGGATCATTATTTTTTATGTGAAGCTTTCTCGTGTTTCCGATTTCAAGTCTAAACCATTGCTCAACATCTCCGCTTCGTGGGCAGTCGGCAACATTTATCAGCAGAAACCAAAGCTGAACTGAAACAGAATTCACTTGTGGTGAAATGGCCCTTTTCAGCTGGGCTACCAACATCACAGAGCAGGAGATCCATGGCTTCTGTCACACGGTACATACTCTTGCGACTCGGCCAACGTTGTCTACCTGATACGCTGCAGGAAAGGATGTCCTGAGGCATGGTACATTGGGGAGACCATGCAGACGCTATGACAATGGATGAATGAACACTGCTCGACAATCACCAGGTAGGAGTGTTCTCTTCCTGTTGGGGAACACTTCAGCAGTCACGGGCATTCAGCCTTAGATCTTCGGGTAAGCATTCTCCAAGGCGGCCTTCACGACACACGACATGCAGAATCGCTGAGCAGAAACTGATAGCCAAGTTCCACACACATGAGGACGGCCTCAACCGGGATCTTGGGTTCATGTCACACTATCTGTAACCCCCACGACTTGCCTAGGCTTGCAAAATCTCACTAACTGTCCTGGCTGGAGACAATACACATCTCTTTAACCTGTGCTTAACCCTCCCTCCACTCACATTGTCTGTACCTTTAAGACTTGATTACTTGTAAAGACTCGCATTCCAACCATTATCTTGTAAATTGTGTTTGTGTCCCTGTTTATGAACACAACTCCTCACTCACCTGAAGAAGAAGCGACACTCTGAAAGCTTGTGTTACCAAATAAACCTGTTGGACTTTAACCTGGTGTTGTGAGACATCTTACTGTGCAATGCCGGCATCTCCACATCATATCCAACTCTTCCAGGCTAAAACATCTAGGCAGAGGAAACTAGCGCCCATCCAAACCAACCTGCCTGGTACATGGCAATTTGTTCACTGAGCGCCCGACCCCACCCACTTCGCAGCGGGTAATGGAGGGCTAGTGTCGGAAATTTAGGAATGGGCTCCTGCTAAGTGAATAATCATAGAATCATACACTGCAGAAGAGGCCCTTTGGCCCATCGAGTTTGCACCAACATGCGAGAAACATCTGACCTCCCATCTAATCCCATTTACCAGCACTTGGCCCATTGCCTTGAATGTTACGATGTGCCAAGTGCCCATCGAGATACTTTTTAAAGGTTGTGAGTCAACCTGCCTCGACCACCCTCCCCGGCAGTACATTCCAAACCGTCATCACCCTCTGGATAAAAAAAGTTTTCCTCACATCCCCTCTAAACCTCCTGCCCCTCACCTTGAACCCATGTCGCCCTTATGACTGACCCTTCAACTAAGGGGAACAGCTACCCATTATCCACTCTACCTATGCCCCTCATAATCTTGTACACTTCGATCACTTCAATCTTCTCTGATCCAACAAAAGCTGTTCAAGCCTACCCAACCTCTTTTCATAACACAAATATTCCATCCCAGGCAGCATCCTGGTGAATCTCCTCTGGACCCCCTCCAGTGCAATCACATCCTTCTGATAGTGTGCTGACCAGAACTGCACTCAGTACTCCAGCTGTGACCTCACCAAAGTTCTATATAACTCCAACATGACTTCCCTGTTTTTGTAATCCGAGCTGCAAATGAATATTCAGACATTCAAAGAAATGATGATATAAACCCTTTTGTTTTACTGATTTCAAAATAGGCAATTCAATTCTTTTCCTTTATGACATATGATAAAAGCTTAACAATAGTAATGGAGAGGAATGAGTAATTCTTCAGAAAGAAATTGCGACATGGGGAGTAAATTTTTCATTGTTACGGTTTCAGTCTATTGTAACTCCAAAGTTATATTTTGCAATGATATAATATTTGGCAGAGTTTTTTGCTGAGTTGGAGCCAGAACCCATGTTCATTAACTAGGAAGCCATGACTGGATCTCCTGCTCGTCACAATGTTAATTGCTGAGCGTGTGAGTTCTGCTTTTATTCTGGGACGTCAGTCAAAGGGCTGGCTGCTTTCGAGCCTGAGAAGCGCCACCAGGAGCCATGGCCACTTTTGAGATTGCAGCTGTCACCCAGAAGGAGGCACAGAGGAGGCCAGACTGCACCTTCACCAAGGCCTGTCATGCAGGCCCTCTGCGAGTTGGGGGGGGCGTAATGAAGACACCAGGCGAGAGGGGAACAAGTGAGGTGGCAATTACCAGCGGGGGGTCTCCAGTGGGCTTGTCCCCTCACTCAAAGTGGCAACAGCAGGGGGAAGCCCTTAAATGGCCACAAGGGCCAAAAGGCCTGTTTCTGAGCTATAATTTTCTATGGTTCTATGGGAGGTGATGGCCTACTGGTATTATCGCTAGACTATTAATCCAGAAACTCAGCTAATGTTCTGGGGACTCCAGGTTTGAATCCCACCACGGCAGCTGGTGGAATTGAAATTCAATCAAAAGGATCTGGAATTAAGAATCTACTGATGACCACAAAACCATTGTCAATTGTCGGAAAAACCCATCTGGTTCACTAATGTCCTTCAGGGAAGGAAATCTGCCGTCCTTGCCCGGTCTGGCCTACATGTGACTCCAGAGCCATAGCAATGTGGTTGATTCTCAACTGCCGCCCAAAGGTAACCAGGGATGGGCAATAAATGCTGACCAGCCAGTGATACCCATGTTCCACGAATGAATTTTAAAAAATTAGTCCCACTGTAATCTGAACCTCATAAGCAGTGTGTTTCCAGTGAGGGAAACAACCAAAGAAATGCAACCTTAGGAGTCTCCTGCTAGCATTAAATTGAAACCTTGATTTATCGGGTGTGAAGAGACTGAAGGAAGTGCCAGTAATGGACTGACCTGCACTCAACGCTGTATCTGCTGAGGAGGAGCGGTGTAAATTCGATCAGCATGGCAAAGAGGGTACACATTCACCACTAACCTGGCTCTGCTGGAATTTTACCCTGGCAAAGGGAGGTGCCAGGTAGCTTAAGCACTCGACCAATTGAAGCCCTAACTTGGCCAACCTGCTCCCAAGGTGGGTGGGTGGGGTGGGGGTTGTAAATTTGCAGCTATTGTGCTCTCTCACGATTTGGATCAATTGAAATAACACAGGGATGTCCACGTTTAGTCCTGAAAGATTTGACTTATTAGAATAGTTGAATTGAGCAGTTTTTAATGAAGCAGAATGGATGGTGGATTGTCTCTGTTCAAACCAGCAATCAGAGCAATGCTTGAGTGAGCCTGTGGAGGGGCGGCACCTTTCATGGTGACCGGATGAGGCCCACCCTAACCTGAACCTCATAAGCAGTGTGTTTCCAGTGAGGGAACCAACTCAAGAAATGCAACCTTCGGAGCCTCCTGCTGGCATTAAATTGAAACCTTGTGTCAAGAGAGCGAAGGAAGTGCCAGAAATGGGCTGACCTGCACTGAATGCTGCATCGGCTCAACCATGGCAGCAAGTTGGATTGATTATAAGGAACTGCAGGGATTTTAAAATGAATGGAAAGTGACGTGATCATCACTTTATTACCGTGCCTGTTTCTTTTTGATCCCAGCCACTCCCAACTGCAACCCAATCACTGCCACTTTCTTTCTCACTCATAGAATCCCTACAGCACAAAAGGAAGCCAATCAGCCCATCGAGTCTGCACTGACAACAATCCCACCCAGGCCCTACCCCCCCGTGATGCCACATATTTAACCCGCTAATCCCCCTGGCACTAAGGGACAATTTAGCAATCTACCTAACCTACACATCATCCGGACTGTGGGAGGAAACCCACGCAGACACAGGAAGAATGTGCAAACTCCACACAGACAGTGACCAGAGGCTGGAATCGAACCCGGGTCCCAGGCACTGTGAGGCAGCAGTGCTAACCACCCTCCACCATGCAAGCTAGCATCCACGTAGATCTGAAAGCCACACCAAGGCTCATGAGTACAGGTTATTCACAAACTGTGTGACATTTTGAGAAATCTAAGTGAAAGGGAAAGGTTGCACAGGGCAGATGAGATAAGTGGTTAGGTGGTGCTGAATCTAAGGGTGGAGGAATGTTGAAGCGGCTCCCAGATTTGAAATGCTGGAAAAGAAAGGATGACAAAAGGAGAACACTCTCAGTTCGGGAAAACAAAGTGTCAATCCTGGCAAGGTGATTTTTAAAAAGAATCTTCTATTGCACAGTTTTTCCATCAATGTTTGAGGTAGATTAATAACAGAGTAAAGGTTCATATGTTCCATCTTAATAAAGCACAATAATGACCTCCAAAAAATACAGCTGATCTACAGCATTTTAATTTCCCGCAACAGCTATCAAACTGGAGGCTTTTTTTAAATTCATTCACTGGCTGGACCAACATCTATTGCCCACCTCTAACTGCCCTTGAACTGAGTGGCTTGCTGGACCATTTCAGAGAGCAGTTGAGAGTCAACCACACTGCTGTAGGCTGGACCAGGTAAGGGCAGCAGATTTCCTTCTCGAAAGGACATTCGTGAACCAGATGGTTTTTCCCATGGTCATCACTAGACTTTTAGGACGTGATTTTCCGACCGTGCTCACCCCATGACCGGAAAATCCCGCCCAAGGTCAACAGACCTTTGCATGGTCCTGTCCCACTCGTTATGATTCCCATGAGGGCGGGATGGCAAAATTTCGCCCTTAATTCCAGATTTTTGTTCCGCATGGTGGGATTTGAATCTGGGTCCCCAGAGCATTGATGTGGAGATGCTGGCGTTGGACTGGGATAAACACAGTAAGAGTTTTAACAACTCAGTGGCTGTCCTGTCTGGAGACAATACACCTTTCTTTAACCTGTGCCTAATGCTCCTTCCACTCACATTGTCTGTATCTTCAAGACTTGATTAGCTGTAAAGATTCGCATTCTAATCAGTATTCTGTAAATTGATTTTGTGTCCCTGTTAGGGAGCAGATATCCACTCCATCTGACGAAGGAGCAGCGCTCCGAAAGCTTATGGCATTTGCAACAAATAAACCTGTTGGACTTTAACCTGGTGTTGTTAAAACTCTTACTGTGTTTTCCCCAGAGCATTGCCAGGTCTCTGGATTACTAGTTCAGTGACAATAGCACGACACCACTGCATCCTCACTACATTACCAAAAGTATGAACAATTCTGAGTCTGGAAGTCGGAACTGCAATGCTACTGGCCACAAGCCATGTTGTTCAAAGAAATCAATGCAATCAGCATTGAAACATAGAAACATAGAAAACTACAGCACAAAACAGGCCCTTCGGCCCCACAAGTTGTGCCGAACATATCCCTACCTTTTAGGCCTACCTATAACCTTCCATCCTATTAAGTCCCATGTACTCATCCAGGAGTCTCTTAAAAGACCCTATTGAGTTTGCCTCCACCACCACTGATGGCAGCCGATTCCACTCCCCCACCACCCTCTGTGTGAAAAACTTCCCCCTAACATTTCCCCTGTACCTACCCCCCAGCACCTTAAACCTGTGTCCTCTCATAGCAGCCATTTCCACTCTGGGAAAAAGCCTCTCAGAGTCCACCCGATCTATGCCTCTCAACATCTTATACACCTCTATTAGGTCTCCTCTCATCTTACGTCTCTCCAAGGAGAAAAGACCGAGCTTCCTCAGCCTAACCTCATAAGGCATGCCACTCAATCCAGGCAGCATCCTTGTAAATCGCCTCTGCACCCTTTCAATCTTTTCCACATCCTTCCTGTAATGAGGCAACCAGAACTGAGCACAGTACTCCAAGTGGGGTCTGACGAGGGTCTTATATAGCTGCATCATTATCCCCGGACTCCTAAATTCAATCCCTCGATTGATAAAGGCCAGCACACCATACGCCTTCTTAACCACCTCCTCCACCTGCGGGGCCGATTTTAGAGTCCTATGGACCCGGACCCCAAGGTCCTTCTGATCCTCTACAGTACTAAGAGTCTTTCCCTTTATAATGTACTCCTTCATCCGATTTGACCTGCCAAAATGGACCACTACGCATTTATCTGGGTTGAAGTCCATCTGCCACTTCTCCGCCCAGTCTTGCATCCTATCTATGTCCCTCTGTAACTTCTGACATCCCTCCAGACTATCCACAACCCCAAAAACCTTCGTGTTGTCGGCAAACTTACCAACCCATCCCTCCACTTCCTCATCCAGGTCATTTATGAAACTGACAAACAGCAAGGGTCCCAGAACAGATCCCTGGGGCACACCACTGGGACTGACCTCCAATTCGAAAAAGACCCATCTATACACACTCTCTGCCTCCTTTGGGCAAGCCAGCTCTGGATCCACAGGGCAGCAGCCCCTTGGATCCCATGCCCTCTCACTTTGTCTTGAAGCCTTGCATGGGGGACCTTATCGAATGCCTTGCTAAAATCCATATAAACCACATCTACCGCTTTCCCTTCGTCAATGTGTTTAGTCACATTTTTGAAGAACTCCACCAGGCTCGTAAGGCATGATCTGCCTTTGACAAAGCCATGCTGAGTATTCTTGAGCATACTAAACCTCTCTAAATGCTCATAAATCTTGTCCCTCAGCATCTTCTCCATCAGCTTACCAACCACTGAGGTTAGACTCACCGGTCGGTAATTTCCTGGGCTAACCCTATTCCCCTTCCTGAAAATAGGAACCACATCCGCGATCCTCCAATCCTCCGGCACCTCTCCCGTCTCCATCGACGACGCAAAGATCATTGCCAGAGGCTCTGCAATCTCTTCCCTCACCTCCCACAGTAACCTGGGGTACATCCCATCCGGACCCGGCGACTTATCTATCTTGATGCCATTCAAAGATTCCAGCACAACCTCTTTGTTAAAGTCCACATACTCAATCTTTTCAGTCCACCGCAAGCCCGCAGTACATCCACCCAGGTCCTTCTCCTCTGTGAAAACCAAGGCAAAATACTTGAGGGAATCAAATTTGACAAACAAAAGAGCAACAATGTACTTAGTTGCCTCAATCTTTGTGAAGAGACTGTTCTGAATTTTGTTGTTGCTGAAATGGTAATTTCTGTGGTGTCCTGGTTGTTGGAATCTAGATGCCTCTAAGTTCGACCCTGTGCATGGCTATTGTTAATGTCTGTTTGCTTCGAGTTGGAACTTCAAATGGTCCACTGCTGCTCCTAATTTCTATGTTTACATACAGACAGAAGAGTGTGTAAAGAGGCATGCATTGCTATTTGATTTTATTCATTTTGCTATTTTTCGGAATCTAGTGTTCAAGCAGCACATTATTACGGAACATTCATTGTTGAAATAAGTGTGGTTTTGTGGTGAAATGTGGTTTTGCTTCGAAAAATGGGTTCCATTAAATCACAACGTTCAGCGAAATGACTCTTCAGAGTGAGATTTCCTTGAAGGAGCAGGGATAGGAGAAGTGAAAAATCAGAAACTAGAAAAGTTTCACAGAGAACGTGGGAGGGAAAGTTTTGTGTACATCACAGCTTCGCACATTTTGTTCCCTGATTGTCCCTGGCCGATGTGAAATCATTATTACCTGACGAAGGGGCAGCGCTCCGAAAGCTAGTGGCTTTTGCTGCGAAATAAATCTGTTGGACTTTAACCTGGTGTTGTGAGACTTCTTACTAAATCAATGTACGCCAGACATTGGCTCCTGCGTGAGGCTGTACATTCTGTTTTCTTCTACTTTCCCTGCAACACTTCCCCTTTCCACCCCTTCTCCCAGGCAACCTTTGCCAACTCTTTTCCGTTAAGGAGAACAGCTACAAAGAAGTTTGTGTGGTTGAACTGAACTTGTACAGTCAGAGCTGAGACATCCAGAAAGAGTAGAAGCTGTCTCTCACTAACTCAGCTCACTTGTATCACCAGAGTTAGAAGTACTCTTGAGCTGTTTCCTCTGATGGTGGGCTTCTACACCATGGAAGGAAGCCATTTGCCCACTGCCTGTGCTCAATCTTTGAAAGAGTGATCCAATTCATCCTGATTTTTTTCCCCCTTTTTAATTATATATCCAATTCCATTTGAAAGTTGCTGTTGGAACAACATTCACTTGTCTTTTAAGCAATGCCTTCAACATCATAATAACCCGCCATGTAAATAAAATTCTCTTCACCTCCCACAGGTAATTTGAATTATTTTAAATCTGTCTCCTCTGCTTACCAACCTTCTTACCAACCTTCTGACCAGAGGAAATTATTTCTCTACATTTACTCTTATCAAAACCCTTGATATCCTCAATGATAATAATTGAGATGGCATGAATGGTGCAAAGTTAAAAATGATGTCAAGACAAGCAAAATGAATGGTTAATTGTTGAGAAAGAAGATAATGGGACTGTTCATTCTTTAAAGTCCTGGCATTTGTATCACACTTTTCATAATCTTACAATGTCTTTGATTTGATTTGATTTGAATTATTATTATCACATGTATTGGGATACAGTGAAAAATATTCATAGAGTACATTGAGGTAAAAGAAAGGAGAGAGTGCAGAATGTAGTATTACAGTCATAGCTAGGGTGGAGAGAAAGATCAACTTAATGCGAGGTGAGTCCATTCAAAAGTCTGATGGCAGCAGGGAAGAAGCTGTTCTTAAGGTGGTTGGTACATGGTCTCAGATTTTTATATTTTTTTCCCAATATAAGAAGGTGGATGTGATATGTCCGAACTGTGTGGGGTCCTTAATTATACTGGCTGCTTTTCTGAGGCAGCGAGAAATGTAGACAGAGACAATGGATAGGAGACTGGTTTGCGTGATGGACTGGGCTACGTTCACGACCCTTTGTAGTTTCTTGCAGTCTTGGCCAGAGCAGGAGCCATATCAAGCTGTGATACATTCAGGAAGGATGTTTTCTATGGTCCATCTGTAAAAGTCGATGAGAATTGTAACAGACATGCCGAATTTCCTTAACCCCCTGAGAAAGTAGAGGCGTTGGTGGGTGTTCTTAATTTCCCAAAGTACTTTGCAGTCAATGAAGTATTGTTGACATGTAGTCACTGTCGTAATGTATGAAGTGCAGCTGTCAATATGTGCATTTCACATGCTTAGATGGCCTTGTGCCCAGATGGTTGAAAAAGTTTTAAAGTTTATTTATTAGTGTCACAAGTAGGCTTACACTAACACTGCAATGAAGTTACTGAGAAAATCCCCTAGTTGCCACACTCCGGCGCCTGTTCAGGTACACTGAGGGAGAATTTAGCATGGAGGAAGAGGACAGCTAAGGAAAGGGTAGGTCCACTCAAGGACAGTGGAGGGAATACATGTATGGAGCCAGATGAGGTGGTACTTTGAGTACTTTGCATCATTATTCACAAAAGAGAAGGATGTGGTGGATGGTGAGTATAGACAGGAGGATGTTGACATTCTAGGACATGTTGAGATAAAAAGGGAGGAGGTCTTGGAGGTTTTGAAAAAACATTAAGTTGGACAAGTCCCCAGGGCCAGATAGGGTCTATCCCAGAATACTGAGAGAGGTGAGGGAAGAAATTGCTGAGGCTTTGGCCAAAATCTTTGTATCTTCTTTAGCCATGGGCGAGTTAACAGAGGATTGGAGAGTAGCTGACATTTTTGCTCTGTTTAAGAAAAGTAAAGCTAAAGTAAAGTAAAGTTTATTTATTAGTCACAAGTAAGGCTTACATTAACATGAAGTTACTGTGAAATTCCCCTAGTTGCCACAGTCCGACGCCTGTTTGGGTCAATGCACCTAACCAGCACGTCTTTCAGAATGTGGGAGGAAACCGGAGCACCCAGAGGAAACCCACGCAGACACGGGGGGAACATGCAAACTCCACACAGACAGTGACCCAAGCCGGGAATCAAACCCGGGTCCCTGGCACTGTGAAGTAGCAGTGCTAACCACTGTGTTACCGTGCTTCCCAGAACAGACATTTTGGGAAATTACTGGCCTGTGAGCCTGACATCAGTGGTGAGGAAATTATTGGAAAAGATTCTTCAAGACAGGATGCAGTCACATCTTGAAGAGAATAGGCTTATTAGTGAGAGGCAGCATGGTTTCGTGAAGGGGAGGTCGTGTCTCACAAACCTGATTGAGTTCTTTGAGGAAGTGACAAGAAAATTTGACCAGGGCAGGGCAGTGGATGCTGTATACATGGACCTTAGTAAAGTCTTCGATAAGGTTCCTCATGGCAGGCTGATACAGAAGGTGAAGTCATAAGGTATCCGAGGTGAGCTGGTAAGATGGATACAGAACTGGCTTGGGGATAGAAAGCAGAGAGGCGCAATGGAAGGGTACTTTTCTAATTGGAGGTCTGTGACAAGTAGTGTTCCACAAGGATCAGTGCTGGGGCCTTTGTTGTTTGTAATATATATAAATGATTTGGAGGAAAATGTAGGTGGTCTGATCAGTACATTTGCAGATGATACAAAATTTGGGGGAATAGTGGATAGTGAGGAGGAGTGTCAGAGGATACAGCAGGATATAAATCGGCTGCAGATCTGGGCCAAAAGACAGATGGAATTTAACCTGGACAAATGTGAGGTGATGCGATTTGGAAGATCTACTGCAGAAGGAAAGTATACAGTAAATGGTAGAGCCCTTAGAAATATTAGCATAAAGAGGAATCTAGGCTTGCAGATCCACAGTTCCCTGAAGGTGGCAACTCAAATGGACAAGGTGGTCAAGAAGGCATATAGTATGCTGGTCTTCATCGGTTGGGGCGTTGAGTATAGAAATTGGAAAATCATGTTGCAGCTGTATAAGACTTTGGTTAGGCCGCTTTTGGAGTATTGTGTACAATTCTGGTTGCCACACTACTGGAAGGATATTGCTGCATTGGAAAGGGTGCAGAAGAGATTTACTAGGATGTTGCCTGGTTTGGAGGATATGGACTATGAAGAAAGGTTGAACAAACTTGGATTGTTTTCATTGGAATGTCGGAGGATGAGGGGGGGTGGACCTGATAAATATTTACAAGATTATGACAGGCTTGGATAGAGTGGATAGTCAGAGTCTTTTTCCCAGGGTTGAAAGGTGAATTACTCGGGGGCATAGGTTGAAAGTAAAGGGGGAAAGTTTAAAAGAGAGGAAGGGGCAAGTTTTTCACACAGAGGGTGGTGAATGCCTGGAACTTGTTGCTGAAATAGGTGATGGAAGCAGATTCTATAACAACATTCAAGAGACATCTGGATAGATACATGAATAGGCAGGAAATAGAGGGATATGGACTGTGTAGAGGCAAGAACATATTAGATCAGAGAGACATGGTGGGCCGAAAGGCCTGTTCCTGTGCTGTACTGTGCTTTGTTCTTTTCAGAAACTGTGGTGACTTTACCTGAATAGGCAGAGTATGAACTGGGGGCCTTGCTTCAATGGCCAGTTAGTTTTGCTAAATTTGACCTACAGTTCTAAAACAAAGCCACAAGGTGGCAGAAAGTGTGTGTCTATTGCATCGATCGAAAGAGATCAAAAGAAACTATGCAGCCAAAAGTACTTGCAAACATTATGCTGCCAATTACAGAAAACACTTCCTTTTATTTCTTCACCTTTCCGCCTGAAATGTTTTTTTTTTGGAGAATATTTCACCATTACATGTTACATACAACCTTTCCAATTGGACATTAGGGTGGCATGGTGGCACAGTGGTTAGCACTGCGCCAGGGACTCGGGTTCAATTCTGGCCTCGAATGACTGTCTATGTGGAGTTTGCACGTTCTCTTTGCACGTTCTCCCCATGTCTGTGTGGGTTTCCTCCGGGTGCTCCGGTTTCCTCCCACATTCCAAAGATGTGCGGATTAGGTTGATTGACCACGCTAAATGTTTCCTTAGTGTCAGGGGTCTAGCAGGGTAAATACATGGGGTTACGTGGGAAAGGTTGTTTTTAGTGTAGGCTGGATGGGCCAAATGGCCTCCTTCTGCCCTGTAGGGATTCAATGATTCCGTTGGGGTAAAATGAGTTTGAATCAAAGTAATTTGAACTCTCCCAAAACAGATGAATCTTAATAGGGATTGATCTGTTGAAGGTTAGTCTCAAATTAGAGTTACCGTCCAAACTAATCACATCCTGATGCAGTTATTTCATTTCATAACGGATTGTGATAAATGACAACTTCCAGCCATGGAGCCTCACAGTTTGAACTGAATTGATATTGGGTCCTGTTTCATTTTGTTACGGGGAAGAGCTGAATGTGTGCGAAAATCAATATGCATCAATGTGCCAGTCAATCTGTAATAGTGCCTTTCCCACATTACAGGGCACGTGAATGTAGGTCAAGAGGAATCTTAAAGTCCCGACAGTGCAGAAGGAGGCCATTTGGCCTATCGAGTCTGCACCTACCCTCCGACAAAGCATCTTATGCAGGTTTATCCCCCTGTCTTATTCCAGTAGTCCCACATATCTACCCTACTAATCCGCACATCTTTGGACAGTAAGGAGCAATTTAGCATAGCAAATTCACCTGACCTATACATCTCTGGACTGTGGGAAGAAATGGGAGCACCTGGAGGAAATTCACACACAGACATGGGGAGAGCATGCAAACTCCACACAGTCACCTGAGGCCAGAATCGAACATGGGGCCCTGGTGGTGTGAGGCAGCAGTGCTAACCACTGTGCCACCATGCCGTCCCACTCACAGCAGAGCCAAATATGCAGTAGTCTTTCTCTCTGTTTTTTTTCAACCTCTTAAGGTGTCTCAACCATCCCAATCCGAATCCTCCCTGCTCAACTTCTCTGTCATCAATGGTTCTCCTTCTTACTTTTCGAACATTTGATCATGGCATCCCATGGTGCTTCACAGAAGTATGTCTTTCTCTTTCTTCATTCTCTCCCTCATTCCCTTTGCTGACATCAAGGCAAAAATTTGTTCAACAAAGATGGTATTCATTGCTATTCACCACCCCCCCACATGTCTTTTACTTATCTTTTTTTTTTGTTTCCCCAATTGACTACGCCTGCATTTTTGTTTTCTTGTCTGCCTTTCATCCTCATCGTTTTCTTTCACTTTTCCTTGTCTTCCATTTTACTGGTGACATTTTTTGGAACCTAGCCCAAGGAGGGCACGGCTGGGGACCAGGGTGTTTAGGGACTCATCGTTGTACAGCTTAGGTGGTTCAGGGGAGTAGCATTTCGACGTGATTCTCCCATCCATCGTGGAGGGACCCATCTCCGAAGATTTGGCAGCCCAACCAAAAGCCCATTGGCTTTTGGCAGGACTGGTTAAACCCGCCGGTGGGCAGAGCCAGAAAATTCTGAGCAGAGTTGATAGGGATGCTGGTGAACCTCAGCTTGGCATTGTGACTAATAGGGGTAGGGCTTGGTGAGGGATTGCCATGACCGCTGCCTCTCAGAGAAAATTTATTTTGCCGAATGAGTAAAGAGAAGTTTAAAATTATATGATCGGCAGAAAATAGCAAAATGAAGAACGCAACAGATAGACAAAAGGCAAAAACAGTGCATGCGACATGGGTGCACAGTGGCACTGCTGCCTCACAATGCCAGGGACCCGGGTTCAATTCCGGCCTCAAGTGACTGTCTGTGTGGAGTTTCTACGTTCTTCCCGTGACTGCGTGGGGTTCCTCCCACACTCCAAAGTTGTGTGGGTTAGGTTGATTGGCCATGCTAAATTGTCTCTTAGTGTCAGGGGGATTAGCAGGGTAAATACGTGGGGTTACGAGGATAGGCTCTGGTGGGATTGTTATTGGAGCAGGCTTCATGGGCCAAGTGGCCTTCTGCACTGTAGGGATTCTATAATTCTAATCAATGACATTGAAAAGAGAGACAAGCAATAATTATCCCCCAAAAATTCGAAGTGTTTAATTTGCATGAAAACTGGAGTAAATCAGTTGGTTTTTTTCAGTGGGAATACAGGGGAGAATCTCCCACTCTCTGTGCAGTGCTGAGTACTTCAACGTGAATCACGTAAAAATTCAGTGGGTGGGGCCCATTCCCACTGGAGAGGCCGGCAGCAGAGCGCTGAGCAGGTCACTGCGCATGCACCGATCTGTCAGTGCCGAGATTGGCGCATACGCAGTGACGCCTGCCTGCCGGCCTCCTGTCTGCCAGTTCGATCGCTGGCCAGCCCCGTGACCCCACATCACGAGTCGTGTGACCCCCCCCACCCCCCCACACTTGGCCTGATCACTGGCTCTCCAAGCATGCCTGGGTCCAGCCTCGACCCCCTCCACAGCCCCGGTTTCCGGCCTCCTTCCCTCCCCCACCGATCCCGACTGCAGAATGACAGTGGTACCCCCCCCACCCCCATCGATCTCCTCCATCAGGCCCCACCCTATTAGGCCTCCCCTTTGGTACTGCTTGATGCCCAGTGGGCAGTGCCAAGTTGCCCCTTGAGCAGTGCCAGGGGGCCCAGGCTGGCACTGTCAAGGTGCCAATGCCCAGAGTGCACCTCCCACGGCGCTCCACCTTCTAGGGGGGCCTCGTTTGCCCCTTCCTTCACTCCAGCAGGGTCAGGCTGCTAGCTCTCTGCAAATGGGAAGCCATAGTAATCCCCGCTGCAATGAAATACTTCTGGTGGCGGAGAGAGGCTTGCGGGCCCGGAGACTTCAGAAACAGATGCAACTTAAGAGCTGCATATATAATGCAGTTCCATGTCTATTTCTGGTGCCGAGTTGACGGTGCTGGAAATCCGGCGCTGGAAGATGCGCTCGAGACAGACGCCCAGTGCGGATCGTGCTAATCCGGCACCACCTAAATCTCGCAGCCTGCTGCGCTAAAAAATCAGGAAGAAGTTTCACGACACCAGGTTGAAGTCCAACGGGTTTATTTGGTAGCACAAGCCACTAGCTTTCGGAGCGCTGCTCCTTCGTCAGGCAAGTGTGAGTTCTGTTCACAAACAGGGCATATAAAGACACAAACTCAATTTACAAAATAATGGTTGGAATGCGAGTCTTTATAGGTAATCAAGTCTTAAAGGTACCGACAATGTGAGTGGAGAGAGGGTTAAGCACAGGTTAAAGAGATGTGTATTGTCTCCAGCCAGGACAGTTAGTGAGATTTTGCAAGCCCAGGCAAGTCGTGGGGGTTACGGATAGTGTGACATGAACCCAAGATCCCGGTTGAGGCCGTCCCCATGTATGCGGAACATGGCTATCAGTTTCTGCTCAGCGACTCTGCGTTGTGTGTCAGGAAGGCCGGCTTGGAGAACGCTTACCCGAAAATCAGCGGCCGAACGCCCAAGGTGGCCTTCACGACATACGACAACGCAGAGTTGCTGAGCAGAGACTGATAGCCAAGTTCCGCACACATGAGGACGGCCTCAACCGGGATCTTGGGTTCATGTCACATTATCGGTAACCCCCACGACTTGCCTGGGCTTGCAAAATCTCACTAACTGTCCTGGCTGGAGACAATACACATCTCTTTAACCTGTGCTTAACCCTCTCTCCACTCACATTGTCTGTATCTTTAAGACTTGATTACCTGTAAAGACTCGCATTCCAACCATTATTTTGTAAATTGAGTTTGTGTCTTTACATGCCCTGTGTGTGAACAGAAGTCCCACTTATCTGACGAAGGAGCAGCGCTCCGAAAGCTAGTGGCTTTTGCTACCAAATAAACCTGGTGTTCTGAGACTTCTTACTGTGTTTACCCCAGTCCAACACTGGCATATCCACATCTAAAAAATCAGAGCAGTGGGATGTGAGAATCGCCCCCCCAGGAATTTTCCAATCTAGATACTTTTGGTGAGAGCCTTCTGAGATAGGAAGTAAACTTTCAGGTGCTTGACTTGAATAACCTTGGCAATCCCATTACACATTCTGGCTGACAGGAACCGCGGCCAGAGTCACTGCTCTATTATGGCTGAATAAATCCTCGGAACATGGAATTCTGACTTCAATTTAAAGCATTAAATCCCGCCTTAGAATCATAGAATCCCTACAGAAGGAGATCATTTGGCCCATCGAGCCGTCACCGACAACAATCCCAACCAGACCCTATCCCCGTAACATCACACATTCACCCTACTAATCCCCCTGACATCCCCCCTAACACTAAGGAGCAAATTAGCATGGCCAATCAACATAACCCGCACATTTTTTGACTGTGGGAGGAAAGCGGAGGACCCGAAGGAAACCCACGCAGTCACGGGAGAGCCTTCCAAATAAGAGCCACAAATCACTGGCCTTGATCACGGCCAGCTGTGGCCCTCACCACAGGACGAAGTGTCAAGCGGCAACTTAAATATCCGTGAATCATCCAACAACACAGGATTGAAGAGAATGAGTTTGCGCAGATCAACAGATGAATGAGATCATCTCCACGGTGACCAGTTAATTGTTGACACAGTAGTTTCTCCCAGCAGGTGTAAATTCAACTCATTGTCGCTAGGAATGCAGTCGCAGTGCAATGGGGTTGATTCTGCTCAATCTGCCAAATCTTCCATTTGTAGCACTTAGCAAAATGCACCTTTTCTCTTCTTGGACACAGAATGATGTTATTGGTGCTGGAAACAGCTTTACTTGTTGGAGGGTTGTCTGATTTTCATGTTTATTCTCTCATGCAGGGTGACAATGAACCTTCATGATCTTGCTTCACAATTCTGATCATCTGAGGCCTGATTTTTATCTTAATGCTCTTAGCCACGGCTCACTGGTAGTTCTCACATCCCTGAGCAAGTAGGTTTAAAGTTTATTTATTAGTGTCATTATTAGGCTTACATTAACACTGCAATGAAGTTACTGTGATAATCCCCTCGTCGCCACACTCCGGCGCCTGTTCGGATACATTGAGGGAGAACTTAGCAAGGCCAATGCACCTAATCAGCATTCCTTTCGGACTGTGGAAGGAAACTGGAGCACCCCGAGGAAACCCACACAGACACAGGGAGAACGTGCAAACTCCACACAGGCAGTGACCCAAGCCGGGAATCCAACCCGGGTCCCTGGTGCTGAGGCAGCAGTGTTAAACACTGTGCCACCGTGCTAAGTAGGTTGTGGGGTCAAGCCCCCATTGCAGAGAGCTAAATTTAAAAATCAAGGCTGACACTCTAGTGCAGTAGTTAGGAGTGCTACACTCTTGGAGGTGCCATCCTTTTGGATGAGGGGTTAAACCGGGGCTCCACCTGCTCATCTCAAATCCAATCGCACTATTTTAACAAGAGCTGAGGAGTTGCCCCCGTGTCTTGGCTAATATTTCTCCCTCAACAACGAAGAGTCATCCAGATGCGAAACGTTAGCTCTGTTCTCACTCCACAGATGCTGTCAGTCCTGCTGAGATTTTCCAGCATTTTCTGTTTGTGTCTCAGATTCCAGCATCTGTTTTTAACTAAACATGGATTATTTGTCATGATCTCAATGCCGTTTATGCAACCTTGCTGTACAGTGACTTTGCTGCTTTACAATGGTAAAGGTACTTCATTAGCTTGAAGGTGCTTTGGGACATTCTGAGGAAGAGAACAGTGCTATCTAAATGCGTTTTTTCTCTCTGGGCAAGTAACAAGCGTGGGTAACAGGGCTTGGCACTGCTGGGAATGGGAGGAACATTCATGTTAGCTTGCGTCTATATGCCCTGTAATGTGGGGAAGACATCATGCCTTGATAACTAGCCTTTCTGTCAATATTTTACCCCTCCTGATGATTTGTGTGAGATGAGGAGTGGGAGATGGTCGTCAGAAACTCTTTGAAATATGTCTGCTAACTCTTGCTCCAGAAAATGTAACTTAGGTGGGCAGGTCATGTCTGTCGCAAGGATAGCTACAGAACCCCCATGGGCACAACATCTATGGGAAACTGTCCCAGGTATAGTGGAAGAACCTTCGAGAACTTTGCACTTCGGACCACCTCACCTGGATAAACACACCAGTGGTCCGGCCCATGTGGAAGCAAGCGCTGAAATCTGCTTCACCGCATTTCAAAGGCAATGCCAGACTCGCATCATCTGATGTGCCCAGAGGAAAGCACATCTGTAGAACCTCCCCTGCCAGCACCACAAACAACAACAATATGAACTGCCAGTGCGATGGCTATCTGTGCCAATTCAGACACAGATCGTCATAAAAGTCAATCAAATTATTTAAAGCTTAGATGAGGAGTCTACCACAACTTTGTAGCTTCTGTGATTGCCCTTGGGCTAACTTTCTTCCAACTAACCCTCTCTCTGGAATGATCGCTCCATTTTACAAAACTGCCCTCATTCATAATTCAGGGGAAATGAGCAACAGTTGTCATGGATTAAGTGGTTGCAGTCCTCTCCAGCTTTGTTGTTCTCTAAACAGCATCTAATATTTATGTTTAGACAGGCTTTAATATTTTGTTTCTTTGTTTTCAAAAAAAAATTCACAAATCTATGGTAGACAGAGAAGCCTGACAGATCTCCCTAAAGCTACTTTTACTCCGCTTCAATGGTTTCTATAAACTGCTTGTCAACATTTAGTACCTCTTGGGCTCCATCTTGTGCTAAAGGAAATTTGGCCATTCAATGATTTGCATGAGAATTTTCGGTTAGTGATTTTTTTTTCAACTCAATTTTTAATGGCTGGTGTCATTTCTTGTTTTGCTTGCCGTAGCCAGGCTAATGGACAAGTAGCAATCACACTGTTGCTTAAGCCTCCCTCCCAACCGCTGCCAGTGCTTTTCTCCTAAATAAATTGCTCCCACAAGTAGTACAGCGGTCTTGAGTGACTTGACCACCTCATTATTTTTTTTTCTGCCTCCTTCTTCTGTTGTCAACCAAAAAGCCCAACCGTGACACATTGGCCGGAATTTTACTGGCACGCCTGCCCGAGGCTCGTACAATCGCGTCTGAGGCCCACGGAGAATGCCGTTCTGCGAGCTTCGCCTGTCCTGATTTCGGGGCGGGCATGCCGGTAAATTCAGGGCCACTGCCTTTCATTTTGCTGAGAGCTTTGCCAGTCAATCCCGAGCTTAAACTGGACAATAAAACTATTGAGAAACATGGGCAGCCAGCTCACGTGCTTCAGCCAGTCCAGTGACCTTTCTACCGTTTGACCCAATGTCAAAGGGAACAGAGGCGGCTTGAGGAAAATCCTCTTTGTGCAACAAGTGGTTAGGATCTGGAATGAGATACCTGAACAGGTGGTGTATACAGGTTCAAAACAGTTGCCGTCAAAAGGCAGTTGGATACACATTTGAAGGAGAGGAATTGCAAGGGAAAGAGTGGCATGAGTTGGCACTAACCGGATTTCTCTTTGAAAGAGCCAATACTGATCTGATTGGCCAACTAGAAACTAGAAGCAGGAGTAGGCCCTTCGAGCCTGCTCTGTCATTCATTTTGATCATGGCTGATCATCAAATTCAATATCCTGATCCCGTCTTCTCCCCCATATCCCTTGATCCCTTTAGCCCCAAAATCTATGGACGGGACTTACCAGCCACCCTTGCCCCAACACTGGAAAATCCCACCCGACATCAACAGACCTTTGCATGGTCCGTGTCCTGCTTACTACAATTCTCGTGGTGGGTGGGACGGGAAGATTCCGCCCTATATCTAATTTCTTCTTGAAATCACACTACGTTTTGGCCTCAACTACTTTCTGTGGTCGTGAATTCCACAGATTCTTCACACTCTGGGTGAAGAAATATATTCTCACCTCAGTCCTAAAAGATTTACCACTTATCCTCAAA
Organism: Mustelus asterias; assembly: GCF_964213995.1. Lineage (NCBI taxonomy): Eukaryota > Metazoa > Chordata > Chondrichthyes > Carcharhiniformes > Triakidae > Mustelus > Mustelus asterias. Next base: position 10,082,501 of record NC_135827.1, on the reverse strand, counting down.
CTGTGATCCCTTGTTCTGGACTCCCCCACCATCGGGAACATTCTTTCTGAATCTACTCTGTCTCATCCTGTTAAAGCTTTATAAGTTTCTGTGAGATCCTCTCTCATTCCTCGAAACTCCAGTGAATACAATATTAACCTACTTAATCTCTCCTCATATGATGGACCTGCCAACCCACGAATGTACTCCCTCTACAGCAAGAACATCCTTCCTCAGCTAGGGACGCCAAAACTGCGCACAATACACCAGGAGTGGCCTCACTAACGCCCTATACAATTGCAGTAAAACATCCCTATCCCTCTACTCAAATGGATCCTATGCCGTACCAATCTCTAGTTCTAGTCAAATTCCCTTTTCTGCTTTCCCTTTTACCAAGATAGATATGGATTCTGGTCAGTTGTGAGAAATCTTGTCATTGGAAAACAATTGAATATGGTAATCTTTGTAAAATATAAAGCCGATTTAAGTCGCTGAACCTGCATTTTACTATTACCAATTAAAGAATGGATTCTTTGCCAATGCGTTTAATTTTTTTTTCCAAGCTTTATATTATTTCGAATTGATGTGCCTCTCATGTGACTCTTGTTTTGATTGAAGGAAGTGTGAAATATTGTGCGCTGCTCAATCTCATTGAATTGTTTTCCAATGTACATGCAGAAGATTAGATAACATTTCTGTCACCGTTCCGAAAGGATACTGTTCTTCGAAAGACCATGAAACTTTATTGATGGATTTATTGATCTTCTTTTCGACTCCAGGTTTGGGTCAGAAATGATAGAATGCAAAGAAAGCCAAGGATCCCATTCGGATGAGTGACTCCAATGAGCACAATGTCAATCATTGGCGGCTTATTTGGGGTGGCACAGTGGTTAGCACTGCTGCCTCACAGCACTAGGCACTCTGGTTCGATTCCTGGCTTGGGTTACTGTCTCTGTGGAGTCTGCACGTTCCCCCCACGTCTGTGTGGGTTTCCTCCGGGTGCTCCGGCTTCCTCCGACAGTCCAAAGATGTGCAGATTAGGTGGATTGGCCATGCTAAATTGGCCTTTGGGGAGGGGGATTTTCCCGTCCCACTCGCCACGGGAATCATAGCGGGCTGAGGGGGTGGGCCATGCAAAGATCCGTTGACCTCAGGCGGGATTTTCCGGTTTTGGGCAGCCGGAAAAACCCGCCCACAGTGTCAGGGGGATTAGCAGGGTAAATACATGGAGTTAATGAGATAGGACCTGGGTGGGATTGTTGTTGGTGCAGGCTCAATGGGCCAAATAGCCTCCTTCTGCACTGTAGAGACACTATTTTGTGAGACAAATGAGGTCAGTTGTGCGATGTAAGATTTGGGGGTCTGATTTAATCAGAAGCAATGAAGGAAGGGAACAGATTCAATTAGAATTTGATGAACCACACCCATTAGTGCTGCAGCTGGGACATTTTTTACTGCAGCGTGAGATTGAAAGGAATTTCTTATTTCCATTACTTGAACCCATTGACCTGCTGGTTGGTTGTATTGGTGACTTCCTCAGTTCTGGGGAAAAAAAACGGGCCGTGAGCTCCAGTCTCTCTTCAGTGGGATTTGATCTCATGAATATTCTAAGTACCAGCATGCAATATCATCCTCCAGATGAAACGATAAATGAGGTTTCATCTGCCTATCTGATGAGCCCATTGAGATCCTAATTTATTGAACACAAAGGCAAGTTTTAATAACAACTTGGTCCTCTGGGCAAGAGTCGCACACACACACAACTCTACCCGTATTTGTTGGCTGCACCCTGGGAGACCCAGTGTAAACAGAACGTGTTACCAAGTTATTTAAGATTAATGTTTTTAAGCAAACGGTGGAATAGAAAAAGCTTGATGTATTACGGACCAAGTTTTTTTTTTAATTGGACTTCCTAAGAAATTAATAACTACCAACGTGCTCTTGAAGGAACCATGAAATCTCCATGGTGAATATATGATAGCTGCACAGAGTTAAATGCAGTTTATAATTGAGTTGTAGATCTCTTATTTGCAGCAAGAATGATGTTGGATAAGCACTCCCAGGTGATAGTCTTGGAATGCTTTATTTTCTCTTGTGCCATCTGGATTGCATTAATATGCAGAGCCCGTCTCTCCATGTGCCTGTGTGTCACTGAAAACATTTTCCTGCCACGTGAATGGCTGAAGATGCCTCTGGTTTGTAAAAGGCTCGAGCAATAAATTGTTAACCCCTTGCAGTCATCTGTCCTGCCTCCCCCACATGTACACCACCCCGGAGAATCAATGGGCTGGATTTTGGAGATCCATGTTGGAATAATCACCCAACGCGCTGTTTGTCGGATTAGGCAATTAATAGAGTGCATGCCTGCACTGCTGGAGGAGGCCATTCAGCTTGAAAGAGCTGCAGCCTGCCTTGTAGTTGAGGGAGAGAGAGATAGAAAGGAAGGGTTCATCTCTGGATGGAGGCATCCTCTCAACACTTGTAAAGTAGAAATGGCCATAGTTTCCCAACCACTTTTGTCGATGGGAAGACCCACCGGAGGGTGAACTCCAGTGAGGCTATGGCCATTTTTCATTGTCAGCACCTCAGTTGGTGGTGGGGTAAATTTAAGCAGTGATGGGCTAGTGAGTGATCCGCCTTAATCTCATGGGCTGTAAGATTGAAATCGGACATGTTCGCTAACTATGATCCTTGTACGGGATTGAATACATTTAATACGTGGCAAATATTTCCTAACAAGTTGGAGAAAATACTGCATCACTCGTATGTTAATTGAACTTTCATCAACTTCAAGTGGTTAAAAACCAAAAGAAATATTTTAGATTTATTGGGAACGCACGGCTCTCACAGTCAATGCTGTGTGGAATCAGCGTCCACCTCACTTCACGTGCCTTTGCTTTACGTGTCACTTCTGTCATAACAGTGGGAAAAATGCTCTGCAGATGGAAACCAATGGAATGTGGCAACTCTGCAACTCTGTGCATGGGCAACAGTCAACCAAATGTCTGGCGGGCTGCATGTGCCCCCCCTCCCCCCTCTCAGGCCACAGATTGCCCACCGCTGGTTTAAAGCAACCTGTAGGACGCGCTCACCAAGTCTGCTTCTGAGAGGGTACCTCCTTTCTCTGTTTCATCTTTTGCCCGCAGCTGGACTCCACCTACCCCAGGTGGCTTGCCATTCCAGACCAAACCAAACTGGGCCTCATGGACGGGGAACCAGCAGGCCAGCTGGCGGCGAGGAATTCCAAGCGCCCCCACCCACCTCTGCTCTCGCCCCCATCTTGCCATTAAAATTCTACCTAACAGGTGACAAACTCGAGATGCCCAAAAACATTTCACAATCAATGATGTACTTTTAAATCATGGCCACCATTGAATTGGAGAAGTGGCCCAGCCAATTTGCCTACTGCAGTGTGATAACTGACAAAGAAATCTGTTTGAGTAGGTTAAGAGAAAAATCTAGCCAGGATGCCACTGGGAGGACTCTGCTTTTCTTCATCTAACACCACAGGATGTTTTATTGCCACCTGAGAATTTGTATTTAATTTAATGCCTCATCTAAAAAGGTGAACTTTTGACATTGTACCCGTTCTCTCATTAATGCAGAGAGATGCGAGATTGGAGCACATCTTCAACTGTCTGGAGTGGAACTTGAATGTCATGAAATTCTATTTAGTTCTAACCAAGACGGCAGAATAAAAACAGTTCTGGCTATATCAATCTGCACCCTTGGTGATCTTGATGGAGCTTTACTGTCATGATTATGATATGATAAGAATCCTTCTCTGCAATTAGAATGTTATAACTCACTGCCTTCTATTACCCAATAAGTCAACAAGTTTTATTTCAAAATCATTTTTGCAGGATGTAGATGTTGCTGGCCAGACCAGCATTTATTGCCCATCCCTAAATTACCCTTGAGATAGTTGTGGTGAGCTACCTTCTTGAACCGCTGCAACCCCTGAGGTGTAGGTGCACCCACAGTGCTGTTAGGGAGGGAATTCCAGGATTTTACCCCAGTGACACTGAAGGATCGGTGATATATTTCCAAGTCAGGATGTTGAGTGACTTTTAGGGGAACCTCCAGGTGATGGTGTTGCCAGGTAGCAGCTCTTCTTGTCCTAGATGGTAGTTGTCGTGAATTTAGAAGTTGCTGCCTAAAGATCCTTGCTGACTTCCTTCAGTGCATCTTGTAGATGGTACACTCTGCTGCCACTGTTCTCCAGTGGTGGAGGGATTGAATGCAAGGGGTAGCAATCAAGTGAACTGTTTTGTTCTGGATGGTATCGAGTTTCTTGAGTGTTGTTGAAACTGCACCCATCCAGGTAAATGAAGAGTATTCGATTGCACCCTTGACTTGTGCCTTGTAGATGGTGGACAGGCTTTGGGGAATCAGGAGGTGAGTTATTCATAGCGGATTCCTAATCTTTGACTTGCTCTTGTAGCCACAGTATTTATATGGTTAGTCCAGTTTAGTTTCTGGTCAATAGTAACCTCCAGGATGTTGATAGTGGAGATGGAGTGATGGTAATGTCAAGGGATAATGTTTAGATTTCCTCTCGTTGGAGGGTGATTTGGGGTTTTGTGCATGACTGTTTCTTACTGAAGCCCTGAAAATGGAAATGGCTGAGTGAGCCACAGACCACTTTACAAATTCAAACATCTCCTCTGCTGCTTGGCCCATCTCTGGTGTGAGTGCAAAGATCTGAAATAGGAACAGAAGTAGGACTTCCTGTTCCTCGTGCTTGCTCCGCTATTCAATAAGATCATGGCTGATCTCATAGTGTTTCGAGTTTCACATTCCCATCTACCCCCGATAACCTTTGCTTATCTTGCCTAACAAGAATTTATCTACCTCCGCCTTAAAACTATTCAATAACCCCATCTCCGCCGCCTTCTGAGGCAGAGAATTCCAAAGCATGCAACTCTCTGAGAGGAAAGATTCATCTCCATCCTAAAAAGGTGGCCTATAATTTAAAAAAAACATTGGATGGGATTTTCCAGCCGCTCTCACCCCAAAACCGGAAAATCCCACCGAGGTCAACAGACCTTTGCATGGTCCACCCCTTGCCCGCCATGATTCCCATGGTGGATGGGAGAGGAAAATTGCCCCCATTGCCTCCTAGTTCTGGACTCAACCACAAGAGGAAATATCTTTTCTGCATCCACCTTGTCAAGACCTATCAGGATACTTCAATCAATCACTCTTCTCTCTTCTAAACTCCAGTGGAAACAAGCCCTGTCTGTCCAAACTTTCCTCACAAGACAACCCACTCATTCCAAATATCAATCGAGCAAACCTCCTCTGAATCACCTCCAGTGCATTTACATCCACCCTTAAATAAAGAGACCAAAACCACACATGGCATTCAAGATGCAGTCTCATCAATGCTGCACATAAGTGAAGCTTAACATCATCACTTTTATGTTCAATTCTTCTTGTAATTAAGGGTGGCAGTCCATTAGCTTTCTTAATTGCTTACTGTACCTGCACACTAACTTTTTGTGCTTCATGCACAAGTACGCCTAGATCCTTCAGCACCTTATAATTCTGCAGTTATTCTCCATTTAAGTAATACTTTGTTTTTTTATTCCTCCTGACAAAGTGAACAACTTCACATTTTCTCACATTATACTCCATCTACCAGACTTTTGCCCACTCGCTCAACCTATCTATCTCAGTCTACAACCTCCTTATGTCCTCTTCACAACACACTTTCCTATCTATCTTTCTGTCATCTGCAAATTTCGCTACAATGCCTTGCCTCCCCTCTCTAAGTTGTTGATTTAAGTAAGAGTAAGCTGAAGACTTGTTTCATGATTGGAACTGAGCTGTATGGGCATAATTCAAGTCAATCATCACTTTCGTATTGAAGCTGCTTTGTAAAAGCGCTGCAGTGTTGGCTATTTAAAGCGATTCAATGAGGTATTTGAAAACTGAATATGTCTTTAATTAGGTTCAGCATGCACATAACAGAAAATATTCCGTTTTAACAAAATTCTTGCATTTAACCTAAGTTGTTAAGTCACCTCTGTGAAGGGTAAACACCAGCTCTGAATAACTGCCAATGCTTTTACACACAAACATTTCAAAATTAATCAAATCGAGCTCTGTACACTTCCTCAAAGCCTCAGGCTGCCTTCATATTTTCCCATACTCACCACACACTCACTCTCAAACACATACACTCACACACATACACTCATACACACTCACTCACTCATACACACACTCACTCACTCAGACATACGCTTGCACTTACACACACATGCACACACACACACTCTCACTCTCACATACATACACTCACTCACTCACACAATCACACACATGCACTCACACACACATATGCACACACAGACACCCCTGCATACTCACTCACACACATACGCATACACACGTCCATTCACACTCTCACTCACTCAGGCACGCACACACACACACACACAAACACACGCACACACACGCACACACACACTCTCTCACACACTCACTCACTCACAAACTCACTCTCAAACACAATCACTCTCAAACATGCTCACACACACATACTCACACATACACACACACACCCACTCATGCAACCACACACACACACACATGTACATACACACACACACACACGAACACACTCTCACACACACACACACACACACACTCACTCACTCACAAACTCATTCACTCACAAACACATATACACTCACATTCACACACACACACATACTGCAGGATCTTTTAACCTTCAGTGAAGAAGATGGAGAGTTGTGTGAGCCACAGCAGGTATTAAAACATTAGACAAGTGAAAGATGAACTCCTAGCTGGAGCATTATCATCAAACTGCTCACCATCAATCAAATGCATCTAATGTCCAAACTAGACACTGCCAGGTTTTGGGTCATTTATGCAAGATCCAGGCTTGTTTGATGTTTAATTTAGGAGGATGGCAGGGAGCTTTGCGAACTATGCATTATTAATTTGCAAAGCAGCCTGCACAGGCCGAGAAATGAATATTTTTGATCATTCCATCTGGCAAAATCTCAGCTTATGTGAGGTTGTATTGCATCTGATAAATAAATGAATGTTCCAACAGTACCAAAATGCAACAATATTACCAAAATCAGAAAGTACATATTTTTTAAAGCTGTTTCAATTTTTCTCCCCTGTTCTGCTCGGTGACTCCTTGCTGGGAAATGTTTCAAAAGGTCCTTTCTGCAATTTGTACAACCAGCCATTCTTAAGATATGAGCATCTTGGTGGGCTATTTTACCTCAAGGAATACCATGACAATGTTGGATCCTGTCCCCATTCAACATTAACCCTTGCCCACCATCCAGAAGGAAAGCCCAGATAGTTGTTAGAGCTGTAGCTCTGGGTGACTGATTTATCTACTTAATCCAGGGACGCACAGGCCAATTGTAGCATCTCTACTGCCAAAGCCTAACCTCGATCAACAACTAAGAATGTTCCCAATGGTTGGAAAGTCCAGAATTTGGGGTCATAGTTTGAGGATAAGCAGTAAACCTTTTAGGATTGAGGTGAGGAGAAATTTCTTCGCTCAGTGGGTGGTGAATATGTGGAATTTACCACCACAGAAAGTAGTTGAGGCCAAAATGTTGTCTGATTTCAAGAAGAAATTAGATGTAGCTCTTGGGGCTAAAAGGGGATCAGGATATTGAATTCGATGACCAGCTATGATCAAAATGAATGGCAGAGCAGGCCCAAAGGGCCAAATGGCCTACTCCTGCTTCCAGTTTCTATATTCTATGTTCTAACCTGGAATAGGCCCAATTCAAACTTTGGACTTCCCTGCCTGTGTGGTTCTCTTGATTTTAACAGCTGAGCCATTGACTAAGGCTGTATAATTTCTAAACTAACGAAGGATGATGTCCTGTGGGCAAATAATTTGCTGCCACATTTGACGACATGAGAACAGTGTCGATACTTCAAAGGTAATTCATTTAATGCGAAGCACTTGGGGATGTCCTGAGGATGTGAAAGGCATGAGAAATCATAAGTTCAGTATATTTCATCTCATGCTTTATACAAAACACGTCAATGAGTTTGATTCAATTCCAGACTAGAAACCACAATCCGGAGGGCCCAAAGGGAAGCCTCATTTTAACGAGACCGGCTCCTCCTGGGCGTGTAAGATTACATAAATGATACAAATGTTTCGTGACAGATGCACTTGGACTGGATGATTGGCTCAACACATGCGTGAGTTAAGAGCAGTTGTTAAGGAAGGTAGTGGCCGAAATTCTCTGTCCTCGTTTGCGGCTTGGGATTTTCTGGTGCTTCTGAAAATGAATGGGGTTTTGGCTGGGGCAAATTTTCTGTTCTCACTCACAAATGTGTCCCACCACAGATGAGATTTAAATCCTGCCCAGTGTGACCATTTCATTTTTGGTTGCATCCATTGATGATGGGGCAACAGAACTATTTGTAGTGTACCAACATGGACTCTGGAAAGTTAGTACAGCAACAGGTAAATGTCTTCACTTTTGTCCTAACCTTGATTTGTTTTAATTTATTATCACATGTATTGGGATACAGTGAAAAATATTGGCTGGAATTCTTCAGCCGTTCACATCGGTCGGATTCTCTGATCCCGCCGGCAGCATGCCCCAACCATGGATTTCTCACCAGCGTGGAGTGACATCAATGGGAATTCACATTGACAGCGGCAAGACCAGAGAATCCCACCACTAGCAAACAATGCACCACCTCCCGCCGGCAGGAAACACACAGCTGGGAGGCTGGAGAATCTCCCTCATAGTTTCTAGCACGACATACAGACAAAGCATACCATTCATAGAGTACATAGGGGAGAAGGAAAGGAGAATGTGCAGAATATAGGATTACCGTCATAGCTAGGGTGTAGAGAAAGACCAGCTTAATAAATGTAAGTCCATTCAGAAGTCTGATGGCAGCACGGAAGAAGCTGTTCTTGAGTCGGTCGATACGTGATCTCAGACTTTTCTATCTATTTCCCGATGGAAGAAGGTGGAGGAGAATATGTCCGGTTTGGGGTCCTTGATTATGATGGCTGTTTTCCAGAGGCAGCGGGAATTGTGGACTGAGTCAAAGGTTGGGAGGCTGGTTTGCATTATGGACTGGGCTTCGTTCATCACCTTTTGCAGTTTCTTGCGGTCGTGGTCAGAGCAGAAGCCATTCCAAGCTGTGATACGTCTGGCAAGAATGCTTTCTATGTGCATTTGTAAAAATTGGTGAGAGTCGTAGGGGACATGCCAAATTTCCTTCGCCTCCTGAGAAAGCCTCCTAGGCTTTCTTAATTACAGCCTCAGCGTTAAGATAAACATGCCCAAGTATAATTAACTTGAGTAGCCAAACTTCTGCTATTCCATCCCCCTCAAAAGATATGCCATGCAATGGTCAGATAGTCAGAAGCAAATCTTCTGGCATCTGGTGAAATAGTCGTGAAAGGAGAAAAGGTTGATTTAGAGCTAGTGGAAAGGTTGGATCAATTATTTTCCTTGGTGCTAAAAATTTCATTCAACAAAGGTACCAACCTGGGCAGTACGGAGGCACAGTGGCTAGCACTGCTGCCTCACAGCGCCAGGGATCCAGGTTCAACTCCAGCTCGAGTCACTGTCTGCGTGGAGTTTGCACATTTTCCCCGTGTCCGTGTAGATTTCCTCCAGGTGTTCCGGTTTCCTCCCACAGTCCAAAGATGTGCGGGTTAAGTTGACTGGCCATGCTAAATTGACCCTAGTGTCAGGAGGATTAGGAGGGTAGATGTGTGGCGTTACAGGAAAAGGGTCTGGGTGAGATTGTGGTCAGCGCAGACTCAAAGGGCCAAATGGCCTCCTTCTGCACTGTAGGGATTCTATGAACTATAAATTAGGTTATTTTAGCAGGAGGAAGGGGAAAACCTGAACTCTTGGATTAAAATCCTGCAGTTTCCTTCCTAACAGCACTGTGGGTGTATTTACAACATGTGGACTGCAGCAGTTCAAGAAAGTGGCTGAATCGAACAATTAAGGATGGGCAATAAATGCTGGCCTGGCCATTGACACCCACATCGCACGAATGAATAAATAAAAAATGTTTAAGCTTTTGTAATATGTATGAAGAAAACAAACTGATCCTCCTACCGTTCCTTCAGTTAACTGACATGTTTGCCTGTTGGATTTGCCAGTGGTATTGTGACAAAAAAAGGTTAATTACATTTGCTGTCTGTGAGGTTCATGAAATTTGTAGGTGAATTGCTTGCTATTTTTATAAGTGATATATGCAAATTAGCTGGTGTTAATTTTTAAAAATGAATGTCCTGACATTGATTTGAATAAGCTAAGTTCTTAAATCTGATGCTCGTGTCAGCTGCTGTCTTATTTTCTTAATCTGTGAACATTTAATTTCCAACGCGCCAGGTTGCTCCATTGAAGGCCAATTTGAAATGAAGCCTGTTTCCGGCGGACTTGTTTTAGTTGCAATTAGGCTCGAGGAGATTAGAATTCTTCCTTCCTGTGACTTGTACATTCTGAGTTTTAATGCTGCAAACTCGGTGTTGTATTTGATGCTGATATCTCCTGTTATAATCACACCCATCTTTGTTAAGTTGCTGAGACTCTTGCCTCCAAGGCAGAAGGTTGTGGGTTCAAGGCCCCCTCCAGGAACTTGAAGACAAATACCTCGGCTGGCACTCCAGTACAGAGGCAGTGCTGCATTGTTCGAGGTAGAAGATGAGATGTTAAAATACATTGTACTCCCAAGGGAACAGAGAGAGAGAGAGAGAGAGAGAGAGAGAGCGCAGATGTAAAGTGATTTACAAAAGAAGCAGGTGCGATGTTAGGAACAGAGTGGCACTGCTGCCTCATCGCGCCAGAGAACTGGGTTCGATTCCTGGCTTGGGTGACTGTCTGTGCAGAGTCTGCACGTTCTCCCCGTGTCTGCATGGGTTTCCTCCAGATGCTCCAGTTTCCTCCCACAGTCCAAAGACATGCTGGTTAGGTGCATTGGTCATGCTAAATTCTCCCTCAGTGTACCCAAACAGGCGCCCGAGTGCGGCGACTAGGGGATTTTCACAGTAACTTCATTGCGGTGTTGATGTAAGCCTTGCTTGTGACACTAATAAATAAACATCTTCACACATTGAGTGGTTGGGGTCTGGGATATACTGCCTGGAAGTTAACTGAGGCATTCTAGAGAGCATTAGATGATTACTTGAATAGAAGCAAATGTGCAGGGAGGCATGGGGAAAAGGCAGAGAATGACACTAATTCAGAAGACCATAAGACCATAAGACATAGGAGCGGAAGTAAGGCCATTCGGCCCATCGAGTCCACTCCACCATTCAATCATGGTTGATTTCAACTCCATTTACCCGCTCTCTCCCCATAGCCCTTAATTCCTCGAGAAATCAAGAATTTATCAATTTCTGTCTTGAAGACGCTCAACGTCTCGGCCTCCACAGCCCTCTGTGGCAATGAATTCCACAGACCTACCACTCTCTGGCTGAAGAAATTTCTCCTCATCTCTGTTCTAAAGTGACTCCCTTTTATTCTAAGGCTGTGCCCCCGCGTCCTAGTCTCCCCTGCTAATGGAAACAACTTCCCTACGTCCATCCTATCTAAGCCGTTCATTATCTTGTAAGTTTCTATTAGATCTCCCCTCAACCTCCTAAACTCCAATGAATATAATCCCACGATCCTCAGACGTTCATCGTATGTCAGGCCTACCATTCCTGGGATCATCCGTGTGAATCTCCGCTGGACCCGCTCCAGTGCCAGTATGTCCTTCCTGAGGTGTGGGGCCCAAAATTGCTCACAGTACTCCAAAGGGGCCTAACCAGTGCTTTATAAAGCCTCAGAAGTACATCCCTGCTTTTGTATTCCAAGCCTCTTGAGATAAATGACAACATTACATTTGCTTTCTTAATTACGGACTCAACCTGCAAGTTTACCTTTAGAGAATCCTGGACTAGGACTCCCAAGTCCCTTTGCACTTTAGCATTATGAATTTTGTCACCGTTTAGAATTCTGTCTGCACTTGCTCATATAGAGAGCAAGTGCAGACAGAATGGGCCGAATGGCCGTGACTTGCGAACTTTCACAGTAACTTCATTGCAGTGCTAATGCAAGCCTACTTGTGACACTGATAAATAAACTTAAACTTATAACTTAACAATTCTATGATTCTGTGAACGTAAAATATCCCAAGATATAAGTTTGAAAGGTTACATCCTCCTGTTCCTGCGTTAACTTTCAGTTTGTTTTTCTCCATCCATTAAAGTTAAAGAGCAAGCATTTCTTTTTTTTCCATTAAATATTTCGGTGCATGAGACTGAAAGTAGAAAAGTCACCAGACCCAGATAATACCGCCCCAAAAGACACCAAAGGAAGCGAGAAGGAAACAACCGAGGCCATTTATTCTACGAAGGAAAATCTTTGGAATCAGGAATTGTGACAGAGTTTCACAAGAGAGGAAAAAAACACTCATTCTAGAGCAAAAGCAAAATTATAAGGAGCTGGAAATATTGAATAATAATGAAAATTGATGGAAATACTCAATGGGTTGGACAGCGTCTGTGAAGAGAGAAGCAGGGTTCATGGATACGATCTTCCATTAGAACTCATGGAGAATATAGGGTAGTTATTTCTATCATTGTTGTGGATAGACTTCCAGTGACAATGTGAACAATTTGAAAGGTTGAAGTTAATCAGGAGCAATCAGCATTGACTTGTACATGGCAGAGCTTGCTTGACTGAATTAATTGCAATTTGATTGAACTGAATAATTCTGAGAATTTTTAAGAGTGTAATTTCTGCAAAGGGTTGTGAACGAAGCCCAGTCCATCACGCAAACCAGCCTCCCATCCATTGACTCTGTCTACACTTCCCACTGTTTCGGAAAAGCAGCCAGCACAATCAAGGACCCCACGCACCCCCGGACATACTCTCTTCCATCTTCTTCCATCGGGAAAAAGATACAAAAACCTGAGGTCACGTACCAAATAACTCAACAGCTTCTTTCCTGCTGCCATCAGATTTTTTAAAGAAGTCTTACAACACCAGGTTAAAGTCCAACAGGTTTATTTGGAATCTGCTTCTTCATCAGGCGAGTCCGAATCATTGAATGAATCTACCTTCTATTAAGTTGATCTTTCTCTATCCCCTAGCTATAACTGTAACATTCTGCACCCTCTTCTTTCCTTCCCTATGAACGGTATGCTTTGTCTGCATAGCGTGCAAGAAACAATACTTTTCACTGTATACAAATACTTGTTTCAATAAGAAATTAAACCAAATCACATCGACTGGTTGGCTGACCAACAATAAGTGGATACAGACCAAGGGTATCAATCATCAGAAGAACATGTGCCAGAGAAACTATTAACCCAGGAACTGCAACATCAATTCAAAAAGGCATTCGGCACATAGCTGAGGAATATAAATAGATACAGGGTACCAGGATCACAGTCGATAACTCCAACCGAAGTCCTAACACCAGCATAAGAGTTGATGGGCCAAAAGGCCACTTTCACATTTGTAGTTTCCTTGTGTGCTGGCTTGATAGAAGGTTTCAAAAGTATCTATTCATAATTTAGTTTTTGAAAGTAAAAGGAAATGCAAACAGATGTGTTCCACAAAAACATGGATCTGTTGAGCAAGTTGCATGAAGCAAATAATATGGGAAAATCTGACCAGAATTTGTCAAAGTGCCGCTCTCAGTCAGAAAACTGCACAGACCAATTTATTCGGTAGAATAACTGTCACTCTAGCAGGGCGGGGCTCTTAGAGCCATCAACAGGCTCCACAGAGGTTGAGGCATCATCTTTAAAGGGCGCCCTGATCAGACTTAAAAATAAACTTCCCCATCCCACCAACCACGGACGTATCAGGGTAATTAACCCCCCACCCCTTTTCCCCATGATCATCACCGGCATTTCCTACATCCCCACCCACCCCCCACAATCGTCACCAGCATTCAACCTGTCAGTGACCATGCTGGCACCCCCTCCCCATGACACACAAATGAATCCCCTTCTCTCCCCATGGGGCTTCCACTAGAACCCACCCCGGCACTGGTTGGCACTACCAACCTGGCAGTACCAACTTGTGCCAGGGGTCATTACCAGGGCACTGCCTGGCCGTGTCCCTCTCCCCCCCCCCCACATGCTATGTTTACCTCTGTCCCTCAAAGGGATCCCCACGGCAAGTTTACATCTGGCCACATCTGTTGTAATAGTTAGTGAGGGGGGAATCATGTGGCGGGGAGGCCCGTTAATAATATTTCAATGTATTAACATGTATTAAAATCAGGTTCATGCCCATAATGGGTGTGGACCCGATCACATTGGCACCGTGGGGCAGGGAAAATTGGTGAGATTCTGGAGTTCCGTTTCCCTCTGGATTTCGCACTCCTGGTGGCAATCTCGCACACACAGAATCTGGGCTCAAGAGCCCACCCTATAACTCCATTCAAGAAATAGAATCATGGAACTTTACAGCACAGAAGGACGCCATTCGGTCCATTGTGTCTGCACGGGCTCCCGGAAGAGCTACCCAGCTCGTCCCATTCTCCAACCCTACCTCCGTAACCCTCTAAATTAATCACTTTCAAATATGTATGCAGCTTGATAGAACCATAGAAAATAGATGGTTGTATTTCTGGATAAAGAGGAAATAGTCATGTGGAGCAAATGGAGGATGAAGTTGGGATAAATCAGAAAAAGGATCCGAGTGCTGGGCCCAAAAATTAAGGGATCAACTTTGGTTGAGAAGTAATGCCCTCACTGCTCACTCAGAGGTGTTCAAACCTTACTCCAGAAACCTCAGACCAAAGTCAAGCCTGATGTTTAAAAGAAGTGAGTGATGCTGAGGCAGTGTTGCGCTGTGTTTGCTATAGCCTGTGTGGATGTAAATATTCTCACCTCATGGCTGTTTGATGTGTGCAAATTGGCTGCCTGATTTCCTCCCATTGCAACTTCAGAAAATACTCGACAAGTGAAACTTGTTCCTTTCTGTGTCATTGATGTCTGCAGATAGATAAATCAAACATTTGTGCCTCTTGCAACAAAAAAGCCAAGAGACCAACAGTCCCACAATTCTTATGTTCTATCCTATAATTCCTGCTGCAAAACACGTGGATATCGGTGACAGCAGATGCAATGGCTCGCAAAGTCAAAACACCTGCTGGAACTCTGAGACATGAACAGGACCTTACCTAAAAGTAGTCCCCTTTAACTCAACCTGACTCAGCAACATCAGGGGAGTGGAGGCAAGGGCTGGAATTCTCTGACCATTCACGTCGGCGGAATTCTCTGGTCCCCGCCAGCAGCACAAGCCGACCATGGGTTTCCTGCCGGCATGGGGTGATGTCAGTGAGAATTCCCATTACCACCTCCCACCGATGGCAAACACGCGGTGGGAGGCTGGAAAATCTAAGAAAAGAGTCACAGTAACTTCACTGCAGTGTTAATGTGGCACTAATAAATAAACTTTAAACTTTAGGAGTTGAGGGAAAATGATTTGCGATTTAGTTCTATTTCAGTCTTGTTGATGTCGATTTGTCACTGCTGAGTTCAGGCTGGTGCAGTTGACAGAAAGATGATCCAGGCTGCTTTTGAAACTGTAAACTTGATGAAAGTGAGGAGGTGGGTATTTCCCAGCATCTGGGCCTGTCTTTTCCAACCACACTCTCAGAAATAACTCCTCAGAGGCCGGTTTCCCTTCACCAGTTTCTATTTATTTACAAACTTATCTCTATTCCTAAGAGTGCTTCAGGTACAAAGTCAGAATCCAGAGTGGCAGTAGCCCTGATACCCCTCATTATATGCACAGGTGAGACTCCCTGATTGGGCGGGCAATCATTACCTCAATCAGGGAGCTCATACTCCAAAGGCCCACCTCATGAGCTTCGTTGAGTTCATTGCACATACAGCGAGCAATTGCTGCAGCAGGCCCCTCGAATACATTTGCAAACACTGTCTATATTTTGAGAAACTCACTTAAAAATGAGTAACAAAGTTATCTTTTGTCCTGAATGTGCTAAGGTTTGTTCACCGGGAGTGAATGCTGCCTTATGTCTGGCTGGAATCTTGCAGAGAGTGTTCTGTGGGGTGCTGTTTTCCAGATTGTCTATCGGAAATTCATTTGCAGACCTGTCAAACTGCACAGGAGTGCTGTTCAAATCTTTCAACCTTTGGGGTTACAATAATTGCTAATATACTTTACGCCAAATGTGCATATTGCTCACTGACGGAACAGACAATCTGTGGCAATTACTACTTTCAGCTGAGCCGTGATAGTCCAGGCATTGAGATGGAGCTTGCCGCATCTGTTTCAAACTTCACCCCCAGAGCTGAGGCCCTTCAGAGGGTGATCACGTCCAACGATACTGACAGGAAGCAGTAGTGAAATAGAGTGCCAGATTTTGCTGAGCAAAATAACAGTGTCTAAATGCCACCCATTTGAACGTTGGCTAGCAACTTGTGATGAAGCAGCAATACCGAATGAATTGCAAATCAACACCAGTAGATACCTGCCTTCTGATGCTTCACTGTTACCTTTGCAAGAATGGAACTTCGCTCTCAACTCCATCATGATTTTGAGAAGTTGCCATGTTTGCCGATTCACTGCCCATTAATCTTGCCACAGAAAGTTACATCTAGCATTTAATAGGCTAAGTACACCTTTAACGACATGACTGCCACTCAGGCTCTCTTGCCTGACATCTTATAAATGTAATTTTTTAAAAA
The DNA here is from genome assembly GCF_964213995.1 of Mustelus asterias. NCBI lineage: Eukaryota > Metazoa > Chordata > Chondrichthyes > Carcharhiniformes > Triakidae > Mustelus > Mustelus asterias. The sequence goes on along the minus strand of NC_135827.1, from coordinate 10,065,802 downwards.
ATTCCTGTCTTTTTTCTTTCTCCCCGTCTTGATCCAGTTCTTCCTGCATCTCTCTATATTCGCTCTGTACCTGATTCGGTATTGAATTCAGCAATCTGATATTACCCATTTCTCAGTCATTCTCCCACTTATTTTTTGATCATTGGGTGTAGAGGTGTAGGCCGGGATTTTACAACCTCGCTCGGGCGAGGCTCGTAAAATCCCGCTCGAGGCCAACGGAGAATTCCGGGGCGGGCGAAGTGGTAAAAATCCGGCCGTAATGTCGTAATCTGGGACCTTGTTCATCAAGTTCCCAGATACCCCATTGTCCTCACCACATGTTATCAACTTACACTTCTCACAAACAATGTTTAAAACTAAACATTCATAAATAAGCACCTAGTATCCGACCCACCATGTGGCAATCAACATCCTGTTCTCATTGGAGCAAAGGAGATTGAGAGGAGATTTAATGAAGGTGTAAAACATTCAGGCAAATAAATGCTGTTCCAATCGTTGATGGTATGAAGGCCAACAGACACAGGTCTAAGAATTTGGGCAAGAGGTGCAGGACGAGTTGAGGAGTTGGTTAGCTCAGTTGGTTGGACAGCTGGTTAGTGATGCAGAGCGATGCCAACAGCGTGTGTTCAATTCCCTTACCGGCTAAGGTTATTCATGCAAGCTCCACCTTCTCAACCTTTCCCCCTCACCTGAGGTGTGGCGACCCTCAGATTAAATCACCGCCAGTCAACTCTCCCCCATCAAAGGAGAGGGGAGAGCAGCCTATGGTCATCTGGTACTATGGCGACTTTACCTTTTACCATTGGGGAAAAAATTCCATCCCAAGTAGTTTCCAGGCTTTGAGTCTCATTTGCAACCTTGGCTACAATGGTGGACTCTTCACATTATAGGAAAACAATATTTTCCTTTCTGAATAATTGTCTCAGAATCTCAATCTGGTTGATATTTTCATGCATGAAGTAAGTACTCCCAAAACAAGTGCAGAGAAAATGGTAGCAAAAAGCAGAAAGAAATGACTGGCAGATCTTGTGTTTTGTTTTTGGAAGCTGGAAACATTTTAGTGAGGGACACCCTGGTGTTTTGCTTAAAAGCAACCCTGCTCTGATTTCGAGAAGGAGTCAGCAGTTTAACCTCGGAATGGAAATAAAAGACAAAAGCTTTTTGTAATGTACTCGTCGGAACCACTGACAAGCTGTGCTGACCAACCTCTCAGTCCATAAATACCATTCCTTTAGTCATGTGCTACGCCCTGGAGGAAGGGGCGAACCCTCTCATTGCGTGCAGTTTGTTAATCTAGCCAGCTCCTACCCTGCAGAGCGGGAAGGAGCGGCACATACCGCCTGTTCACTCACCATGACTAACAAATCAGAGCGCAGAGGCAACCAGCAGACATGCATGCTGGAGCAGTTGCACTGTGAGCTGGATGATGTGATGCGGGCTGCCCTAATGGGAACATTCATTTGGAGTGAACGGGTTCTCAGCCATTAATTATCTCCCCAGACACTCAACAATATTAGCTTGATGAGAATGTCTTTTTTTCTTCCCCCAAAAAAATGTTGTGCAACAAACTGGTGCCCCTGTCAAGAGGCTGTTCGCAGTCTCGCTGTTCTCTTTCAAGTGTTGACTTTCTCCAGCACATCACAAGCACGCACGCACCCAAACACAGCTGCATTTTTCGGCACGCCACCGCGAACTAAGAGACATTTTGTGCTCTTCTGGGGCACTTTCCTAAAAGGCTATTTGTAACTTGCAGTCTTCATCAGAAAACACGCTCGTGATAACTGTACTAATGCACGCAAGGACTCTGGATGTCCCTGTGATGCAAATCATCTTATTTTCTGCCCGTTTGCACACAGTCACATTGCACAAATCCCTCAGGATCTCGTGAAGAATGTCACATTAGAAACATTCCTGTCTGTGTGGTACAAGCGGCTGAGCACTTGTGGGGTGTGGAGCAGGGGGAGAGAAGAATGAAAATGTTTGTTTGTGATACTCTCCAGGGTTGCATTTGTGCAAGTACAAGGCTTCCGCAGGAACATTTTAACAGCTATTCTATCTGAGGTTCATGCAGCAACTGCTGCTCAGTCTTATTGCCAACGCTGTATGCCTGCATTGAAATCCAAATATTTATAAAGCAGTGACTTTTTTTGTGGTCTGTGTCATCGACATCAATGTCAGGAATAGAATATAGAAAAGTTCAGAAATTGAGTAAGTAAATGATGCAAAGTTTAAAGAAAGGCTAATGGGGTACAGCATTCAGCAAACATTTATTTATTAGCGTAAACCAAAACGGCAACAACTTTCATTTATGTGGTTAACCTTATTTATTAGTGCCACAAATAGGCTTAAATTAACATTGCAATGAAGTTACTGTGAAAATCCCCTAGTCACCACACTCCGGCACCCTGTTCGGGTACACTGAGGAAGAATTTAGCATGGCCAATGCACCTAACCAGCACATCTTTCCGACTGTGAGAGAAAACCCACGTAGACGGAGGGAGAACATGCAGACACTGCACAGACAGTGACTCAAGCCGGGAATTGAACCTGGGTCCCTGGCGCTGTGAGGCAGCAATGCTAACCACTGTGCCACCCAAAGATCAGCCAAATCAATGCAAAAGCGAGCAGTGCGTCCCTTGGGAGTTCACTTCAGCACAAATGGTGTTGCACTGGTTTTGAAAAGATAATTCGCCCCAAGATGCTGACACCGTCCACAAAAATGACCATGCCCAAGGTGGAATTTAGGGGAAGTTTCCCTTCATTGCACTCATTTGCAGACCTCTGAGGAAGCTATTAAAATTAAGCTTTTATAAAGGACACTAACAGGCACGTTTTTAAAAGTTTATGGTTTTTAAGGAATTATTTACAAAGAATCTAACTTTTGGCCATGAAAGAAACAAGTAAATGGCTCTGTAAATCTTTTTTATTCAAATAATTTTTAAAAGTATTTCAAATCAAGTTACTCTTATTTTAAATGCTTAAGTTGTGATTTAAAAAATCAGCTAGATTAATAAAACCATATCAGTTTAGCGTTCTGAAATAAATCAGGCAACATTTTTAAAGTACGTTCCAAAAGGTTGACCACCTGGTTATTCTAACAAGATAATAATTTGGATTTATTTACTGTATGAGGCACAAAGCAGCAGTCGCCATGGTGGAATGGGTAAACACATTATGGGTTCATTTATTAAGATGAGGCACATGAGAATAGTTACACATCAGTATGAAGCTTAAAGACATCAAAGCTGTGTTGCTTTTGGGTCACTAAATAAACTAAATTAGCAAATTGATGGATAAACTACAAGACAGCTCCTTAAAGGGATACATCAAAGTAAACATCATCTCAAAGGAAATTAAAAACATCAAAATAAAATGTGGTTAAAGAGGTCAATTAAACACCCCAATCCCCGCAGCACCCAGTGGGCAGGGAAGACCTCGATCAGGCTGGTGGACACCACATGCTCCTTTTCTAGGGCCACCCAGCAGCGGACATCGCCACAGAAGAGGGGAAGACAGTCAAGATGGATTACCTCCTCGGTCATTCGCTGCCTGGATATATTAATGGCCAGATTAGCCAGGCACGCCAAGAGGTCCTTCTCCCTCTACACCACCTCCCCATCGGGTGCCCAAAGATCAGGAGTGTGGGGCTAAAGTACAACCAAACTAAAAAGGGGGTGCAGCCTCAGACAACTTCCATATGCATGGTCCACAGAATCCACAAGGCTGCAAAAGACAAAGACATTTGGGAAGTCAGAGGTGTGCGTGTGTGTGTGCATGTGTGTGAGTCAAAATGAAACGAACACCCAATCACATGACATGTGATGTCATGTTGATATCCTTCGATGCACATTACAACAGTTTGTGTTGCTTCATGGACAATTTTACATTTGTTAACTGTAGTAAGTCAGCAACATGCCAGTTGGGTCAACCCACAGAACGTGGGCTGCAGCGATTCAAGAAGGCAGCTCACCAACATCTTCTCAAGAGCAACTATGGATGGGCAATAAAAGCTGGCCAGCCAGTAATGCCCATGTCTGATGAATGAATAAAAAAACAAAGGTTTCCCATCACCTAGCACCCTTTATTGTGTACCAGGAAAGACACTGTTCCGTGGTTCACAGCTAAGTAGTTCAACACCTCAGGACCTACAACACCAGTCCGGGTGAAGTAACATGATTAAAAGCCCCCTGCTGAATGCTTCTTATTGGGCAAGTTTCTGCTCGCTCAATAAGGGAGCTCATACTCCACAAAGCCCACGGGGAAAACCATCGACAATCCCCTGTGGCCTTTGTGGCCGTCATAACGTTGTCCAAATGAGATTGAGCAGAAACCTAAGCCATAAAATTAATTCTGCAAACCAGTGCAAATTCAAAGACAATTTGTGCCTGGATAGCACCCAAATTGGAAACTCTGCATTGATGGCTTGGATCTTGTGGTGGTAATGATGGCAATACTGTCAGCAGTCACCGTCATTTCTCCACTGAAACTGACAGCAAGTCTGAGAGTCTGCATGTGCACAGAATAATGCGGAAATCCTGAATGTTGCTGTCAGGGATTCTATGCTCCTCCAGTGAATTGATAGAAACCTCTGCTGTTACAGTCAGCCTTAGTGTTGAAAAGAAATCTTGAAAAAATGTCAAGTTATAGACTTAAGTGCAACGATGTTTTTCAATTTGGTAATAATGTCATAATTACTGCTAAACAAACTCACTGGGCCTGAAAAGCTGATTTTATGTCTGGGAGTTTGTCAAGTTTCTACTTCATAATGAAAAAAATGCCGATGAAAGCAATATTTCATTATTTATTTTGAAATTTGCTTATAATATCCATTGGCCACCCTAAATTATCCCTCAGTGTCCCAAGAGATGTAGGTTAGGGGAATTAGCAGGGTTAAAAATGTGGGGTTACGGGAACAGGGCCTGGGCAAGATGCTCTGTCAGAGTCGGTCCAGACCCGATGGGCCAAATGGCCTCCTTCTGCACTGTATGGATTGTCTATGATCTGTAAGCAACAAATTCTGAGGCTTTGTAAGGCTCTGGTCAAACCACATTTGGAATATTGTGAGCAGTTTTGGGCCTCGTATCAATGCTATGACAACCACAAAGGCCACAGGGGATTGTCGATGGATTTCCCCAGGGGCTTTGTGGACTATGAGCTTCCTTATCGAGCAAGCGGAAGCTTGTCCAATACGAAGCGTTCAGCGGGGGTTTTTAATCCTGTTACTTCACCCAGACTGGTGTTGTAGGCCTCGTATCTAAGGAAGGATGTGCCGGCCTTAGAGAGGCGACAGAGCAAGTTCACGAGAATGATCCAGGGAATAAAAAGCTTGACATATGAGGAGTGTCAGAGGACTCTGGGTCTGTACTCGATGAAGTATAGAAGGATGGAGGGATCTCAATGAAACTCACAGAATAAAGTTAAAAAGTTAAAATTTATTTATTAGTCACAAGTAAGGCTTATATTAACACTGCAATGAAGTTACTGATAAAATTCCCTTCGTCGCCACACTCCGGCACCTGTTCAGGTCAATGCACCTAACCAGCACGTCTTTCAGACTGTGGGAGGAAACTGGCGTACCCGGAGGAAACCCACGCAGACAAGGGGAGAACATGCAAACTCCACACAGACAATTACCCAAGCGGGAATCGAACCCGGGTCCCTGGCACTGTGAAGCAGCAGTGCTAACCACTGAATAATGAAAGGCCTAGATACAGTAGATGTGGGGAAGATGTTTCCATTAGTAGGAGAGACAAGGACCTGAGAGCACAGCCTCTGAGTAAAAGAATGACCCTTTGGAACTGAACTGAACTGAGGAGGAATTTCTTGAGCCAGAGGATGGTGAATCTATGGAATTAATTGCCACAGAAGGCTGTGGAGGTCAGGTCATTGAGTGCATTTAAGAGGGAGATAGATAGGCTATTGATTTGTAAAGGGATCAAGGGTTACAGGGAAAAAATGGGTTGAGAAACTTATCAACCATGATTGAATGGTGGAGCAGACTCGATGGGCTGAATGGCCTAATTCTGCTCCTATATCTAATCGTCTTATGGTCTTAAATAATTCTGAGCCTGACCGATGCAAATGTCCTAGGCACCACCCTGAACAAAATTGGTGCTGAAAAATTGGCCAGAAGAGAACTTCCCTGTTCCTTCCTCTTTCCGTGTTCAAACAGAACCACTGGATCATCTGCTCAAGTTCCTACAATTGAACGGATAAGTCCCAACACACCCTCAGAGACCACATACATACCCACTAATTGAAGCCTCTAACAAGCCTCCTTCACCCCAGTATTGTGTAATCCCATCCTTTTGTACAGAGCTGCAGACAACACTGGAGAAATATAGTTCACCGCAGAATGCAAATGATGTGGCAACGTGCTTTCTTCATTGTCGAATGCCCTTGCAACTCAGCAAAGTATTTTGAAAATGAAGTTTGTGGCCGCCAGTTCGGCTGCTCTCCCGGGCTGCCATGAACAGATTTTTCTTTCTTGCCCTGCCAAAGATCCACTGCTTTCTTGCAGGATGCTGGCCTTGAAAGAGAAGAGTGCAGGGCTGAGGAAGTCAAACTGGACCAGGAACAAAGAATTCGAGCAGGAATCTACATGTTGCTTTGATATCCAGGCATATCTTTATTCTAATTCCACTGTAACTAAATCTGTCCAACCTTCTATCTTTGCTAGTCTCTACATTATAAACACAGCGGAACAGCATGCACTTACTGTCATGTGAGCAGATAATCCTCTCCTACGCTTTATCAAGTCTGTTCATATGCAAAGTAAATTCTTCAGCAAAGCAGCCAAAGTGTCTTCATTTCATTAATTGATTTTCTCACAAGCAGAGCCTAGATACTGGTCAGCACTCTGAATAGTAATTCAACTTAAACTAATGCAGTGTTTAGTAAGCATCAGCCGGCCTTGTTGCTTGAAAGGCACACAGTTTTGCATTAGCAGCAGAGTGTTGTGAAGTATAATACCTCCCATTATAAAACATAAAATCCCAAGAAATCTGGTAATGATATTTTGAATGATAATGTATACTTGTAAAATGTTGGGTCTCCCAATTGTTCTCAAAACATGAATAAGAGACTGGCATGGGGAACTGTGGAAGGCACTGTGAGCCATTCCCCTGCCTTTTCTTCTGACCCTCTTGCCCTTACCCTGCCAGCCACCCCTACTGCATGACACCCAAAACCTCACTCACCTTTAGCTAGGATTGTTTACTGATCCTGGGCCTCTGCTGGGTGCATTGCTGAGAACAGTTACTACTCCTGGTGGCACTGCTCGCAATGGTGAATCACCATCCTCTGATTGGCCAACGGCTCCTTGTGGGGAGGGGCTCAATTTCAGCGTGCAGAATCCTTGATCATGGTCAACGCCCACTTCTGGCTACTGAAGTACTTGATTGGCACTTGATATGGTGGACAATCCCCAAAGGAAGTGATGCGTTGCTCTCAGCGGTCCTCCAACTCTCCTCCACCAAACGCATTTCATTGTCATTGGGGGAGGCAGTGGCATAGAGGTATTTTCACTGGACTAGTAGTCTTGAGAGCCAGAGCAAGATCTAGGGACCTGGGTTCAAATCCCGCCACAAGAGATGGTGAAATTTGAATTCAATAAAAAATCTGGAATTAATAAAGTCGAATAATGACCATGAAACCATTGTCGAATGTTGGAAAAACCCACATAGTTCACTAATGGCTTTTAGATCTGCCCTACATGTGTCTCCAGATCCACGGCAATGTGGTTAACTCTCAAATGTCCTCTGAAATGAAGGGCAATGAGGGACAGGCAATAAGTGCTGGCCCAGCCAACAACGCGCTCATCCTGTAATTGAATAAAGAAGCATTGTGTGCGTGTGTGAGTGTGTGTATATGTGTGTGTACGTGTTTGTTGTGTATATTTTTAGGTCCTTTAAGGTTTCTAGTAACCTCACGTCAGTTTGTGTCTGCTCTTAAAAGTCATAGCACTCAAAGTTTTGACACACTTCTCCAAATGCAACTTGCTGCGATCAGTCGAGAGGTGGGAAAAAGGAGAAATTATCCCCCATCTTGCCCCAGTCCACAACAATGGAAAGAAAACATTTATATTTTACAAGCTCTGAAGAGATTTTTTTTCCCATTAGGCCATGTTAAACCATCAAGGTTAATTACTTCTGCTCAACTTTACAAAAAAAAAGCATTGATTACTTTTCCGAAGTGTGACATCAATACAACCTGGGAGAAGTGAGAGAGAGGATCTTTTATTAAAAGTGGCTTTTGTGTGTCTACTGTGTTTCTGAATTGGGTCATATCTGAAACCTAGCCTTGAAGTTTGCTTGTATCAGAGCTGTGGGATTATGTTGGTAAAATTGCCAGCTACCTATCTCAATCAGGAATTGACTGTGTAAACTGAATAGAGAACATATTGACATGGAAAGAAAAGTGGCTATTAATGAGTTTGACTTGAATCATGCTGGTAATTTATTCCTTTAGGATTGATGTACAGGGTGATGTTGCCCAATGAGGACCTTGCTGCTAGATTGTGTTGATAAGATTAAATGCTGCCTGTATGTTTCAAATTATTTGGAGCTATCTTGAGTCAAGTGAAGCTGAGGCTATGCTTGTGTTTTCAAGCATCAGAATTGCTGCTGGTCTATCCTAGGAAAAGATGGTGATGTGTGTCTTGTAGCACAACCGAGCGAAGTAGGTGTTAATCTCGTTTGTAGCTTTGATCCTATTTGCCAAAATATTTATCTTTTCTTCAAATAAGGAATAGATTTTCTATTAAGAGATAAAAAGGGCATTATCTTTCCTCTCTGGCAAATTACTATTTTGTATCTACTAATCTTCAACAATTTCATCTTCGTGAAGGCTTTCACTATTATGTTCATTAAGAGTGATAATGGCCCAAATGTTGTTGTAATATTAAAAGCAAGGCTCAAAGCATTCAGCACTGTTGCAACATTAATCGAACAGCAACTTCTGGTGGCCACATATTTGCAGCTAAACGTGAAAGTCTAGAAAGTGCTGTAAGAGACACCTTTATTCACAATAGTGACTCCAATGCAGTTGTCATGCTAACATCACAATAATGACATGAACTTAGGATAATTCTCCATTCATCTCACACTAAACACGGTTGAAGAGTTTTGGGATAATGCATTCAGGAGTAAGTGAGTTCTCATGTCATCTTAAGAGATAATTATAGCTCAACAACCTCACTGGCCTTGAAAAAATAATTTTGAAAGTGCGGAGTCTCATTCCCTCTTGGAAATCAATGCTGCATTTTTTAAAAGATGGAACTTGAAAGTTTTTAAAAACTTTTTTCCCTTTTATCTCACTTCTGTATTCTTACATATATGTCCCAATTATTTTCACATTGGTGCAATGAGTTAAATGCAATTGATATTTCCTGTTTATTTACTTCCTGGTTAACAGTCTGCATGTCTCAGTGAGGATCCTTCAATCTGACTGATTGAAGACTCTCCCTGTTGCTTGACAAGCTCACTGATGTCACAAATCACTATTAGCAAGTGCTACATTGGATTAGATAAGAGATTAATAGAAATCTCCATTGACAGATCACAAGGGAAGGTGGCAGCATAGTGGTACTGTCACTGGACTTGTAATCCAGAGACCCAGGGTAATGCTCTGGGGTCGCAGGTTCAAATGCCAACATGGCTGATGGTGAAATTTGAATTCAATAAAAATCTGGACTTAAAAAATCGAATGGTGACCATAAAACTTTTGTCAATTGTCGTAAAAATCCATCTGGTTCACTAACGCCCTTCACGGAAGAAAATCTGTCATCCTTACACGGTCTGGCCTACATGTGACTCCAGATCCACAGCAATGTGATGGCCTCTTAAATTAGGGATGGGCCTTCAAGCAGTCTGGATCCCAGACTCAAAACTTTGGCTCTATTTTCTCTCTACAGATGCTGTCAGACCAGCCGAGATTTTCCAGCATTTTCTGTTTTTGTTGTGGTCGAAAGGAGGTTTGCTCGAGGTATTCAAAATCAGGGAAGGTCTGGACAGAGTAGATACTTCCACTGGTGGAAGGATCAAGAACCAGAGGACGCCAATTCAGGGTAAATGATGAAAAGGAACAATGGAGCCATGAGGCACAACGCTATCACGCAGTGATGGTCAGGATCTGGAATGCACTGCCTGGTAGTGTGATTGATGCAGGCTTAATTGAGATTTTCAGAAGGAATTTAAATTATTATCTGACAAGGGGAAAAAAATTGTACAGCTGTGGGGAAAAGGCAGGGAGCTAGGTGAATTCCTCCTTCAAAGGGCCAACACAGACATGATGGACCAAATAGCCTCCTTCAGTGCTGTTTGATGATTCTATGAAGGGGGAAGAAATTTAGCAACTTTTCTAAAATCATTGAAAATGATTGAATGCGCAACAAGATATTTTTCATTTCAGTCAACCCTGACGGAAGGGTCTCAGTAATGCATAGCCACAATCATATCTTTTTAAACTGTGACACAAAGTCACAAGTAAACTGCTGGAGATGTCTTAATATTGAAATCAGATAGTCATCATTGATTCTACTGGAATCTTCATGCTGCTTTTGATTGGGAAGAGCAGATTGCAAAGGAGATTTGATTGAGGTGTATGAAATTATGAAAAGGCGAGACAGGTTTGTTGTGTGGTGAGAAACCCAATGTATTGGATCAAGGCTAGAAAAGGTATGGCCCAACAATGTGAATTATATAACAAAACTGTGCCTTTAAGAAATGTATTTGTCATGTTCTTTTGTGCAGGATCTGTTGTAGCAGTTTATTTTTATTGTCAGAGATGTTCTGTTTAGATCCAGCAGCACTGTATTGTTACTGCAGCAACATAATTGATTTAAAGTGATTCAATGTTTGTTTTGATCTGAATGAATGCAGGGTCTGTTGGTTGGTGTTTTCCCTGGGGATATTGCAGAGCGGGACTTGATAAGGTTGATTGACAGGTAAGGTCATATGACCTTTCAGAGAACCCAAGGCTGTCCGCTTTTTGGGAGAAGGAGAAGTGCCTCTATTTTCCCCTCTTTGAGTTCTAGAGGCTGGTATCTGCCAATAAATAAGCCTTTTCCTCTGAGATTCTACTGTTTGGGGGTGGAGTTTTCTCTGGAAGTTTTTTTTTGTCTTTTAGGGTCTGGAAGTTGCTGCGTGAGAATGAGAAGACAAATGGCTGTCTGGATTAGTCTTTAGAAGTGTCAAAAGGCTGGAAATCTAGTACCTAGATAAGCACCCTTTTGTTTCTGTGTTAACTGGTTCTAAAGAAGGGATTCATGTCTGTGGGATTACTGCTAAACTGGAACAATAGAGATAGCTAGCTGTTAAGAATTATACTTTGCCATGTATAAGCATTTCAATTGGTAAAAGTTACACGAATTATTTCTGTTATAATCTAACTGTGTTCTTAAATAAAGTTTGTTTTGAAAAAAAACTTCGGAGTGGGTCACTTGAATTATACCTAGAATGAAACACCTTATGCTCGCCCTAATGCCAAAATCAGATGTAAAATTTAGGGTCTAGGCTGACTTCATAAAGTACCTTCGAGTTCCTGATCTGGTCCTCAGCAGTTGGTTTGGCTGAAAGGCATATTTTCCTGCTGTAATTTATCTGCAGTTCATCAATTTGATTAATGAGGCTGGATACATCTGTGGAAAATGTTTCTCCAGTGGAACACAGGTGGCAATTGAGGTGGCCAAGATGATTAAGAAGCCATATGGCATGCTTGCTTCATCAGCCGGGGTATTGAGTACAAGAGTTGTCAAATCATGTTGCAGCTGTATAAAACCTTGGTTAGGCCGCATTTGGAGTATTGCGTGCAGTTCTGGTCACCACACTACCAGAAGGACATGCAAGCTTTGGAGAGAGTGCAAAGAAGGTTCACCAGGATGTTGCCTGGTCCCGGGGGCATTGGCTATGAGGAGAGGTTGAATAAACTGGTATTGTTTTCACTGGAAAGACGGAGGCTGAGGGGGAGACCCGATAGAGGTCTACAAAATTATCAGAGGCATATACAGGGTGGATAGTCAGAGGCTTTCTTCCAGGGTGTGAATGTCAATTACCAGGAGGCAAAGGTTCAAGGTGAGAGGGGGAAATTTTAAGGGAGATGTGCGGGGTAAGTTTTTCATGCAGAAAGTGGTGGGTGCCTGGGACATGCTGCCAGAGGAGGTGGTGGAAGGAGGCATATTAGCAACATTTAAGAGGCATCTGGATGGGTACATGAATAGGGAGGAAATAGAGGGATATGGACCAAGTAAGGGCAGAAGATTTTTTTTAGTTTAGTGACAGCATCATGATCAGCACAGGCTTGGAGGGCCGAAGGGCCTGTTACTGTGCTGTACTTTCCTTTGCTCTTTGTTCATTGGAAGAATAAAGAGGATACCACTTTTGGAAAGCTTTCACCAAAGAGAGAGAGGTGTTTGACTACATAGCATGAATGATTAAAGAGTAGCTGGCACATCGGTTGTTAAAGGTGGAGATGAGATTTTAAAAAAACATTGGAGGGATATGCAGAATTTAAACGAGGACTGAAGCACGCAGCAGATTTGATTGAGATTGTTATTCCAATATTGCTCTTGAAAGTGGCTGGGCAAAACTTTTCACTGTCTCATTTGCTTAGTGATAAGGCAATGACAAAGGTATCACTATATATACGATAATGGTGAAGGGCATCGACAGAAATGAGAATTCTCATTGCATCATCTAATTTTATTATTCAACCATTAAAATAAATGCTTCCTGCAATGGCAGCAAAGTGTGACTTCAATATATTACAGCTCCAGACTTGAAATACCTATCTGACTGAATGGAGAAATGCATTCAAAAACACTCGTTCAGTAATATGGTTTAAATAAGACTTTTGAAATATGGTAATGTAGAGATGGGTGAAATATATTTAGTTGTTCATGGTCAACATTGCTCATTAAGTTTTAATGGGAAAGAAAATTGTAGCTCATTATCCTTGGAGCCACAAAGTTAGATTGCAATAGATTTTTGAACAAGTCAAATGAAAATAACAAGACACTTGCCATGAATAAAACTGAGTTCCTACACTGGATAAGAGACTCAAAAACTAACAAATCCCTAAGGGATGGATGGCATATATGGTTACGAAGGATCAGGGATGAAGTTTGTCAAGTCATTGTTATCCTTGTGTGAGAAATATCGAGAATGTACTAATTGCTTGGGGTTGGGGGGAGGACCCGGGGGGGGGGGTGGGGGGGAGGGGGGGCGGTGGGAAATGACTGACATTGTGCATCCCAAGTGTAGAGCAAAACCTGGGCTGAACTTCTGCTCCCAAGATAAGAGGAAGTGGACACAACGAGGGGACTCCTGACCTGCTGATTCAGGGGAAATCCAACTTGGGAGAAAATGCCCTGAATGGTCAGATTATCTTCTGGGGGTGTTGGAGTTGGGGGGAAAGGGTGAGCATCCTGATTGGAGTCAGGGCTGCCACCGCTGCAAACAGTGCGGAGACAGCCACAAGGCCTATTTAAAAGGACCACCTTCGTACTCAGGGATTTTATCCCAGTTGTAATAAAAACAATAAAATAAGAATCAGCCCTTTAGCCCTCATCCATCAACCTCCTTACCCCCACACACTCCCCATGCACCATCCATGACAAATTATGCCACCTCACGCCCCTCATCCTCTCCCTCTGATGCCCTTACCCTCTTTTCCAGTCTACATCCACCCTTGTGGCCCCTCACTCCCCATGCCAACATCTGCCCCTTTACTACCCATGCCTCCCATGCCCCAAAGCCAAATTAATGCTAATTCATGCAAAGCCATGACCCCCACACATCCCATGCCCCTTTAGCCCCATTAGCGCTATGCCAAGTTAATGCCAATGCATGCCAACACATACCCTCATCCTCCATGATAACACACCCAACATCCACCATTGACAGACCTCAGGAGCCAAGGTGAAATGAAATAAAATAACAGTCTGTACGGCAGGCTTTGCTGCAATTTAAAAAAAACTCTCATTGATAAAGCACCATTCATTGCATTTAAATCCCTTCAAGTACTTATTCCATTATAAAAACAAACATTTGTATTCATGGTCCCACGAAAGACAACAAGCAGGATTAATCTCATAACTATAGCCCTGACATGTATGTGAACAAACATCAACCTGGTAAGGGTGAAACCATGGTCAGACATGGGACAAGGCTAACCCATTGCACAAGGGGCGTACTAAGGCATGCGATTGTGGTTTGCCTAAGCTAGAGTAAAGGATCAGGGTAGCCAGTGAGGTTAAACCGAAGCTTTACCTGATGCAATTTTTCAAAGCTATTTCAGCCTTTTGACAGGGTACATTGCCTCATCCTGTCAGCTTGGATCTTGTTTGAATGAGCTGAAGATGGGATGCAATGTCTTGTCTTCTCAGCTTGGACCTGGTTTGTCCCTCATGTGGTGACCATGATTGGACTTAATTTGAATTGGCTTTTTTGATGATGAATTTTTAAAAAGTGCAATTGCAAGCAATGATTTTTTTTCAATGCAGGTTGGCTGTTTTTCTTTTTCAATATTTAAAAGGATAGGGTATTTAAATACCGGCTTGATAGTTCCAAAGACCTTATCCAACTTGTGCACACATTCATGTCTCTTATAAATCCCTAAGGGGTACCTGACCTCTCCAAAAGGTTATTTTATCTCTCTAAATGACTTTGGCAGGTTCAATTGTCTAAATTGTCGAAAGTCCGTGAGTCTTGTTTGAGAAAGCTGAGTGAACAAAATTGTTTCTGTTTGACAGCAGCTTTATCTGTGAATGTGCTGCTGCTACTATGAATTGCAGATGTGTGAAAGACGTCCCACTCCCAATTCCCAACACTTCCGCCCCTCTTCCACTGGCAAAAATAGGTGGGGAGTTCAGGAATGTGACTTTCAAATTCCAGGTTCTGGCACCATTTCGGCTAAAGTGCTTACTGATTTAATGAAAATTCAGGCCCATGATACTTTGGTTTCTAAGAAAAGCTTCCGAAACACTTTCTTGCTAAAGTCTAATCCTGAGATTCAAGATAAAATCTGAGCATGGATAAAGTATTGCTTGCAAGGAAGTACTAGATATTTTGAGGCAGAGAAACGTCAAGACAATGTGTTGTACTGAGTGGAATATCCCATGCCCAGATGAGGAAACCTCTGAACATTGAGTTCAACCACTTCAGAGCATGAATTCTCCCCTCCACCCCATTTCCATTTATTTTATTTCATTTCATTTCATCTCATTCTCCATTTTATCGCTGAACTTCTTTCCATCCTTCCCCCCCCCCCCCCCCACCCCTTCTTCAGGCCAACTGCCACATTCCTCAGGCAGTCCTTTACCAAACTGTTCCTTTTGTTGTGCCATTCACGCATTCTGATCACTTTCAACACCTTCTCAGCCTTTTGCATGCTTATTTACATTCCCTTAGTCCAATTCCACCCCCCCCCCCCCCAATCATCATATAAATCTCTGCTGACTCCCTTTCCTCTCAGCTCTGACGAAGGGTCACCTGGACTCAAAACGTTGGCTCTTTTCTCTCTCCACAGATGGTCTCAGACCTGCTGAGATTTTCCAGCATTTTTCTGTTTTTGCTTCAGTTTCCAGCATCCGCAGTATTTTGTATTTCCCTCTATTGTTATTAGTCAGTTAATGTCCTGGATTCAAACATTTGCAAATGATTAGATACTGATTGGTCAGGTAAGTGCCTCAAAATGGCCAGGACTAACAAATAGGATGAGATGGATGAATGAGTGTTGAATTAGATTAATCAGAGACAGCTTAGTGGTATAAAGTATTGAGGGAAAATTGTAGAAACAATTAGTTGCAAATCAAAAAGACCTTAAGGATAATAATGAATTTTTCAATGCATCAGTTTCATGCCTGGTCAGAATTTTGGTCACAAAACTGTCAGTTGTTCTGGGGAGGCAATGACTGAGTGGTATTATCGCGAGGCTATTAATCCAGAAACTCAGCTAATGTTCTGGGACACAGGTTCAAATCCCGCCACGACAGATAGTAGAATTTGAATTCAATAAAAAAATCTGGAATTAAAAATCTATTGATGACCATGGAACCATTGTTGATTGTCGGAAAAGCCCATCTGGTTCGCTAATGTCCTTTAGGGAAGGAAATTTGCTGTCCGTACCTGGTCTGGTCTTCATGTGATTCAAGAATAAAGTGGTTGAATCTCACATGCCCTTGGGAAACTAGCCAATGATGCCCGTGTCCCATGATTGAATAAAAAAAATAATAAAACAAGGAACTTGCATTTATATAGCTCCATTCACACCCTCTGGAAATCCCAAAGTACTTCCAACCAATTAAGTACTTTTGAAGAGTAGTAACTGTTGTAATGTATGAAAGCACGGTTACCATTTTGGACACACCAATGTCCCATAAACTGCAAAAAATACTCTGTTTTAGTCATGTTGATTGAGGGATAAATGTCATAGAAAGAAATAGTGTCATGTTTTATGTCCCAAGAGGAAGCACATTGGTCCTGAGTTTAACGATTGATCTGAAAGATGGCCCATCTCCATCAGTGCAGTTCTCCTTCAGTGCAGTACTGAATTGTCAGCCTGGATTATATGTTCAAGTCTCTGGAGTGGGCTCAAGTTCACAACCTTCTGACTCAGAGGTGAGTGTGCTACCACTCAGCTAAAGCTGACACAATTAAATTGTCAATCACAATCAGAGAAGCCATGGAATGGCTAATGTGAAAACCAGAAAGATTTATGGCAGTAAAGCGTACGTTCCTAAGGTTGGAACTAGGGTACATTGCTAGGGCACATTAGAAACTATTTTCTTCTGCCTGAGGCCCAGACTGTTGTTGCCCTCGAAGTGTTTGATTCAGAAAGTGGTTGACAAAAATGAGAATAATGCTATATTTCTCAGCACTGACATCCATCACCTTGACGTGCACTGAAGTCCACTTACATAAAAAAGTGTGTTTCATCCTTCTGCGGCAATAGAATACTAATCCAACGTGAAACATTCTCAATTTAACAGAGGAAGGTGGCTATCTAAGTTTCAAGTGTCTGACATCCCAACTATTTATTGATAGGTTAATGCGTCCTAAAGGCTGGATAAACAGCCATTACAATTTTAATGTACAAATCAATGAAATTCGACTCAAATCCAACATGTGTTTGTTTGCGAAGCAGCTGAAATTGTAGAATAGTTGTGTCATAGACAACCTTTCAATCTTGTAGTCGGGCAAAGAGATTTTGTGCAATCCAATCCACTTAATAGGCTTTTTCATTGGGTCATTAATTTTGCAAAATATGTAAATTCTGTTTGGAGAATTAACCATTTCAAAATTTGCTCATTGCAATGATTCCAGTGGCTCAGTTTCAACTGGCAAGAAATTCTGTCATTAGTTAATAACACCACTAATTCAGCAACACCCTAATTTTCCGTGACGTGAGAAATGAGAGGAATGCCATTGCTGTTGTTTCAACAATATGTTCCTGGCCAACATTTAAAAGGATCCCAGGGAGCAAAATAATGAAACCTCAAAGTCATACTGACAGTCAACTGATCGGAAATGTCAGGTGGTTTTTTGCCTTGGGAAAGAGAGATTTACATTTGGAAATTGTGAGAAATAACATTTCACAGCAATGCAAAGGAACTGAATCATGTCCAGGGGAGGTGATGGCGTCATGGTATTATTGCCAAGACTGTTAATCCAGAAATTCAGCTAATGTTTTGGGGACCTGGTTTCAAATCCCACCAAGGCAGAATTCAATAAAAAATATCTGGAATTAGGATTCAATAAAAAATATCTGGAATTAGGAATCTACTGATGACCATGAAACCAATGTCAATTGTTGGAAAACCCCATCTGGTTCACTAATGTCCTTTAAGGAAGGAAATCTGCCACCCTTACCTGGTCTGGCCTACTTGTGACTCGAGAGTCACAGCAATGTAGTTGTATCTCAACTGCCCTCAGGCAACTAGAAATGGGCAATAAATGTTGGCCAGCCAGTGACGCCCATGACCCACGAATGAATAATTTAAAAAGTCACTCAAACACATTTAGATTCATGAGTTTTGACCAGAGTCACCAAATTTTGTTTTTCACATGTTAGCCCTGAATTTGTTGACAAATAGCTGAGAGTTTCATGCCACTGGCTGTTACTAATGCATAAATTTCCCAGCAACTTACCAGGAGGACATGATGCTGTATGAATGGCGAATCACTGCACGTTGCTGGACAATTTGAAATGCTCAATCATTAGCCTCACCAAAGATCGCAACTCAACCCCGATGCAATGCAAAGCATCCTCTTTGGTCCAGAATTTTTTTAACATCTTTTGTGTACTAAACTCAAATTCTGTGTTTTTATATTGCCAGTTCTTTGCCTTTCTATTTGCTGATTTTTTTCTAAATCCAGTCCACATTTCCCTCTCTGTATTCCTCATTCTGTAGCTGGTTTGGTTCCACTTCACTCTGCAGTACCTCTGTTTGTTTCTCAATCTTAGTATATCTCTTCAATCAATGGTACACTATCAGTTTCCCCTTTCGCACGAGCCCCATTCTGCTCACTAGGCCATTATCAACTTGCATTTTCAGCAAGTTATGATGCAAAAGTTTTTTGAGGCCGAAGCCTGGTGGCCTGTGCCTCGCTCCGCCAAGGTCTGGGCCAAGGCTCCAACACTATCCTTGGCACAGGGAAAGTCTGTTCTGTGCTTTGCTCATATCGTCTTACTTGAGAGTGCTGAATGGTATCACTGCATTCCAAAAAAAAACGATGAAGTGTTTCAATTTCAATGCTGAATCCCTTGTTCTGTATTGCGGAAAATAGAATAAGCTACATGAATGTTTGAGATAGTTTTGCTGTGCATCAGCCAATCGGGGAACTCATTGTATTGCAGATTTCACCAGGGCATTAAAAAACTTTTCTTTTAAATTTGGCAGGCTAGTTTAACGTTTTAAGGCAAATCCACTCTGCAATTTCCTCCCTCATATCTGTCCTGTTAGTACAATTGCTTTCTTGACATCCATAACAGTGCCCACCACCACAAACCCATTTCTCGCCGTCAGCCTAAACTTTAGTCTTTGTTTTCTTCACCTTGAAGCTTGACTTCTCTAATCCCCCTCTGATCTCCCCTTCCTCCCTCAAATGTTTGAAAGCTTTGAATCATTCAAAATGCTGAGCCGCTTTTCTCAGTGATAGAACACATTCTGATCACTACATCCTCTCAAGGTCAAAGAACAAAGAACAGTACAGCACAGGAAACAGGCCCTTCGGCCCTCCAAGCCTGTGCCGCTCCTTGGTCCAACTAGACCAATCGTTTGTATCCCTGGTCCACTGACTCGCTACCCTGATCAGGTCAATTTCAAAAAATCATCTTCTCTATTCTCACCATGACCTTACCCCATCCTATTTTTGTGATCTCCAACTGTCTTCTGTGTCTGTTAAGCAGAGGCCTATCCATGCCCACTTGGATTCACTTTTGGTCGGAACTTACTCAAAGATTCATACGCCATCCCCTAGCATTCCCAAGCCAATTTCGTTCTCCTTGTCGCCTCATTTGCTGCTTTCAAAATCGGCCTCTATGTTTGTTGGCCATATTGTATTTGTTCCTCTTTTCTCTACACTTAAGGTAAGATGGGGGTGAGTATGAAAGTAGGCCAGTGCACAATCTCCTTAAAATGACACCTTTTGTAAATGGTTAAATTAGGAACCTTCCATTTGATGTGAAACACCAATCCCAGCAATCCCATAGGAATGTCCTCGGGAGATTAAACATTAATTGAACGGTATTGGAAGATTTTTTAAAAAGCTGTATAGTTTAATTTTCTAAAATTCAGTTTCGCTGTCAGTTTCCTGTTTTAAATGTAAGTATGAATTAATTCAGTTTCCCCCCTCCTCCTTCATTTGAGCTGGAGTCTCTACCATGTGGGAAGTCAAGTATTTGCATGAATCAGTTACCGATGCAAAATCCCAGCTAGGTTTAAAAAGTTTCCATTTACAGAAGTTCTGACTGAGCAGGCGGATTAGTGATATCAATTGGATTGTGTGAATTGCAGTTTGTTCCTCTGGACAGTCCATTAGCAAGAGTATTACCTTAACGACTTGCAATAGAAATTGGATTATTGAGAAAATACAAATGATTCTAAATTCATTTGTACACGGCTCTGTTTATCACTGATGTGACTGTTCTCTCAACAGAAATGTAGTTAGCGACTGATTTGCTTACATATGTATGGATCTTAGAGGTCAAAATATCCTTTTGTCAGAATCACTTTTTGATTCCGGCTAAGCATGCAAAGTTAATAGGGGTGTAGGTCACTTTTCAATATGCACGAGCTTATTGTGGAGCCACCACTGCAGTGCAGAGCATTGGATTGGGACTGTGTTGCAATCATTAATCCTTCAGTGTGGATGTCATCATGCATTCGCTACATAAAGCACACACTCGTTGTTGAAATCTGTTATGAACGGCAGACCCAAAATGTAATAACATCAAATGCCACTAACAAAATGGATGTATAAGATTGAATGCAAGGCTTTAATCTTGGGGCCAGGGGGCTTTTTAACTGGATATCAGAACATAATAGCCTGGATTTTTCATTGATGATGACAACAATGCTATCAACACTTAAGTGTTATTACAGAGCAAATTCAAGTGTCTGCAAATGTGCGTTAAGCAGAGAAATCTGCAAGTTGCTGCCATAAATACTCTGCTGCTCCACAGACTGCACTAAAGCAGTCTTTGTTGATAGACCAAGCACCGCAATTTGTATAAGACCAGGAAGATGCAGAACTTACACACTGAACACATTCGGAAATGTGAGGGCTGGCTCATTCAAAAGTTGGTAACCAATATTAAAAATTATAGATTCCCATAGAATCATAGAATCCCGACAGTGCAGAAGGAGGCCAGTCGGCCCATTGAGCCGGCAGCAACAACAATCCCACCCAGGCCCTATCCACGTGACCCCACGTATTTATGCTGCTAGCCCCCACTGACACTAAGGTGCAATTTAGCGCAGCCAATCAACATAATAAGAGTTTTAGCAATACCAGGTTAAAGTGTCGATATGCGGGATCTTCTTGGAGATCCTCTCCACTTGGAACCGGCAGTTTGCAGTGTCGATGGTAGTCATGATGTGGAGATGCCGGCGTTGGACTGGGGTAAACACAGTAAGAAGTCTAACAACACCAGGTTTAACCTTAAACTCTTACTGTGTTTACCCCAGTCCAACGCCGGCATCGCCACATCAATCAACATAACCCACACATCTTTGGACTGTGGGAGGAAACTGTAGCACCCGGAGGAAACCCACACAGACACAGGGGGAACGTGCAAACTCCACACGGACAGTGAGCCGAGGCCGGAATTGAATCCGGGTCCCTGGCGCTGTGAGGCAGCAATGCACACCACTGTGCCACCGTGATGCCAATATTGTACTCATCACCAAAAGAAAACTCTCTGGCACTGAAAATTTAATATTACAAATGTGTAGTTCATTCCTTCAGAATTTAAGCAAAATTAGAGATTTAAAATTCTATAGATATATTTATATTACTTCTTTTGTTTCTCTTGTAGCTCTCTCTGTCTCTTAATCTCATCTCTCTCTCCCTATATTTATTTCACATTCTGCACATGATTTAAATTTAATTTATACTTCCTAGTTAATACTTATTGGATTAGACCCTGGGGACAGTTCTTAAAAGGCAGCATGGCGGCACAATGGTTAGCACTGCTGCCTCACAGCTCCAGGGACCTGGGTTCGATTCCTGGCATAGGTCTCTGTCTGTGTGGAGTTTGCACGTTCTCCCCGTGTCTGCGTGGGTTTCCTCCGGGTGCTCCGGTTTCCTCTCACAGTCCAAAGATGTGCAGGTTAGGTGCATTGGCCAGGCTAAATTGTCTCTTAGCATCCTGGGATGTGTAGGTTAGAGGAATTAGTGGAGCAAATATGTAGGATTACGGGGATAGGGCCTGGGTAGAATTGTTATCAGTGCAGGCTCAATGGGCTGAATGGTCTTCTGTCGGGTTTCTATGATTCTAATACTTACTGGATTAGACCCTGGATTAGGCCTGGGGACAATTCCTCAAAGTGGAGTTGGGAATCTGAAACCTGGATGAATACTCGGTCCCAAACTCACGCCTGATCTGAGCAATACTAGTTTGAAATGCAAATCGGCTCACCAATCATGAGGAGAGCTCAGTGTCCAATTACAGGCACCAAGCATCTCCAGGAGGTGGGCGTAGCTTGCCTGGTGTTAACAGCAAAGGAAATCAAGCAGCTCATGTGTAAAGACCAGAAGGATACAAATGGTACAAAAATGCCCATGGTACAAAAAAGCCAGGTGGCACTAATTGATCATTTCCCCTGGCTATCTTTTGTGAAATAAATTAATAAATGAACAAACGGTCACGTAGGATTCGTGGTCGGCCATTTAGGACTGAGATGATGAGAAATTTCTTCATTTTGAGGTAGCTGAACTGATTAAAGAAGGTTGTGGAGGCCAAATCACTGAATATATTTAAGAAGAAAATAGACAGATTTCGAGACTCTAAAGTTGTCAAGGAGTGGGAAGAACAAAGGAACAAAGGTTTGAGGGGCTCAAACTTTGGAGTGCAAACTGGGTTGTGCAGCTGGAGAGGTTTTCAGTCAGAGCCTAACACCTTGAAAAAATATAGTAAGATTCAGCCCTTGATAGTAATGTCAGTGATGTTGTTGATAAACACGAAGCCATTCACTCCACCCTCCTGCTGCAGCGAGGTCAGAGAATTTGATGCTCAGCCAAATCTCCATTCACTGCAGTGGGATGGAAAAAAAAGCCACCGGCCGTAAGATTCCACAAGCAGTTTCTGGTTCTTGGTTCTTTCTGGTTCCCTTCTGCAAATTTTAGGCACAGTTGTAGAAACTAGAAGCAGCAGTAGGCCATTCGGCCCTTCAAGCCTGCTCTGCCATTCATTTTGATCATGGCTGATTGTCAAATTCAATACCCTGATCTCCCCTTCCTCCCATGTCCCTTAATCCCTTTAGCCACGAGAGATATCTAATTTCTTCTTCAAATCAGACGACATTTTGACCTCAATTACTTTCTGTGGTAGTGAATTCCACAGATTCACCACCTTCTGAGTGAAGAAATTTCTCCTCACCTTCGTTCTATCTTATCCTCAAACTATGGCCCCTATGGGTGGCACAGTGGTTAACACTGCTGCCTCACAATGCCAGGGATCTTGGTTCAACTCCCAGGGTCACTGCCTGTGCGGAGTCTGCATGTTCTCCCCGTGTCTGCGTGGGTTTATTCTGGGTGCTCCGATTTTCTCCCACAGTCTGAAAGGTGTGCTGGTCAGGTGTATTAGCCATGCTAAATTCTCCCTCAGTGTACCCGAACAGGCGCCGGAGTGTGGCGACTAGAGGATTTTCACAGTAACTTCATTGCATTGTTAATGTAAGCTTACATGTGACACTCATAAATAAACTTGAAACTTAGTTTTGGACTCCCCCATCATTGGAAACATTCTTTCTGAATCTACCCTGTCTAACCCTGTTAGAATTTTATAAGTTTCTATGAGGTCCCCTCTCACTCTTCTAAACTCCAGTGAATACAATCCTAACCAATTTAGTCTCTCCTCATATGTCACACCTGCCATTCTAGGAATCAGCCTGGTAAATCTTCGTTGTACTCCCTCTATAACAAGGGCATCCTTCCTCAGATAAGAACACCAAAATTGCACACAATACTCCAGGTAAGTCCAGGTTAATCCTGTGGTAACTAAGAGGATAAGTAAACTCATGGATACTTAGTGATCCATCAAGTCACAGGTCACCAGCTTCCACTCATCTATATTTATACAGATTATTATTTGAAGAAGAATATGAAAGGATATGATTGGATAAAAAGTAAGGTTAGGCTTTCAAGCTGCTAGCTCCATGAAAAATTAGAATCAGTCGGGCCTTTTAAGAGACTCCTGGATGAGTACATGGGACTTAATAGGATGGAAGGTTATAAGTAGGCCTAAAAGGTAGGGATATGTTCGGCACAACTTGTGGGGCCGAAGGGCCTGTTTTGTGCTGTAGTTTTTCTATGTTTCTATGTTTCAGTAAGGATACAATGAGCCAAGTAGTCTCCTCCTGCTATGTGATTTGGGAGTCATAGAATCCCTCCAGTGCAGAAGAGGCCAGTAGGCCCACCAAGTCTGCACTGACTCTCTGACAGAGTATTTTACCCAAGCCCTTTCCCCACTCCATCCTCATAAACTCAGACATTTTCCACAGCTAATCCAACTAACCTACACATCTTGGGACACCAGGGGGCAATTTAGCATGGCCAAGCCACCCAACCTGCATATCTTTGAACTGTGGGAGGAAACATGGGAGACTTGGAAAGAAGGTAAATTCACATGGGATACAGGGTAATTTTATAAAGTGGATTAGAAATTAGCTCAGTTGTAGGAAACAGAAGGTGATGACAGAAGGCTGCTTTAGTGACTGGAAGAGTTTTAACAACACCAGGTTAAAGTCCAACAGGTTTATTTGGTAGCAGTCACTTAGTGACTGGTAGCCAGTGTTCAGTGACATACCACAGGGATCTGTGCTGGGCCCCCTATTATTCTTCATTTATATCAATGACATTGATGACTATGTGGGGGATAGGGTTAGTAAGTTTGCTGATGACACAAAGATTGGACAGGTGGTTAACAGTGAGGCAGAGTGTCTTGGGCTACAAGAAGATATAGACGGAATGGTCAAATGGGCAGATAAGTGGCAGCTGCAATTTAACCTTGAAAAGTGTGAGGTGATACACTTAG